>NW_022436961.1:5901927-6082039 GCF_009761245.1 Sapajus apella | reverse complement strand
AAGTTTGCACAAATAGACAAAAAATAGTACAGAAAACCTCAATACAGAAAAATTCAGAGAAAAAGCCATCTTTTAGAAAGCAGGTCAAATGGACTCAGTTAAAGACCTCACTGAATGTAGGAGAACCAATGGGAAACAACGTAAAGCCTTCTGCTAGAACATAAATAGGAACCAGTCTATGTAATCAAGAAATTATTTTGCCTCCTGATGTAAATGCTTGCCTCCAGTCTAGGGCTCAGAAAAAGGCCTGGTTATTTGAACTGGTTGTCAATCAAGGTCCCCTTCATTTTCGCTTTCTTGGCTTCCAGTTCAGCCAGCTCTTGCAGTCGCATCTTGCTCATGCCTTTGCGCTCCAGCTGTTTTTCAATCACTTTGGCATTCTGCGCATAGGAGTCAGCAACTTCCCTAGCCTCAATCTCTTCTTCCTCTTCATCAATGGTAGACACAGTGACAGAAGTGAACTTGCCCATGTCTTTGGTCCATTTGGTCATCATCACCTTCTTAGGAGGCTCTTGTTTCTGAGTATATACGTTCGTTTTCCCAAAGGCCTGGCCAAACTTGACTAATGCTCCATCCACAATGAAGGTAACGGGAGCGTTATTCGGCTGGGATTGGTAGAAGAGCAGCAGTCCACACTTTGCACATTTCTTTCTGTACTGTCGTTCAGTGCCTTCAGGTCTCCGCAGATACACAGTCTCCTGGCCTTCTGTGTTACAAAACTTACGGGCATGTTTGGCAGCATCAATCACACGGGACCGGTCCCGGGGCCTCATGGGCAGTTTCTCTAACTGACAGTCCAGCAGTAGGACCATCTGGCCGCACAAACAGTAGTACACATGGAGGGGCTTCTCGCCATCATCATATTCCTCCCGGTCCCGAGTGTCAGAGCAGACTACTGACCGAGACACTACTTTCGGCATGGTTCCCAGGAGCCGCCTGAAAAATCTACGCATACAAGAGGGTCGCGCCGAAATGACGTCACGAGCGCGCCGCGCACCTTTCCCCTGCGGCTACCTTAGTAATGGGACTTAAATGGCCCTTATCCACATTTCCGTAACATATAAACATCGGTATTACTAAAACACCTTGCGAAGTATTCCACATTTTCTCGGTAAGCTACTAACCCAGGGCCACAGCTTTCCACCTTGACTGAGATATAATTTGGTCTGATGAATGACGTGTTATTAACTTATGGAGCACACAGGCCACTTTGGTTGACATTCTATTTAAAATATGAAATGTAATGTTTAGTTCTAGTTGTTAAATTGGTTGACCCTTAGCAGATGGGAGGTGCCGACTTTGGTGCTCAGAGGCTTGTGAGAGCACATCCTATATGTAGAAACGTTACCATCCCTTGTTTACTGATAGTACTGTCTTAAAATCCTAGCAAAGCCCAGCCATTAAACAAGCTTGTTATTTTGGCTACTAGCCAGTTTCCACGGGCCTCCGTTTTGGCATCAGTAAAAGGACAGAGACTTTCTCTTCCTCAGAGGCTCTTGTTTGGGCACAGGTGACCACAAAAGGACCACTTAAAGCTGACAGCAGCTGACAGTGAAGGAGAGATGCAGTGTACAAGTCCCAGTCTGGTTTCACTCAGTCTTTTTCTCTAAGCTCCTCTAGGATCTTACCGAGGATCTCATGGGCAGAGGCAGGAAGAGGATTCTAAATCTTGAGAAGCCCAGGCCAGAGAAGACAGCTTTCATGCTGCTGTTCTGAGACTGCAGCTGGAAAGGAAGGGCGGGGGGTGTAGTCAGTTACAGCTGTTCCTACATTTGTCTGTAAAACAACTCTTGTGAATTCCAGACAAAGAAATAAGGACCAAAGCAAACAGCACATCAAAAGCCTGGGGCTCACTTCCAGAACTGTAAATTTTAATTTTCCCCTTGTGTTGTTTGATGGAGTTCCTAATAGAAACAGTCTTCCTTGGGGCTCTCCTTGATGTCAAAGTCTGTTTTTCTTTTAGAAACTTCTAAAATTACTAGATTTAATATGCTCAGCTCTTTCCACAAAACCTAAATAGCCATTCCACCTTCCTTCGTTGTGGAAACTGTGAATCTTCCTTCTCTTTTGCTGCTGTTGTCTAGGGAAGGGCTGCTGCCTCGTGCAAGAACTGTTCTAGAATTGGTGTCCTTTCTTTTTTTTTCCCAAGTTCATCCCCTGTAGGGCATGGTTAGTATTTTCAGCAACAAAGGTTGAGTTGTATCTTGAGGCACAGAAAGAGGATGCCCTATCATTCGCGGTGTAGAGGGCTGTCTGTTCAGGCTACTACGGAAGTTGGGCAGGGCATCTTTAGATTTGTGGGCTTTGATAAGCACCCTCGCTCAGGGAGGTACATTCTTGAGCTGATGATTGAGTTTGTACTTTACCCTCATCATGCCCTCCCTCATCTAGAAAGTGTAACAACTCCTTTTCCTCTGTCTTTTCTTTATTCCAGATCAGATTGATGAAAATCTCAAACTGGCTTTGCAACAGGACCTGACCTCCATGGCCCCTGGGCTGGTCATTCAAGTAAGCATTGCTGCATGGGAGCAGCCCCTCTCTCTCTGACACTGCGTCCCTTCTCCCAAGGGATGTTCTTTTTGTGCAGGAAGATCAAGACAGTGGGAGCTGTGTGTGTCCTTCACTACCCTCACTTTCCCATCAGCTGCTGTTTTAATCTCTCTCCAGGCTGTGCGGGTGACAAAGCCCAACATACCGGAGGCAATCCGCAGAAACTATGAGTTGATGTGAGTATACCCTCCACCTGGGCTGTGACCACCACTGCCTCCCACCTCCCACCTCATCCCATCCCAGAGGTAACCGAAGCTGCCTGGCTTCTCGGTTATCTCCTCGCTAGAGGATTTGCCACAGCCCACTGCACTGTAAGATTGGGCAGACGTGTCACGGCCACGACTGGGGCTGCCTACCTGTGATTGAGAACCCCAGGAGAAGCCCTATAAAGCAACAATGCTTTGAAAAGGGCCAGGGGGCCTTGTTTGTATTCAGTGACTCATGCCCAAGGGGAAGACAGAAGCAAGAGACCAGTAAGTGGACAGGCAGGTGTACTTTACTAAAGTAAATTACATTTTATTTCCCACAAATGAGTTATTTGGGAGAAGAGCTGTGTTACTGTCGGGGGAACAGATCAGCTTTTACCTAGGCCATGGAACAGCCTTCCAGGAGGAGTAGGAAATGGGAGTTTGCCTCTCTTCAGCAGAAGAGTTCAGCTTCTTCTGGGGACAGTGAAGTTCCTGAGTTTTTCGTAGTGGCCTCACGGCTTTGTTTCCTCTTCAGGGAAAGTGAGAAGACAAAGCTGCTCATTGCAGCCCAGAAACAGAAGGTGGTGGAGAAGGAAGCAGAGACAGAGCGGAAGAAGGCACTCATTGGTCTGAATGTGGTTCTGTGATCCCCCTTTCCAGGCAGAAGGGCTGGGGGTGGTGGGAAGATGCAAGGAGGCTGAGGCCTGCTGAGACCCCATGGTCCTCCAAACCACTTCCACAGCGGAGGAATGGCAGGTGGACTCCCAGAAGCAAAGTTGAAATTGTCAGATCATGGCCACAGGGAATGAGTTTTGAGTTTCCGCTTACCTCTTAAATGAAAGGAGCCCTGCCTGTTAATTCTTAACTCATAATAATAATGGCTAATACTTAATTGAGCCACATACTTTCCTAAGCACTTAATACGTGGGTTAACTCAACCGTCACAACCACTTTGTGAGGTAGGTACTGTATTATCCTTAATCTTATTTTATCAAACCAAAGCACAGAGGGGTAAAATACCGTGCCCAAGGGCATATGGCAATAAGGGATGGAACTGGAGCTCCAACCAAGAACACTTGCTCTAGAAGCTATGTTCTTAGTCACCGCACTGTATTATCAACAACAAACCTGACCCCTGTCTGCGCTGAAGGGCCAGGTAGAACCCTACTAGAGTACTTCATTCTTTAGAATATTCCTTTGGGAGACGTTCCCTTGTGAAGTTAGGGCTCATTCTTACTATGTTGGGCCCAGGTCTCCTTGGTTACTGCCTTGTGCTTATGGAAGGG
Source organism: Sapajus apella (assembly GCF_009761245.1). NCBI lineage: Eukaryota > Metazoa > Chordata > Mammalia > Primates > Cebidae > Sapajus > Sapajus apella. The sequence goes on along the minus strand of NW_022436961.1, from coordinate 6,078,015 downwards.
GACTCTGCTCACTGGCACATCCCACTCTGCCCGTGTGTGCCCTCACCGCCGCCCTCTGGGGGCTCTTCAGCCGAGCTGGCCCACTAGGACACTCAGCTCAGGGGAAAGGTGAAATCAAACTCTGAAATGTCAGAACCCTAAGTCTTTCCTCACTGTCATTTTTTTCAGAGGCAGAAAAAGTGGCGCAGGTGGCTGAGATCACCTACGGGCAGAAGGTGATGGAGAAGGAGACTGAGAAGAAGATTTCAGAAATTGAAGGTAAGCAGAAGCGATGCTCGTGCCTGCGTCCTCCCCAGACCCCGCCCTGTGGCCCGTGGGTGGGGGAGCTGTTGCCTTTGCCCTTTAACCGTGCTCTAGGATGGCATGATCTCTGTGCAACAGCAGCTTTCCTCCATGCAGAGACTTGAGATTTGAGGCGACTGTGGCCAGACCCGCATCTGTTTTCTACTTCAGAGAGCGTTCGTTCATTCAGCAAATGTGGCTTGGGTGCCAGTATGTGTCCAGCATTTTGTTAGACGTGAGAAAAAAAAAGTCCCATAGTCCCTGCTGTCTTGAAGTTCCCAGGCTGGTGGGGCCTTGGAGCACTGGGAGCACACTCAGCAGCTGGCTCTCCCCCATGCCTTAGCTACCCCTGCTCCAAAGTTGGTTGGCACCATGCTTTTGGGCTCAAAGTCTGTTCTCCAGGTCTGTATAGATATCAAGCCAGGTTTGAAGAAGACAGATTTTCAGCACCAGTCACACAGGAACTGGAGAGAAAGGTTTTCTTTGCTGGCTTTTCTGAATATCATTCACCTTCTATTCCTGCTCCTAGGCCTGTACCTCCTTCCCACTGCCCACCTCTTACTTGTTGGGTTGGCTTATGTCAAGCAAATTCCAAGGCAGAACTGGAACCTCAAGGCCCAGCTTCAGGCTACAAAGTGTTATGTCCAATTATACTCATTATGGGGCCTGTCAGGCTTTGCAGGGCCCCATAGAGGAGCCAGTTAGGATTTCACAGATCAGCAGCTCCTCATTAGGGAGCTCTTAGCAAAGCAACACGTTTTTATTTCTCACAAATACCTGTCGTCAAGTGCTCAGGCCAGCTGAGGGGGCCCCACAGCAGCCAGAACCCTGGCTGGACTGCAGGCTTCGTCCACGCAGGGTCACACTGAGGGCATGCAGTGAGAACCCACCCACAGACTCACCTTTCTCCCAGGCTTGCTGCTGCAAATATCACTCACATGAGGCTGGCCTGTTTCTAAGACAAGGGGATATGTATCAAAAATTTTGCATCAGCTTGACAGAAAGCTAGTCTCAGAGCTGATTAGGGAAGAATATGGCTTGCACAGTGGAATTAAATAGGTCTTAATCAAAACATGTATTGGTCTGGCCCATGGCATGTAATTCTCTCTCAGACTTGTGCCAGCTTAATCACTGTTCATTAGGACCTTTTTGAAATGATTGATGGAAAGAAAAGGGAAATGAAGTTGGAGAGGGACTGAACTACGTTATGCTCATTGCATTCGGTTCTCGGGTGGATCCACCTCTGGCCGTACTCAGAGCTGCCTTTGAGCTTTCCTTGCTTTTGCTGTGTAGCACCAGAGGGAGGAGCGGAAGGCTCTGGCCTTGAGCTTGAGGCAGGATCCCACTGCTTTGCTTCACAGACGTGGATCTTCAAAAGAAGGAAACAGGTGGAGACAGGAAGTGCTTCTGGCTAGCATTGCTTTTTTCCATAGTACTGTCAATGTGTATGTTTGGGCCACAGACACAGACTTGCTGTCCCTGTTATCAGGAGATGCGTTCAAAGCACTTTTTCATCTTGGTTGATCCTTACAGCAACCTGTACAATAGGGGAAAACACATTTAAAGCACAGAAGAAAAAGCAATCTCCCCAAGGTCACAGTGGCAATCAGGAGCGAAGTTCCAGGGACCAGAACAGAGTCTTCCCATAGCCTCTGCACTTCCTAAAAAGAACTCAGTTTTAGCCCTTCACCAAGTTCACTGCACTCCTTCCCTTTCAGACGCTGCATTTCTGGCCCGGGAGAAGGCAAAGGCGGATGCTGAGTGCTATACTGCTATGAAAATAGCCGAAGCCAATAAGGTAAACACCCTGCACAGCTGATAAAGAGGTGTCTTCGGGTCTGGGTCTGTACTGCTGGAGAGTTTCCAGCGTTGAATGCCCACCACCACCCAAAGGCCTTCATGGCCAGAACGGAGGATGCCTGTGCTGTGTGCAGGTACTTCCCTTCTCCTTGGACGTGCCTTGTTAGAAGTTTAGTTTTGTGTTAAACATGAAAACTTGTAACTTTTGCAACTCTGCTCGCAGATCTGAGATGACTGTCTCTTATAGAAATGTAACAGTGAGACCACAAAAAGTAGGTAGGGGCATAAATATTTGACAGAGAACCTCGTCAGAGGAACACTGAAGGGCCATCACCCCCCTTTTTCTCTAGTACACTTCCACCTAAGTCTTCCATGCTTTTTTTTTTTAACAGCTGAAGCTGACCCCTGAATATCTGCAGCTGATGAAGTACAAGGCCATTGCTTCTAACAGCAAGATTTACTTTGGCAAAGACATTCCTAACATGTTCATGGACTCTGCGGGCAGTGTGAGCAAGCAGTTTGAGGGGCTAGCTGACAAGCTAAGCTTTGACTTAGAAGACGAACCCTTGGAGACGGCTACTAAGGAGAATTGAAAAAAACTTTATACGACTGCAAATGATACTTAAGCAGATCTTTATTTTTTAAGATGAATCAGAATGTTCCTGCCTCCCCCACTACCTTCTTTGACTGTCTTCAAGTTACTGTGGTGAAAAAGAAGAAATGAACTTAAATCTACTCCCCTTCCAGGGAAGGGAGGGTGGGGACTGACAATAGGGGGTTTTATTTCAGGTAAGCAGTTTATATGACTTCCGATAAGATTTGTAAACCATGGGCTTGACCTTTGACCTCGAGACACTAATTTTATCCTTTGAGGCTGGCTTAATTAGGGATGCTATCATTAAGGGAGGGGAGAAATGTAGAGTGTTGCCTCCAACTGATTTGATTTCCCTTATTTGGGAAAATGTAGTCCAGTATTCTCACCCCTGCCTCTGAGGTGGGAGATGTCTGTGAGTGAGGCTCAGCAACTGAGCAAATATGTGCTTGTGAGTTTGCCAGTAGAGCTGTGGAGAAACAGCTGCAGAGAATGTTCGACCCTCCTGGCATTTTTGTGCACGTGTGTGTGAGTTATTTTAGAGGCATGCTTTCCTGAGCCCTCATAAGGAAGTACTGGTGCTAGGTTTTGCAAGATTTTATATACACTTTGCTCCTTGCCCTAGGGCCCAGAGTGGTGGTTTCTGACTATATTTCTAGAGTCAGAGCTTGAACATCACCACTCAGTTATTTCTGCAACTTTTCACCTATCCTGTGATTTTTTTTTTCTTCTCAAATAATCTGTTCGTTGGTTCCACTCAGCATCAAGAAGACAGTGACAAACAACCCAAGTGTCTTAATAGCTGCTGGAGTAGGATCCTTGTTATCTCTTAGCCACTGCAGGACCTGCCTGACAGATTATGCATGCACCTCGAGATGAAGCGTCTTTCTATTGTAGAGATTCTGCCGTGAAGAGGTCTGACCCTGTGTGCAGCAGGAGGAATGATCAGTCAAGAGATGTCCTGGTCTTAATGCCTGTGCCTTGTGCTGGGAGTGGGTCTGGCTTAGTGATAAAAGGACTCTATTCACTAAGTGGCCTGTGTTTTTGACACAGGTCAGACAACGTTCAGTCTCCAGAGACAGCTGTGTGGAGCAAGTCAGAGTTCACGCCCAAGTCCCCGGGTTGGAATGGCTGTGCCAAAATCCATTCAAAGGGTTTTATTTTTCATTACTAGCTCAGAAAATTTTGAGTCACCCTGGGAGATTCAGGATGGGGAAAGCAAACTTGAGCAAAAGGTTTTTCTTATATCCTAAGATTAGGGTGGCAGGGAACATCTGACCTGTATAGCTCATGGGTTGTGTCTAGAATTAATTGGAGGGCAGCTATCTGTAGTTAACTTGCAAGCATATAGGTGCCCTCCATGACCAGCTCTGGCTTAGGACTTGGCCCTGTTATGAGCTAACTCCCCCACAACTCCTACTGTACCCCTCTTCCCTAGGTGAATCTGTGAATGGGCCTTTCTGGCAGCAATGCCTGCCTTATTTTTGGGCCCATGCTCAGATTTCTGGTTTAAGGAATGGTCCCAGAACTTGGGCCAGCTTGCTCAGGAGTTTTGGGAGCCTTGAGCCTGCCTAGAAAGACACAATGTTAGCTCCCCTTACTTCAAAGTTGCCCTTCTCTGTTAAATTCCTGGGACTTTCAGTCCTGGACACACTTTTTGCAGGCAACAAAATGTTCCTGGGAGTGATGGATTTTAATGTGCTCCGGAGTCCTTTCAGAAGGGGTCATTTCCCTTGGCCAGGCATGGTGGCTCATGCCTGTAATCCCAGCACTTTAGGAGGCCAAGGCAGACAGATACCTGAGGTTAGGAGTTCGAATCCACCCTGGCCAACACAGTGAAACCCCATTTCTACTAAAACTAGAAATATTAGCTGGGCGTGGTGGCAGGCACCTGTAATCCCAGCTACTTGGGAGGCTGAGGCAGGAGAATCGCTTGAACTCAGGCGGCAGAGGTTGCAGTGAGCCAAGATTGTGCCGCTGCACTCCAGTCTGGGTGACAGCCAAGACTCCATCTCAATAAAAGGAAAAAAAAGAAGGTGGTGATTTCCCAAGACCAGCATAGGGGGTATCCATTTAAAATACATTCATCTTCCTCCTATTTCTATGCTACTTGTTAGGGCAACATGACATGCCCAGCATCCCCACGTATATGTGTGCACCTTCTACTCTGAGCTTTTGCTGTCTAGGCCTCAGAAAACACCAGTTCACCACAATAGAACCAGGAGCAGGGATAGCTCAGCTTTTCTGAATAGGATGCTTTGCTCAGATCTTAACTTGAGGGCCTCTCCAGTACTAACATCCTTCGATAGCTTGTCCCGTAACCACAAAAGAGCCTCAGGAGCGTCAAGTCCTGCTGCAGCTGCCCCGCCCCAAGTTACTATCATTTCATCTTTAAACAAAAAATATGTTGTCGTACCCATTAGTGTCAATCCAGTGGTTGTCTCTATCTGTCTAAATAGCAAAATCATGGAAATCAGCCGTTTCCTTTGTATAGGACAACTAACCCATCTGTCTGTATGATTTTGTTTTTAACACTTACTAGAAAATCTAATCTTAAAACATTTGAATTCTAAACATGTAAAATGTGAGAGCCTGCAATTTTGTAGACAGTGAAGTAATGGCTGCTATTTATAAATGGAATGTCTATCAAAATTAGTTTATAAAATTCAGTTTTTGTAGGATTATCCAAGGAAAAATCACCTTGATTGAATGTTTCTCACTCATTAAACTTTGCAGAAGTAATTCATATTCAGTACTGTTTTTAATCACTTTTTAAAATATAAGGACCGAATGTTTGCAAGGAAACCAAAGTTTATTAATAATTTTTATATAACTAAAATAAAGTAGATATGGAGGGATCTATGATTATATAAAAAGGGAGGGTTCCTGAAGGAATTTTAGCAATATATTGATCCAAGAAAAGGAGCTGTTTTATAAATGATCATTCACTGTTCCTCTGGTTCTATGTATCTTTCAAAACATACCTTTACTATTTAAAGAGAGTAAATAGTGAAAGTAAGATGGTCATACTTACTGACTTTATTTAAGTTTGATGGAGATAAACTATGTCTTAGCTAGTGGCTACTGTGTCTGTGAATTTAACAACTACTTCTTTAAGTCCTATTCAGGAGGGTTCTAGCCACTGCTTTTTTGTTGTTTCTAGCCACTGTTTTTTTCTCGTTTCCTTCTAAAAGAGGTAATGACCAATTATTTTGTGTTTGTGTTTCCATTCCTTTTTATTTCGCTTTTGTGTAGACTAATGACTGCATAGTCAAACTACTACTTTCATAGAGCCCCAAGAACTTAATGACCCCATTTGTAACTGAGAAATGCCTCTTGTTTTAGTAATCATTCTGTAAATGATACTGCTGGATTGATTGCCTTGGGTTGATAGCTGGAGGAATTGTTTTGGATAATACTAACAGGCCCGTGTGAATTTATGTCTTAGTTTTATTTGCAATCTTGCTAAGTAAAATGAGTCTTTGTGTCTACTTTTTTATTAAAGTGAAATACAGCAATAGCTAATATTAGGATAGGTGACATAAAGAAATAAAACATCCCTGACTAGTGAGTTAAGTACAAGATCTCTCTAAAAATGTATTCAGATGAAAATCTGTCCCCATTATCCATAGAGAAACAATAAAAAATGAATTTGTGAACACAGCATAATTCTTGTTAGGTACTAAAGAGATTTATCATTTTAAACAATTTACACACCACTGCAATTCTGCTCCAAAGGGCAGAGATAGTTTCAATTGACCCAAAACTCATTCTAATATCAGTTCAGTGGAAGAAATCCCAGTCTTTACTCCGGAAAGCTGCCCAGCTTAGGGCTGCCAGATAAAACATAGGATACCTAGTTAAATATTAATTTCAACAATGTATAATTGTTAGTATAAGTATCATATGTCCCAAATACTGCATGAGACATACTCATACTAAAGTATTTGTTTATGTGAAATTCATATTTAACTGGGTATCCTGTGTTTTTACTTGGTAAGTCTGGCAACCCTAGCCCAGGCTTTCTCAGGTTTTTCAACGGGGCTCCCAAGCTTTCTCTATGGGTTTGAGAGCCTGCTACACAAATAATATGATCTTAGCAATTGAGTAGGTATGTTAAGAATGTAGTTACTGGAGTCAGACTGCAAAAGTTCAAATCAGTGCTCTACTACTTCTTAGGTGTGTGGTCTTGGATAAGTTTTTTGACCTCTCTACGCCTGTGTTTCTTCATTTATAAAATGGGTTGAGTGGCTTATGAAATAATGCATATGAAGGGCTTTCACACTGTACTTGCATGTATGCAAAAACAACTTATTTTCAATCTGGAGAAACAGGCTAGAAAACACACAGCTATTAAATGGGAACCACTAAGTAGAAAGCCAAACACGTGAAAAAAATGGAATCAGATTACAAATAGGACAGCACATAGAAGGGAATGATATGGCAATGCGGCAAACACAGTATTTAGGATATGTACCTCTACAAAAATGCAGTGTAGAAAGTAACCTGGTTTAAAGAAAGAAAAGAACCGGGTTTGGCCCTGTTGAGAGGAATTGTCCAGTTCTGGGCTCCAGTTTTAAAAAGGAAAAAATTTGTAATCCCAGCACTTTGGGAGGCAGAGGCGGGTGGATCACGAGGTCAAGAGATTGAGACCATCCTGGTCAACATGGTGAAACCCCGTCTCTACTAAAAATACAAAACATTAGCTGGGCATGGTGGTGCGTGCCTGTAATCCCAGCTACTCAGGAGGCTGAGGCAGGAGAATTGCCTGAACCCAGGAGGCGGAGGTTGCGGTGAGCCGAGATCGCGCCATTGCACTCCAGCCTGGGTAACATGAGTGAAACTCCGTCTCAAAAAGAAAAAAAAGAAAAAAAAAAAAAAGGAAAAAATTTGAAGAGGCTAGAAAGAAAACAAAATGTTAAAATCAAAAAGAAAAAAAAAATGTAAGAAATAAAGCTCATACATTGATCCCAGAAAAGGCAGAAGGGAAATTTAATGACTTCACAATTATAAAAGTTACATAATGGTAGCTAAAAAAAGGAAATTCGCTTGAATAAAGGAGTATTTTTAAATAATTAAGATCAGGCTTGCTAAAGCTTCAAATGGGGAGCAGTTATTACCTGCAAATAGAAAATAAATAGTCTTCTCTGATGGTCTGCAGAAATTGGGAAGACTGTGCTGTTTGGGATGGTTTCAATGTCATTCTTTCTGTATGAAACCTCCCTAGGTCTTCCCTAAGTCAGGTTTCTAGAGTCTATATAGACATTTCAAAGGCCAGTTGTGACAGCATGTTTGCCAAGGGCTTGCTGCCATGGGCTACTCTACCTGAATTCATTTAAACTGGGATATGGCCATTATTTCTCCATTTCTCTGTAGAGCTAAGTAACCAGGCAACAGTAATTTTCTATTTTATTTTTTTATCCCCCTCAAAAGAATCACAGTAGGCTCAGAAGGAAACACTTTAAACCCATATATGATATGTTTTTATCATAATTTGGTTTTATTCCAGACTATGAGAGTGTTTTAAAAGCTTGATAGCATAAGCATACTAGATTTTAGATTGTTTATAAAATCTGTTTCTCTGGGCAGTTGGCTTTTTCATCTTTCTCTTTTCCCCTGTGTCCTTGCAAATTATTGGAGCAATTCAAAGACAATTACTGGTTGTCTTTAAAATCATGAAATGATTTTGGACTTGCATTTTTCAAGGATTGGGTAGTAGGGGAGGATGAAAGGTTAAATTTGATGGTTGCTGTCCCAGGAAGAGGAGGAGAAGAAACTAAAAAAGAAAATAAGGGAATAAGCGAAATAAAATTAAAAGTACAACTAAGAAGAATTTGGAATGTGAAATGACCGTGGGACTGGGGGCACCATGATCTTTTTGTCTCCATTTCCATTTTCATAAGATCACAGAATGTCAGAGATGAAAAGTATCTTAGAACTAAATCTTAGAAATAAATCCACAATAAAGCCTGTCTTACTCAGCCTGGTCTCTCCCAGGGTTCCTTTACATCAATATCCTTTCCTCAATAAATGTTCACTGAATGGATAAGGGGGTGGGATGACCTTGCCTCCTAATTCAAATAACAGAGGCCCAATCTAGTAAATGAAGCTATAACTACTTGTTGTCATAGTAACCTAACACCTGGATTATACATTCCCTAGATCTGTGAGGTATTTACAGGTTTAAAAATGTTTTCCAAATAGCGCATCATTTGAAGTATGTCATCTCACCCAATCCTTCCTCTACACGTCCTGTCACCGTGATCCCCTCTGTCCTTCCCATCACTCACTGCTCGCTGGCTCCTTCCTACCTGTGTCTCTACAGCAAGCATTTATTATGCTCACACCACAAAGGGCCATTCTGGTCATTTTAAATTTTTTATCACTTTGGTTGGAGTAGAAATGTATCAAATCCAGAGACATTTTATTTGAACACAAATCACTCCTAATGTCGGCAGGCCTAGTTTGCAAATAGTCCAGTTAATGTGTACTAGAGTAAATGACCAGAGACTTCCCAAAAAGAAGTCCCTTATTTTAAGAACCTAAGGTTCTGCCTAACGTGATTTTCCTAGAGCAGATGTGAAATTCCATCTCCGTTCCTGGGAGTCTGGGAAAAATTGTGAAAGGAGAGTGTAAGAATATTGCTCCCAGCCGGGCGCGGTGGCTCAAGCCTGTAATCCCAGCACTGTGGGAGGCCGAGGCGGGTGGATCACGAGGTCAAGAGATCGAGACCATCCTGGTCAACATGGTGAAACCCCGTCTCTACTAAAACTACAAAAAATTAGCTGGGCATGGTGGCGCGTGCCTGTAATCCCAGCGACTCAGGAGGCTGAGGCAGGAGAATTGCCTGAACCCGGGAGGCGGAGGTTGCGGTGAGCCGAGATCACGCCATTGCACTCCAGCCTGGGTAACAAGAGCGAAACTCCGTCTCAAAAAAAAAAAAAAAAAAAAAAGAATATTGCTCCCTCCAGAAAGTTCTAACAAGCCGTATCACCTCAAGACAACCTGGAGAACAAATATTAGATGTTTCTCTAATAGCATCCCACTTCATTAATTAATGTTTGAGAATCAACAGTAATTGCAGCCAAGAATGCTTTCCTTAACAAAACTGATCTCCTTCTCCTTGCCCATAGTCTCTACTATTTCACCCCTTATTTAGCATTCTGTGTTAATCCTTGCATGGTCTGGCTCCTCCAGAGGGAGACTCGAGAATCAAACTCCCGGCGTTGTGGCGCACGTCCGCCGTCCCGGCTACTGTGGAGGCGGAGGTGGAAGGATTGCTTGGGCCCAGGAGTCCAGGACTAGTCTGGGCAACATAGTGAGATCCCATCTTAGAAAAAGAATCCAACTGAATGTGCTGAGCTCCTACTAGAGCATCTAAAGCTGCCTGTGGGCCAGGCGTGGTGGCTCACACCTGTAGTCCCAGGTACTCAGGAGGCTGAGGCAGGAGAATCGCTTGAACCCAGGAGATGGAGGTTGCAGTGAGCCGATATCGGGCCACTGCACTCCAGCCTGGGTGACAGAGGGAGACTCTCTCTCAATAATAATAATAGCAATAATCATGCTATGTAATAATCATAGTAATAATTATATAATTATGGTATATATTATAATGTATCCTATGATAATAATTATGCTATGTACTAATCAGAGTAATAATAACAGTAATAATCATGCTGCCTGTGCCCCCGATAAGGCAGCACTGGCCGCAGGTGGCCGCTAACCCCTTGAAATATAGATGGCCAGACCTGCGGCACATGCAAGACAACACTACACCGGGTTTCAGAAACACGTACGATTTTCAAAAGAATTAAAATACCGCATTTAGTTTTTCTATTGATTGCATGTTGAAATCTTACTTTGGATATATTGGGTTAAATAAAGTTTATCATTAAAATGTTTAAACTTATGTGCCTATAAGAAACTTCCAAAATTACACAGGTGGTTGCGCTATATTTCTCTTGGACAGCACTGGTCTGGAGGACGACAAAAATCAAGATACGTTTGAATCACGCCATGTCTTTAGGGAAAAGAAGAGTTTCCTTTCCTATTGCTTACGGGCTCCTCGCAAGAATCATCTGAAAGAGAAAAGCCCTGGCTCCCGCCCCAGTCACTTCTAATCCTGGTTCCCCGCGCCAAGAAAGCCAGGAACGGGCAAGCCTGGCAAGGCATTGAAAGGGAACGGGACCCCCCGAGTACAGGATGCGTTTTTGCCCCACAAAAGTCCCTTGAGGGTGGGGGACCGCAGCTGCTGAGGCTCAGGAAAGAGGGGAGCACACGGGATGAGGCCCTCAGAGTCAGGCACGCAGGACCTCGACCCCAGGCTCCTCATTTCCAGGTTCGCGAGTGACCTCCCCAAGATGGCCGTCGCCGGGGGGGCGGTTCTCCGCGCTACACGGGTGTTGATTGGGTGAGACGACTCGATAGTGAGCAATGATTGGTTCACAAGGAGCGAGCTGGGCGGAACCGGAAGATGGTCTGAACCTGGGGTTGCCGGGGTCTTGAGGCTAGGCGTCGGTCTCTGGGGGATGTGGAGAGTCGGCAGCATGTCGGCAGAGCTGGGAGTCGGGTGCGCACTGCGGGCGGTGAACGAGCGCGTGCAGCAGGCGGTGGCGCGGCGGCCGCGGGTGAGGAAGGAGGCTGCGTGGGGACAGTGGGAGGACGCCCTGAGGAGAGGGACACCTGCGTGGGAATGGGTCGTCACGGTGACGCAGAGGGGTCTCCCGAAGAGGCGGGATCCGTCGGCCGCCGAGGGCCACCAAAAAGCTAGCGAAGGGTTTCCCCACCTTCCTTGCCCTGAGTCTGGTAGGTTTCTGGAGATTGGCTTCGTTGGAGCAGAGGGTACCGCTACCTCGGGAAAATGACTTCGTGTCCAGGCATCGTGGCCACTTGTGAACCGCGTCGAACCGCGTCGTTTCGGGGTCGACAGCCTTGGCGGACGTGAGGGGGGCCAGGCCTGTGCCTACGGACAGTAAGGGGGACGGGGGTACAAGAGCACCCCACGGAGGCCAGACCCGCCCGAAATCGCGAGTGTGGCAGTGTCTCACCTGCCAAGTGCCCTGGAAATGCCAGTGCCACCCAAAGGCTGAGATGAGGGTGGACTGGCCGGACTTCACTGGCACCACAGCGGCACTTGTTTGTGGGTGCGGGAGGGAGCAGTCCAATCCCAAGCCGGTTAAGGGGAGATTTCGTCTTTCGTGTATATATTTTTTACCTCCTCTTGGACTTATGATTAGACCAGGAATCAAAATCTGCCCACCTCAGTGCAAGTTTAAGCTGAATGGTGTGGAATGAGATGGACCTAAACATAGAGGTCACGGGTTTCTATGATCGAGCATTTATGCTGGCTGAAGAGTAGCTCAGATTGCAGATGCCCACCATGCCTGACTAATTTTTTGCATTTTTAGTAGAGACAGGGGTTTCACCATGTTGGCCAGGCTGTATTATAGTCTTTCCTTGACTGACTATTCTTTAGACATTACCTTGAACAAGTCAGACCCGCAGTATTTCCCTCCCTGTACAAGCAATGCAGTAATCTCTGAAAGCTCTGAGCTCCTTTCTGATGTTAATATTCTGTGATTCTTGGTGATTCTCCAAGAAAAATCTAGGACTTCCCCTAACAAACATCACCCTGGAGGTTCTCTCAGGGAAACGCTCAGGCACATGGGCTGCCTGTTCGGGTGACTCTGAAAAACATCAATTATCAGCATAATCCCAGTAGTCACGACTTGGACTCAAAAGAGGCTGGTTATGCATCCCTGTGGAAGGAAGGAAGAGGGGGCATTTTTCTAATTGACTGACTCCTTCATGTCCTTGAAAACACTGTGATTCTGTGAAAACTCCAGGGGGTGATAGATACAGGAAGACTGAATCATGCAAGGATAAATGAATCTCTTCTCTTACTGTTTCTGTGTGGATTGGGTCAGCAGAATGCATAGAACCCCTGCTCTTTGTGTAGTGGTCGTGCGAGGATGTCAGATAAGTCTAATCCTGAGTCCAGAGTAATTTTGTGTTGCAGTCTTAGTTCTGCCATTAGTTCTTTTCTTTTCTTTTCTTTTCTTTTTTGAGATGGAGTCTCACTCTGTCACCCGGGCTGGAGTGCAATGATGTGATCTTGGCTCACTGCAACCTCTACCTCCCAGGTTCAAGTGATTCTCCTGCCTCAGCCTCCCGAGTAGCTCAGATTGCAGATGCCCACCACCATGCCTGGCTAATTTTTTGTATTTTTAGTGGTGACAGGTTTCACAATGTTGGCCATGCTGGTCTCAAACTTCTAACCTCAGGTGATTTACCCACCTCGGCCTCCCAAAGTGCTGAGATTACAGGGGTGAGCCACTGTACCTGGCCGTGCCACTGGTTCTTAATTCACAGATTGAACAATCAATTACTTAGTTACCTAAGCAGGCCATTTGTAGGGTAAATGGGGCAGTGTTATTATGGTGTAATGATACACTAGGACCAGGATGAGTTACCAAAACTGCTAACATTAGGGTTTCAGAAGCCAGAAGTGACTTCTCTTTTGCTTAAAGAGTACAGCCTTCGACCAGGCGCGGTGGCTCACGCTTGTAATCCCAGCACTTTGGGAGGCCGAGGCGGGTGGATCACGAGGTCAAGAGATCGAGACCATCCTGGTCAACATGGTGAAACCCCGTCTCTACTGAAAACTACAAAACATTAGCTGGGCATGGTGGTGCGTGCCTGTAATCCCAGCTACTCAGGAGGCTGAGGCAGGAGAATTGCTTGAACCCAGGAGGCGGAGGTTGCGGTGAGCCGAGATCGCGCCATTGCACTCCAGCCTGGGTAACAAGAGCGAAACTCCGTCTCAAAAAAAAAAAAAAGAGTACAGCCTTCTATTAATGAAGTGATTCTTAAGTCTCCAACATTGGTATGTCTGAGAGTCATCTGGAGAGATTGTTGAAAAGTAAATTATTGGCTGGACGCAGTGGCTCACACCTGTAATCCCAGCACTTTGGGAGGCCAAGGCAGGTAGATCACGAGGTCAGGCGTTCAAGACCAGCCTGACCAACATGGAGAAACCCCGTCTCTACTAAAAATACAAAATTAGCTGGGCAAGGTGGCGCATGCCTATAATCCCAGCTACTTGGAAGGCTGAGGCAGGAGAATCGCTTGAATCTGGGAGGCAGAGGTTGCAGTGAGCCAAGATCACGCCATTGCACTCCAGCCTGGGCAACAAGAGTAAAACTCGATCTCAAAAAAAAAAAAAAAAAAAAGAAAAAGAAATTCTCACCCAGGTGATGCTGATACAGTTGGTCCAAGAGCACACAAGGAAATACTGCTTTAACTGGCCCAGCTCTCCTGAGAGAGAAATTTCTTCTGCTAAATACTGACATCGCTAACATATTAGATTGAGAGGCCATGCACCTAAAAAACATTTGATCACCACTATTTGATATTGATCTACCTACAGTGTTGAAAAAATGGATCTTACCTAATGCCAATTTGAGATCAATGCCTGTCTATACAGGATCTATCCTATAGGATTCGTTGGGATAATATTCCCAAACATGCACTCATATGTTTCCTTCCCTCTTGGCAGGATCTCCCAGCCATCCAGCCCCGGCTAGTGGCTGTCAGCAAAACCAAACCTGTAGACATGGTGATCGAGGCCTATGGTCATGGGCAGCGCACTTTCGGCGAGAACTATGTAAGAGCCCTTTCCTGAAGTGCCTTTGGAAGCATCGTGATTGCCAGGCTTCTGACTTGTTCTGTTTTTACCTTTTAGGTTCAGGAACTGCTAGAAAAAGCATCAAATCCTAAAGTAAGTAGATAGCTGAATTCTTTAATTTATATCTAAATCGTGGCTCTTTAGTTGAAAATTAGACCCGTCTTGGTGGCTGAGCTGTAGAGCAGCTTCAGGATGGTTGACTTTAGATTGGGGTGGGGACAGAAATCTCAACTTTCACCTTGAGTGCCAAATAATTATCAGCTAGATTTTTCTCTTTGTTCAGATTATCGTTTTCTCCTTGGTAGCTGTTTGGAAATGGTGGTTTCCGGAACTTGCTGTAATTTTGGATCTTTTCAAGATTTGAAAGCTTATCAGTTCATCCCTGACTGCCGATATCTGAAAGATGAAGGAAGTTGATGGGAACAATGAAGGGAAACAGAACAAAAGCCTTAGACTCTTCTCTATCCTGAAGATTGTGGTAGTTTATTACATTTAAGGATCAGAGAGTGGACGGGAAAGGTGACAGGGAGTGCGCAAGGTGTTGGAGGAAGCAAGGCACCTGTAAAAATCTAAGTTACACATGGTTACCTTTTCTCTTCAGATTCTGTCTTTGTGTCCTGAGATCAAGTGGCACTTCATTGGCCACCTACAGAAACAAAATGTCAACAAATTGATGGGTAAGATAAAACTCTAAATATGAAGACAAAATTGCTCTGTTATTGTATTGCTTCTCCTACCGTCTCTGGAAGAGAGAGCAACTTTTAGACCATCCCTAGTTTCCCATATGTTTTTGGAATTTCTTTTGGAAAGTCTCAGTTCTTAATATAAGGAGAAAACATCATGCCAAGAACAGAATATATTCACAGTTGCCTGGCTTATATATACTTGGAAACCTGCCCTACCTCATGTTTATTATTATTTAGTTGTCTTTCAGAAAAATTATAAAGAATTGCAGCCCATAAATTTTTTTAACTAGCAAAAGAGACATTTCTGTTCTTTTTCCTTTAAATAAAAGGCTGCAGTAAATAAAATAGAGTACAGTAAAGTAACTATAGTAAAGTAAAATTAAGAATTGTAGAAACATAGGCCAGGCACGGTGGCTCATGCCTGTAATCCCAACACCTTGGGAGGTGAGGCAGATGGATCACTTGAGGTCAGGAGTTCGAGACCAGCCTGACCAACATGGTGAAACCTCAACTCTATTAAAAATGCAAAAATTAACCGGATGTGGTGGCGCGTGCCTGTAATCCCAGCTACTTAGGAGGCTGAGACAGGAGACTTGCTTGAACTCCAGAGGTGGAGGTTACAGTGAGCAAAGATCACACCACTGCACTCCAGACTAGGTGACAGAGCAAGACTCCGTCTCAAAAAAAAAAAAAAAAGATTTATAGTAAAATAAAATTAGGAAAGACATGGAGGCTGGGCCCAGTAGCGCATGCCTGTAATCCCAGCACTTTTGGAGGCCGAGGTGGGCGGATCACCTGAGATCAGGAGTTTGAGACCAGCCTGGCCAACATGGCAAAACACGTCTCTCCTAAAAATACAAAAATTAGCCAGGCATGGTGGTGTGCATGTGTAGTCCCAGCTACTTGGGGAGGATGAGGCAGAAGAATCACTTGAACCTGGAGGCAAAGGTTGCAGTAAGCTGAGATCGCGCCACTGCACTCCAGCCTGGGTGGCAAAGGAGACCCTGTCAAAAAATAACAATAATAATAATAATGAATTTAAAAAGAACAACTAGCAGATTTGAACACAGAAAAATTAAAGCTTTCTGCATGTCAAAGCAAAAGGAAGGCACAGAGTGGGAGAAAAATAATATTTTTGAAAAGGGAAGAAGTTAATGTTCAGAATACATAAACAGCTACAAATCTTTTTGTTTAATCTATAGGAAAAAAATAGGCAAAAACTGAGGCAGTTCACAAGGGGTAAAAATACAAAAGTCCAGTAATCAAATGAAAAACATTCATCCTCAAACAGAGAAATACAAAGTAACTTTCACAAATCAGGTTTGTAAAAACTCAAAAAGACTGCTTCTAAGATCCAGTGTTTTGAGGGAATGAGAAAATGCGTACTCCTTCATCTTACCAGGAGATTCTAAAACTGTACAGTCTTAGAAAAGCCTAAAGATTCCATCAAAAAACTATTGTAACTGAAAAACAAAGTCAGTAACATTGCGGGATACAAAATCAATATACAAAAATCAGTAGCATTTCTATATGCCAACAGAGAATGATCTGGAAAGTAATCAAGAAAGTAATCCCATTTACGATAGCTACAAATGAAATACCTAAGAATAAACGTAGCCAAAGAAGCAAAAGCTTTCTACAATGAAAACTATAAAACATTGATGCAAGAAATTGAAGAGAACATGAAAAATAGAAAGATATTCCATGTTCATGTATTGAAAAAATCAATTCATGAATTGATTTTTTTGATGTATTATAAAAATGTCCTTATTACTGAAAGCAATCTACAGATTCAGTGCCGTGTCTATCAGAATACCAATGACATTCTTCACAGAAACAGAAAAACATAATCCTGAAATTTATATGAAACCACAAAAGACCCACAATGGCCAAAGCCATCCTAAGCAAAAAGAACAAAACTGGAGGAATCACATTACCTGATACGATCAAATTATATTGCAGAGCTATAGTAACCAAAACAGTATGATACTGGCATAAAAACAGACACATAGACCAATGAAACAGAATAGAGAACCCAAAAATAAATTTGTACATCTACAGAGGACTTATTTTCAACAAAGGTGCCAAGAACATACACTGGGGAAAGGACAGTCTCTTCATTAAATGCCATTGAGAAAACTGGATATCCATATGCAAAAGAATAAAACTACACTCCTATCTCTCACCATATACAGAAATCAAATCAAAATGGATTAAAGACTTAAATCTAAATCTAAGACCTGAAACTACTAAAAGAAAATATTGGGGAAACTCTCCAAGACATTAGTCTGGACAAAGATTTTTTTTTTTTTTTTTTTTGAGACAAGGTCTCACTGTGTCACCCAGGCTGGAGTACAATGGCATGATCTCGGCTCACTACAACCCTACCTCCTGGGTTCAAACAATTCTCCTGCCTCAGCCTCTCAAGTAGCTGGGATTACAGGCGTGTGCCACCATACCCGGCTAAGTTTTGTGTTTTTAGTATAGAGATGGAGTTTTACCATGTTGGCCAGGCTGGTCTCAAATTCCTCATGTCAAGTGATCCGCCTACCTCGGCCTCCCAAGGTGCTGGGATTACAGGTATGAGCCACTGCACCCAGCCTTGTTGGAAATATGTAAAGGTGATGGGAAGAGGGAGGGGGAAGGAGCCAGCAGGCATAGAAGGGGCAGGAAAGCCTAACAGAACTGTGTTGTTTTGGTGCCATTTTCCCCTCTAGATAATCGATTATACTCATTCAACCTTATGGCTCAATTCATTTCCATAAAGGCTTCTTGAGGCCAGATGCAATAACTCACACCTGTAATCCCAACTCTTTGGGAGGTCAAGGTGGGAGGATCACTTGTAGTCAAATATATATATGTGCATTTTCTTCCTTTTTTTTTTTTACTTTTTAATTTATTTTTTGAGACAGAGTTTCGCTCAGTTGCCCAGGCTGGAGTGCAATGGCGTGATCTCTGCTCACTGCAACCTCCACCTCCGGGGCTCAAGGATTCTCCTGCCTCAGCCTTCCAAGTATCTGGGATTACAGGCACCTGCCCTCACGCCTGGCTAATTTTTTGTATTGTTAGTAGAGACAGGGTTTCACCTTGTTAGCCAGGGTGGTCTCCATCTCCTGACCTCGTGATCCACCTGCCTTGAACTCCCAAAGTTCTGGGATTATAGAGTGAGCCACCATGCACAGCCGTTTTTTTGTTTTTTTGAGACAGTCTTGCTCTGTCACCCAGGCTGGAGTGCAGTGGCCTGATCTTGGCTCACTGCAACCCCTGCCTCCTTGGTTCAAGGAATTCTCCTGCCTCAGCCTCCCAAGTAGATGGGATTACAGGCATGTGCCACTACGCCTGGCTAATACTTTTATATAATAGAGATGGAGTTTCACCATGTTAACCAAATTTCTGGCCTCAAGTGATTCGACCACCTCGGCCTCCCCAAGTGCTCGTGTTACAAGCATGAGCCACCATGCCCAGCCACACCCGGCTAATTTTTGTATTTTTTGGTAGAGACAGGGTTTTACTGTGTTGGACAGGCTGGTCTCAAACTCCTGGCCTCAAGTGATCTGCCCTCCTCGGCCCCCCAAAGCATGGGGATTACAGGTGTGAGCCACTGCACCCGCCCTGAACAAAGATATCTTGAGTAAATACTCCAAAAGCACAGACAACCAGAGCAAAAATGGACAGATGGGATCACATCGAGTTAAAAAGCTCTTGCAGGCTGGGCACAGTGGCTGATGTCTGTAATCCCAGCACTTTGGGAGGCTGAGGTGGGTGGATCCCTGAGGTTAGGAGTTCAAGAACAGCCTAGCCAACATGGCAAAACCCCATCTCTACTAATAATAAAAACATTAGCCAGGTGTAGTGGTAGGCGTCTGTAATCCCAGCTACTTGGGAGGCTGAGGCAGAAGAATCACTTGAACACAGGAGGCAGAAGTTGCAGTGAGCCAAGATTGCACCACTGCCCTCTAGACTGGGCGACAGAGTGAGAATCTGTCTCAAAAAAAAAAAAAAAGAAAGAAAAAGAAAGAAAGAAAACCAAAGCTCTTGCAGAGCAAAGGAAACAAGAAAGTGAAGAGACAACACAGAATGGGAGAAAATATTGGCAAAGGGCAAAGTACCCATCTGAAATACTTGTACATAGCACAAAGTTCTATATCCAAGCTCTGTTTTTGTAACAAAAAATAAGAAACAATCTAATGTGCATCAACAAAGGGAATAATTACATGAACTGTGATCATCTGTCCTGTGGAATGCTGCAGTGTTTTAAAAGTACCAGTGGATCTGTGATACTGATGTGGGAAAAAAAACTCCAAACTCTGCACTGCTTACTAGAAGTAAGCAACCTGTAGAATATTTAGTGTAATCCAATTTGTATTATTTTTAAAAACAGAAGAAAAGAAATTATACATTTGTGTGTATGTGTGCATGTGTATTTGGTTGGATAAAGATAGCTGAAACAGATCTGGAAGAATTAACATCCCTAATATAATAGTGATATCTTCTAGGATATCACTATTTAAATCCCAATTATCAGTAGAAATCTGAAATTGACTGTAGATCAAGTCTTTATCATTTCTTGATAATTAGCTATAATCTGCCCTAAAAACTGAAGTTAATGTTACTAGCATCTCCACCTAATAAATGGGGGTCAAGACAATGTTAATAGCTCTTGTAACTGCATAACAAATAACTGCTTGCTGCAGATTTCTCCTCCAGTTGTTAATTAGGGTGAGGGGCTTTGACTTTCTGCTGCATATGCTTCTACATTGCTTAATTTTCTTACATCAAGCATGTATACCTTGTGTCGTTTTTTCAAATTTATATTTTTTTCAGTAAAGTAACCTGAGATGAAATTCAGTATTAAGAATGTAAAGGCCAGGTGTGGTGGCTCACACCTGTAATCCCAGCACTTTGGGAGGCTGAGGTGGGCAGATCACCTGAGGTCAGGAGTTTGAGACCAGCCTGGCTAACATGCTGAAACCTCGCCTCTACCAAAAATACAAAAATTAGCTGAACGTGGTGGCGCATGCCTGTGATCCCAGCTGCCCGGGAGGCTGAGGCAGGAGAATCGCTTGAACTCAGGAGATGGAGGTTGCTGTGAGCCAAGATCGCGCCATTGCACTCCAGCCTGGTGACAAGAGTGAAACTCCATCTCAAAAAATAAAAAAAGAATGTGAAGTCACCTTTCTGCATCTTAGTATCCCCTTCTGTAAAATAGGGATAACAACAGTGCTTTGTGAACTGTGGTGAAGATTCAAAAGAAATATTACATAGGCCGGGTGCGGTGGCTCAAGCCTGTAATCCCAGCACTTTGGGAGGCCGAGGCGGGTGCATCACGAGGTCAAGAGATCAAGACCATCCTGGTCAACATGGTGAAACCCCGTCTCTACTAAAAATACAAAAAAAAAATTAGCTGGGCATGGTGGTGCATGCCTGTAATCCCAGCTACTCAGGAGGCTGAGGCAGGAGAATTGCCTGAACCCAGAAGGCGGAGGTTGCGGTGAGCTGAGATCACGCCATTGCACTCCAGCATAGGTAACATGAGTGAAACTCCGTCTCAAAAAAAAAAAAAAAAAAAAGAAATATTACATATAAAGTGATTCACGTACTACCTGGAGGATTTCTGTGTTCAGTTAAAGTAAGCTACTGGTGCAGGTTCTTTTGTCACCATTGTTGTAAACTAGCTCAAGCAAAGCTGGCGCTTCATTTCACATGCATCTTTGAAAAAGAAGATGACTTTATGATTGTGTCTCATTTAACTCTCAGTGTTGGGGTCATTGGGTTTTTTTTGGTTTTTGGTTTGTTGTTGTTGTTGTATTTGAGACAGAGTCTTGCTCTGTCACCCAGGCTGGAGTACAGTGGTGTGATCTTGGCTCACTGCAACCTCCACCTCCTGGGTTCAAGCAATTCTCCTTCCTCAGCCTCCCAAGCAGCTGGGACTACAGGTGTGCCCCACCATATCTGCTAATTTTTTTATTGTTAGTAGAGACAGTTTCTTCAGATTGGTCAGGCTTGTCTCGAACTCCTGAACTCAGGTGATCCACCCACCTCAGCCTCCCAAAGTGCTGGAATTAAAGTTTGAGTCACCATGCCCAGCCGGTGTTGGGGTTATTGTGATGTCCTTGTTGAATAAGAATATCCTCAGCCCAGAAAGTTGAAGAATGGGGTGATAGGCCAGGGAAGCATCTTGGCTTCCGCTGGTCATCCTTTCTTCATTGTCATCTGACCTGCTTCTCTCAGTTTGAACTGAGACACAGATCGAGCCTGTTATTAGGAATCTGTTCATTACCAGCTTCTTGAAGCATATTAATATATGTACTGCCTGATCGTGTATGTCAGCGTTTCCTTTATTTACCTTTGCTGATTAGCCAGGGATAGTCTGACATTTGAATTTGTATCTAGTAAAACTGTCACATTTGTCTTCTTAGAGGAACTGAGATTTAACTGTGTTTTTCTTTTCCTGGCATATTTTTTCCTCTACCAAGTCAGAGATTTGTTGCATGTTACTTGCTGCAATAGAGTGTATAAGGAATACTACCTTGCCTCTGTCTCATTACAGCTGTCCCCAATCTCTTCATGCTGGAAACAGTGGATTCTGTGAAGTTGGCAGACAAAGTGAACAGTTCCTGGCAGAAAAAAGGTTCTCCTGAAAGGTTAAAGGTTATGGTCCAGATTAACACCAGCGGAGAGGAAAGTAAGCGACTAGACCTGAATTGTAGATTATTCTTCCCTTAGGATGGTTGAAGCTCAGGGAGAATGGGTAGGCCCAAGTGTCTGATGGAGGAGGTTATGGAAACAAATCACAGGATCACAGGCCTCTAAGTAGGCTGTTTTTTTTATGAACTAGATAGCATAATGACATGCAAGCCAGTCTTTATATCATTATTTACTACATCATGGTTCATTATATCTTAATTTTAGGGGAAGAAGGATGGGGAGTGAAGAAGGGGATTGTGACTTCATTTTTTTTGTTGTTGACGTTGTTTTCTTTTTGAGATGGTGTCTCACTGTGTCACCTAGGCTAGAGTGCAGTGGTGGGATATCAGCTCACTGTAACTTCTGCCTCCCAGGTTCAAGTGATTCTCCTGCCTCAGCCTCCCAAGTAGCTAAGATTACAGGCACCCACCACCACACCTGGCTAATTTTTGTATTTTTAGTAGAGACAGAATTTTACCATATTGGCCAGGCTGGTCTTGAACTTCTGACCTCAGGTGTTCCACCTGCCTTGGCCTCCCAAAGTGCTGAGATTAAAGGCATGAGCCACTGTGCCTGGCCTGGGATTGTGACTTTCATCTGAAAAATCCCCAAAGGTCATCATCACTCCTGCAAGGAGTATTTTAAATTTGCATGTAATACTCTTATGTCTTAAAAAAAAAAAAATTACTAAATGTTACATTAGAGAGAATGGAATATAATTACTGTAAGTGGGCTGGGTGCGATGGCTCACACCTGTAATCCCAGCACTTTGGGAGGCCGAGGCAGGTGGAACACCTGAGGTCAGAAGTTCAAGACCAGCCTGGCCAACATGGTGAAACCTCATCTCTACTAAACTTACAAAAATTAGCCAGGCATGGTGTACCCATAGTCCCAGCTACTCAGGAGGCTGAAGCAGGAGGATCTCTTGAGTCCAGGAGGTGAAGGTTGCAGTGATCCGAGATCATGCCACTGCATTCCAGCCTGGGCAACAGAGCAAGACTCCATCTCAAAAAAAAAAAAAAAATTACCGTGAGTACCTGTCAATGAGTATCTTTATGGGGCTTGGATTAACAGCGTAACATAGTGTGAATAGAAGCATGGGCTTGAAATCAGACAGACCTTGGGTTTGAGCTTCACTACTTTCCAGCATTATAACTTTGGATAAGTTACCTAATCTCTCTGTACCTCAGTTTCCTTTTCTGGCAATGGTATCATGATAATGCTTGCTTCAGAGGGTGTGGTTAGGATTGAACGTGGTAATCCAGGCAACGCTGTTAGCACAGAACCCAACACATAATTGTTAGCTATTGGTTAAGAATAAATGTATGCAGTTCAGGCATTCGATTGCAACCATCAAAGCACCAGTATTCACCAAATCTTAGTACACAGGAGCGCAGTAGATTATCTGTTTTCTTTTCTCTCTCTCTCTCTCTTTTTTTTTTCTTTTCTTTTTTTTTTTTTTTTTTTTCCTCCAGTTCTCCTGAAGCAAAGAGGATCTGTTTTCTAGATAACAGTCTAGAGTCAGACTGCCTGGGTTTAAATCCCAATTATCAATAGAGATCTGAAATCGACTGTAGATCAAGTTTATATTTTCTTATTTCTTGATAATTAGCTATAATAAGCTCTGGTTAAAGACTGAAGTAAATGTTACTAGCATCTCTCCCTAATAAATGGGTGCAAGACAATATCAATAGCTCTTTTTTTCTTTTTTTTTTTTTTTTTTTTTTTTGAGACGGGGTTTCGCTCTTGTTACCCAGGCTGGAGTGCAATGGCGCGATCTCGGCTCACTGCAACCTCCGCCTGCTGGGTTCAGGCAATTCTCCTGCCTCAGCCTCCTGAGTAGCTGGGATTACAGGCACGCACCACCATGCCCAGCTAATTTTTTGTATTTTTAGTAGAGACGGGGTTTCACCATGTTGACCAGGATGGTCTCGATCTCTTGACCTCGTGATCCACCCGCCTCGGCCTCCCAAAGTGCTGGGATTACAGGCTTGAGCCACCGCGCCCAGCCATCAATAGCTCTTATAACTGTTTAACAAATACCTGGTTGCTGCAGATTTCTCCTCCAGTCGTTAATTAGAAAGTTCAATTAAACTTTACAAATATATCCAAAAATGTTTAACATGTACTTTATTTTAAATTTTTTGCAACTCTATTAAATTAATAAACTATAAAAATTGTTGACTTAGAAAAGTAATTCTCAGGTTCATCTGGCATTTTGGCCATGTGAATCTTCCTGGTATCCCCAAAAAGCAAGGTGTTTTCTTTTCCATGTCTCCTAGCTGTTCTCAGCTAAAATCCTGCGGTGGAGGAAGGACAATCTAATTGATAGCTCTTGCCTTGAGAAATTCAGAATCTGACCGGAGGCAGAGCAACATAGAAAATCCCAAGTATATAAAGTCATTCTTCAGAACTTGAGCCTCTTTCAAGAGTTTCTCTTGTTGGGGGTCACCTCCTCTGTCATAAGGAAGGGATGAAAATGGAACCTTCCTCTGGCCATTTACCCTTGTACCTGTCTTCCATTTCTTTCCGTGAAGGTAAACATGGCCTCCCACCTTCAGAAACCGTAGCCATCGTGGAGCACATAAACACCAAGTGTCCTAGCCTGGAGTTTGTGGGACTGATGACCATAGGAAGCGTTGGACACGATCTTAGTCAAGGACCAAATCCAGACTTCCAGGTACTGGGGGGCTGGGATTGCTCATGTGCTGAAGAGGCAGGGTGCTGGAGTGCTGCTGCAGAGCCGGCTGCAGTGGGGACTGCAGAGACATCAGACACTGCCTGCCGGGTGTTCTCTCCCGCTTCTGAACTCTTCTCAGAAGGAAAAGGGAAGAACAGGTTCCCCAGCCCCACAAACCTTTCTGAACTTAACTTGAAATTGGCTAAAACATAGTCTTTAGAGAATATGAGCTCTTTCTTCCTCTCCAGCGACTAATAGTTTTCTTAAAAGTGGGATAGTTTGCAAAAAACCCTTTCAGTAACTTCTGACAATTTCGACAGGCCTTGAAATCATGAGACATACATAACCATTGTCACAGAAGTTCAGATTCAGCCACTTCGGGGCATCATTAGAGAAGGCAGGAGTAAAACCGGTGTCATCTCTTTCTGTCAGCTGTTATTGTCCCTCCGGGAGGAGCTGTGTAAAAAGCTAAACATCCCTGCTGACCAGGTTGAGCTGAGCATGGGCATGTCCATGGATTTCCAGCACGCGGTGAGTGTCTGCCAGTGCCCTGCCTGCCTCGAGGGGCAGGGGTTGGGGGTCTGAGAGGCTGACGCAAGAGCAGATCTTTGCTGGAGAAACCTTGGAAATGCCTCGGGGTGGCCGTAGGGCACCCAGTCTCAGGGTTCTCAGCTACTCCAGCATCTTGCAGTCCCCACGCCCTTTCTTTTTTGAAATGTGTAGAAATTATAGCCTGACATCTGAATTTTAAAAAGAAATAAAATTCCATAAGTATAATCTAAAATAAATTAATTATAAATATAATTCCATAAATTATAAACATAATTCCATAAGTATAATCCAAAGGAAAAATAAGAATTTAAGCTATAATTTTTGGAAAGGCATTTTATTACATCAGTGCATGGGTGTGGCTATATAACAGCAAATCATAATGAAGCAGGCTGAGTCTTCATCTTTTACTTTTGGAGACAGAATCTCACTCTGTTACCCAGGCCAGAGTTCAGTGGCACAATCTCAACTCACTGCAACCTCCACCTCCCAGGTTCAAGTGATTCTTCTACCTCAGCCTCCCAAGTAGCTGGGATTTCAGGTGCCCACCACCACACCTGGCTAATTTTTAGTAGAAACGAGGTTTCACCATGTTGGCCAGGCTGCCCTCGATTCCTAATCTCAAATGATCCGCCACCTTGACCTCCCAAAGTGCTGGGATTGCAGGCGTGAGACGCTGCTCCTGGCCGAGGCTTCATCTTATGTGTAGGTTTTCCAACAATCTTACATGTATATCAACAGCTGTAAATATAAACTGATATAGGTGTGCTGGAGTGGCAATGCAAATACATGATTTTCTGGAATAGCAAATAACTTGATAAAGTTTCAAAAACCAAAATATAAACTTGCATTGCTGGAAAACTCTATTTATTAACACAGTGCAAAAATACATTGCATTTATAAGTCAAATGGAATTTGGTCAGATAATCATAAGGCTATTTTTTTCATCTACCTGACCATGGCACATTGGAAAGGTGGGTGGGCTGTAAGACAACTCTTTGCTGTTTGGCTGCTTTCCACACTGGACGTCTGACATCCTTGACCCCCACCTAGCTGAGTGCCAGCCACGCTCCCCAACCACTGGAAACCCAGAGAAACCCCTACTTGTTTTCTATATACACTCTCAGAGGTTGAACTGCCTCTCAGGAGAGCAACTGCCCTGGAGCCATCTTCGGCAGTGTTACTGTTCTTCATAGAAGGCTCCTGAGAGCCAGAATAGGAGCACAGCTTGGGCACTGGCTCCACTTCGTTATTTTAAACCTGGTCCTCGATGCCATCTCTTCTTTCCCAACAGATTGAAGTAGGATCTACGAATGTCCGAATAGGAAGCACCATTTTTGGAGGACGGGATTACTCAAAGAAAGCTACACCGGACAGGTGCGCAGCGGACGTTAAGGCCCCGGCGGAGGTGGCCCAGGAGCACTGAGCCAGGGAATACTGAGAACACTAACTATGCACCAACCTAGATTTTCAGTTTGATATTCCCTGTGTCTCAGCACAGTCCTGCTCTCCTGTGACCTGCGGAGAGCACTAATGATCACATGTGTTCATGGAAACCATCTGTGCTTAGTCCTTGACATAGGAAGCTCGCTTCAAGCAGCGGCTTTGGATTCAATTTAAGAAATTCAAACATTTCTGCAGAACAGATACCAAATCAATAGCCAGGAATCACTTTCAATATTGAATTCTGCGCAGGAGCAGGAACTGGTCCATGAATGCCTTTTCCAGGTTAAAATTTGGTCACTGATGCCTATAATAGTAGAAGTCAGAGGGATTCCACTCTTTCATCCCATTTTCATAGGAAATTCCTTATGGTTAACAACTCCCTGCAAACTCCTACTACATCGTCTAAATTTCTGTTCTGTGATAAGGTGATTTCTGCCCCCAGATTATTCCCTAGCCAGTAGATATGGGAAGATATTCTCGACTCTGGAATAGCAGTATAGGTAACTTCAGGAAATGGCTCGGGCCAATTCTCCAAACACAAATTGTTGCTGGCCAGGCATGGTGACTCATGCCTGTAATCTCAGCAGTTTAAGAGGCGGAGGCAGAAGGATCACCTGAGCCTAGGAGTTCAAGACCAGCCTGGGCAACATCAGGAGACCCTGTCTCTACAAAAAATTTAAAAATTAACGGGGCATGGTGGCTGAGGTGGAAGAATCACTTGAGCCCAGGAGTTTAAGGCTGCAGTGAGCTGTGATTGCACCACTGTATTCTAGCCTGGATGACAGAACCCGCCTCAAAAACAGAAGAAAAGAAAAATCTCCCAATAATCCATCAAGGCTTTGATCTCTTGGGGAGTTCTTCATAGATTCTGCCACATTTCTTAAAGCAACCTTTTGGGCCGGGCGCGGTGGCTCAAGCCTGTAATCCCAGCACTTTGGGAGGCCGAGACGGGCGGATCACAAGGTCAAGAGATCAAGACCATCCTGGTCAACATGGTGAAACCCCGTCTCTACTAAAGCTACAAAAAATTAGCTGGGCATGGTGGCGCGTGCCTGTAATCCCAGCTACTCAGGAGGCTGAGGCAGGAGAATTGCCTGAACCCAGGAGGCGGAGGTTGCGGTGAGCCGAGATCGCGCCATTGCACTCCAGCCTGGGTAACAAGAGCGAAACTCCATCTCAAAAAAAAAAAGGAAAAAAAAAAAAAAAAAAAATTAATTTGGTAATGAGAGCTTGTGTCACTGCCACTCTGTGGTATTCTTGAAATTAAGGGGTAACATAAGCAGGACTTAGGCATTTCTGACATCATCCTGAAGAGACTGGACTTCAAATTTTTCCTCTGGGACCTACAGTGATGAGAATTTAATGTTATCTCTACTATAATCCTCCTTAGGATGATTTTTGTAAATCAAAGACCAGTGAATCTTATTACTCCTAAGAAATGAAAGATTCCTTCAAAGCCTGCTCAGGCACATGGTTTCAACAAAGCCTGCCTTTGACGTTCCTTATCCTGAGGAGCACTTTCCAAGCAAGGTTACAGCTTCCCCACTGTACTACAAGCCAGAATTGTGCAACTCGTCTGGATCATTAATAAAGTAGCAAGATCTTCAGAAAGTCCCAAAACACCATTCTCCAATAGTCATGGCAGATGGCTTCAGGATGGCTTGTTTTTTATGTTCTAGACGGCTTTTTCTCTTACTTTGTCAAGCCTGTCTTTGATTTTACAAGTAACTTTCAAAACATGATGCTGCTGCTGAATGTACTTTTGTAAACTTAAACATTATGATTTCTGTACTGTTTCAATGAGAGCTACAGTGTGATATTTCAGAGTCTATTAAATAAAAATGTGAGTTTGAATTATACCATCTGTGCCAATTACAAAGCAATTAAAAGATTTATTTTTTATGATCTGGTGTAGTGAATGAATGTAACAGGAGGGGGCATTGGAATCGACAGGATGCAGCTGTGCCCATGCCTTGGCATCATGTCAGCCTGGCTTTGGAGGAGGGCTTCCCTAGAGTCACAGACGCAGCCAAAGCTACCCCATGGACAAGAGGGCTTCTGAACTTCTAAGAACAAGAAAAAGGACACTTCAGAAATTACAAAAATAGAGGTTACCCCTTGCTGCAAGGAACTTTTGAATTGCCTCTAGATGGCGACATTGGCTAACCTGAGGGCCAAGCACTGGCGCTCCACTGTCAGCAATTTACCCTGTAAGGGTTACTCAGCCTCATGGAGGCTAGAGGGGACATGACTTTCCCAAGCGATACAGGTGACTTGCAGAGCCTCAGGAGTTCAATACCAGCCAGCCTGGGCAACATGGTGAAATCCTGTCTCTACCAAAAATACCCCTCCAAAAAATTAGCCAGGCATGGTGGCGCATGCCTGTGGTCCCAGCTACTCCAGAGGCTGAGGTGAGAGGATCGCTTGAGCCTGGGAGGCAGCAGACACAGTGCACTGAGATCATACCACTGCACTCCAGCCTGGATGACAAGGTGAGACCCCGTCTCAAAACAAAACAAAAAAACCTGGCAAATAAGGAGGAAAGTCAGGGAAGGCTCAATTAGATCTAGATAAGGGAAGGACACCAAAGTGTGTCCAAAGTGTCCCCAGCAGAACGGGATCTTCTGCTGAGAGAAAATTGAGCCAGGTTGTGAGTTTGTCTTTTGTGACACATGATAGGCGGCAGGTTGGGTTTCTTCTAGATTTTCCATTTTGGATGGCTTGCTCTCTCGGATTGGGCCCACAATCCCAATTGAGACAGCCTCGCAGTCTCTGAGGATGCTGGGTCCTTGCCTGCCCTGAAGCCAGCCTCAGAAGGCTTGAGATGCCCCAAAGCCTCCCAATAGTCCATCAAGACTTTGATCTCTTAGGGAGCTCCTCACAGATTCTATCACAGTTCTTTTGTTGTTGCTGTTGTTGCCGACGCTGGAGTGCAGTGGCACCATCTCAGATCACCACAACCTCCGCCTTCCAGGTTCAAGCGATTCTCCTGCCTTAGCCTCCCGAGAAGCTGGGATTACAGGCATGCACCGCCACACTCAGCTAATTTTGCATTTTTAGTAGAGACAGAGTTTCTCCATGTTGGTCAGGCTGGTCTCGAGCTCCCTACCTCAGGTGATCCGCCTGCCTCGGCCTCTCAAAGTGCTGGGATTACAGGCATGAGCCACCATACCTAGCGGTCTATCACAGTTCTTAAAGCAACCTCTTAATACTCAAATTGTACCCCCCTTTTGTTCAGCATTGGTGGCATATGCAGCACTATTCTCTATATTCTCTTATTTCGCAGTCACAACAGCTGGTAGTCTAGCGTAGGCTGATAGGCAATGTGTCTTTGTGGACTGGGTACTGGAGCCCAGAGAAGGTTCTGTGTTCTCCTTGTCTAAGGTCAGGGTGAGTTGATGGCAGGGCAAGAAATAAACTCAGGACTTGACTTTCTGGCCCAGAATGTGGTCACTACTCCACACTGGTATCTGCTATCTCTACCTTTAATAATTGATAAGTGTGCCTGGTGCGGTGGTTCACACCTGTAATCCCAGAACTTCAGGAGGTGGAGGCAGGCAGATCATGAGGTCAGGAGTTCAAGACCAGCCTGTCCAACATGGTAAAACTGCATCTCTACTAAAAATACAAAAATTAGCTGGGCGTGGTGATGCACATTTGTAATCCTAGCTACTCTGGAGGCTGGAGAATTGCTTGAACCCAGGAGGCAGAGGTTGCAGTGAGCCGAGATAGAGCCACTGCACTCCAGTCTAGGTGACAGAGCAAGACTGCATCTCAAAAAAAAAAAAAAAATTGATAAGTAGCATATTCTTAGATGTGCAGCTTTCATTTAAATGAGCCTTATTACCATAAAATAAGTGTGTGTTTCTATTCCAGTGGAATAGTTGAGAATTGATGCATCTTAATATAGAACAAACTTTGAAACCACAGGCAGTGGGGGTGAGAAGGAAGGAGAGCGTGAAACTCAGCCATGAATGGGACTGGCCTCCCCTCTCGTCATCCCATCTCCCTCCCAAGCACATTCCTCCCAAGTCACACTAATCTCACAGGCTGTGGGGCTCAGAGTGTGCAAGCCTTGCCCTCCCCCTGAAGCTGGAGCGGCAGCGAATTCTGTTCCCTAAGGCTAGACACAGGAATGAGGTCAGACGGGACATTCTTAAAATCCAGGACATCTTCGTCTTTCAGAAAAGAAGTGGCCCTGTGCATCCCACCCAAGCTTTGAAGGAGGAAGGACTTGCCTAATAGTTCCTGGCTGCAGTAGGAATGGAGAGCCTTCAGTGGCACAAGGGGAAGGGATTTCTCTGGGAACTGTGACTGTCTTGACCATGAAATCAGTTGAATGCTATTACATCAGCCTCATGACTAAGGACAAAAGAATCCAAACTGTCTACCAAAATGTTTTAACTAGTCTGTCCTCCCCTCAAGGAATTCATAGGTAAAGAAAAGGGCTTCCTTTTCCACTCAGTTTGCACCAACGTGTGTAAACTATGGTGTGACTGAGCAGCTCCTTACAAGGTAAGGGTCCTTAAGCTTAAGTTCCTCTTCTGTGATCACGTTGAGGCCTCAAGGGACTCGGAGCTGACACTTTTTTCCTGTGAAGTCCAGCACAGATCAGCCGAAATGGCACACGGTGGGGACGGGGAGGGGGGCTTTGGGCACTTTTCTCGTATTTAAAATAAATTTAGAAGCCCACATTCCCGAGCCTTGAGATCACAGGAAGCAGAGGCCACTCTGCCTGCCGGAGTGCCTTCTTGAATGGTCCCAACCGCACCAGCTGCCCAGAGACACCGCGCGCTAGCTCCGTGCTATTCCAGGCTGCCCAGAGACACCGCGCGCTAGCTCCGTGCTATTCCAGGCTGCCCAGAGACACCGCGCGCTAGCTCCATGCTATTCCAGGCTAGCGTCTCAGCACCCGCCCTCCCAGCAGCCATGCGGCTCTCCAGCCTCAGAGCTAAGCCTGACCCAGCTGCCAATCTCCAAAATAAAATCAATGTGTGACCTTATTCACCAGATGTACCGAAGAAACAAGCACAAACGAGGGCCAACTTTGAAGCCAAAAAGGGAAGATGAGAAGTGGGAGAGAGAGAGAAAGAGGAGGGAAAAAGAAACTTGGCTAGACATGAAAGGTGTCTTGTCTGTCTGTTCCCTATTAGGCGCAATTCTCTTGCAATCTGCAGGCTCCACATAATTCTCTTGACCAGAAACTCTCTGGAGAGATAGTGTCAGAAGAAAAACAAACAGAATAGCATCTTCTGACAGCAAAGTCACTTAAAAACCTATTTGGGAGGGAAGAAGAGAGATGTCAGCACCTCGGGGGAGGGTCCTTCTTCACAGCAGGCCACATGTGGAGTTACATTTGCCCTGGGATTGGACAAGGACAGGCAGGGGCCAGGAGAGGGTAGACATTCGAGGGCAAGGCAGTCCCAGGAAGCAAAGGCCCAAGGCCTCTACCCTCCCAGCCCCTCTGATGCCCAAGATCTACCTCTCTGTGGATGCCACAGTAAATCGCATCAGTGCTTGGCTTTGCACAGCCCCATGGTACACCGAGAGGAATCCAGAATTACCTTAGAAGAAAAGGGGTTCCTTGGCTGGACGTGGTGGCCCATGTCTGTAATCCCCTTGTTTTGGGAGGCTGAGGCAGGAAGATTGCTTGAGGCCAGGAGTTCAAGACCAGCCTGGGAAACGTAGCAAGACCCTGTCTACAAACAGTATAAAAATTAGCCGGATATGATGGTGCACACCTGTAGTCCCAGTGACTCGGGAGGCTGGGGTGGAAGGATAGCTTGAGCACAGGAGATTGAGGCTGCAGTGACTGTGATTACACCAGCTGTGATGCACTCCAGCCTGGGTGACAGAGGGAGACTGTCTCTTAAAAAAGAAAAAAAAGGGGTTTCACTTTGTCAAAACTCCACCTTCCTACTGCTGCCGGCCACCAGCCAGAGGCTGAGAAATCAGCTATTGCTGTAAGCCTGTGAAGCAGCAGCCAGCTCCCCAGGCAGCAAAGGCCTCTTCTCCCCAGCCCCTTTGACCTGCCTTTGAGCTAAGCAGTCTAGTCCTGGGGAAGCCAGGGCCCAGCCCCCACCCCTCAGGAGCCCAGTGAGGAAGGTTCTGGAGGAGTGGGGGAGCAGGGCAGGAGAGGGCGGCCTTCTGTGCTCAAGTTTCTGGGGCAGGCATCCTGTTATAGGAGAAAACTTTTTTTTTAAGGAAGAAAAACTAATCAGAAGAAAGAAGCAAGAGCTTTTCCCTGCCTTTCGGACTTGTTTATTACCAAGATATCTGATTTCAGCAAAGGAAACCGGCACTGGAGCAAGGTTTTTATTGGCCGTGAGCAACAGGAATTCAGGGTTTGCCTTTGATTTGGCTTCCCTGGAACACGAGGCACTAAGGGTGCTCGCTGCTTTGATGGAGCAGCCCAGGACTTTGGGGCCCCTCAAATTCCCTGTTTTCTACAGCATTGACTCCAAGTCCCATTGGAGGCAGAGGGTGGAGCGAGCGGTCAGAGTGGAAGGCGGCCTCATAAATGTTTCGGAGAAATCAAAATAGAGGACAGTAGTTGCAAAGTTCTGAAACTACAGCCTGAGCGAGGGCCCCGGCCCGCCCCCCTTGCCTGGGACTGAGGGGCTGGAGGAGGCCAGGTCTGGTTTGCATGAAAGCGCCTGGTTCCAGACTTGTCTCTGACCCACGGAGCTAGGCAAGCTGCAGTCGCGGGGCTGAGGCCTGATGGTTTCAATGTGTGGGGAGGATAAAGCCAGAGATTTGCAGGGTCCTCTGCCAGCAGCGATCTTCAGCTGGGAGGGGCAGGGGCTCTGGGAGGGGTGAGCAGCTGGGCCACAGGCTCACAGAACTGCAGCTGATCCTCCAGGGCCCCCACAGACACCACCATGCAGGGAGAGCCACTGTGCCAGGCCTGGAACCCCCGCCTGCCCATCTCCCTCGCCTGCGCGGCTGCCTCCCTCTGCTGGTTTCCCGGGAGCATCTCCTGCACGGAGTAAAGGGGATGGCATCCTCCTATTTGGGGGGTGCTGGCTGAGCCCCTCCCTCTCATTCTCTCTTTTTTCCTCTTTGTATCCTGTGTCTGTCTACTTTCCCTCTCATCGTCTTTCTCATCTGTCTCCCACAAACCACTGGTGACAGAAGACCCCCAAAGCAAAGAGCTCTAGGTGACTCTGTCTCACTTTACTACTCTGGCCAGCCAGAAGTGTGAAGCAGGAGCTGCTAGCACTGCAAGGTGGCCAGGACAAGGGGCTGGGATCTTGGGGCCTGTGTCATTGTAGAGGGCAGCCTGATGGCGGAACCCTCTGGCGGGGAATGGTGCTGCCAGCATACAGCTCCCACGTTCTGCTCCAGGTTGGCGAGTGGGAGGCCAGGCCCAATGGAGACGCCTCTTCCCCTCCCAGGGTGTGGGGCTTCACAGGCGGCTCTGTGTGCCCACTCCTGACCGGTCACGGGCCTGTCTCCAAGACTGCGCACAGGCCCCAGCGTGGAGTGTGCTGTCCCCAGCAGGGCTCGGCTCAGCTGTGAGGCCCTAGCTCATGCTGGCAGCCCCAGTGCTGGTTGGGCCTCTGAGCAGAGGCCCAGGGTCTGGGGCAGGGGTGGGGATGGGGAACAGGGCTCTCACTGTGTCCATGTCAAGGAACCAGTCATCAAAAGGACTTTATGCAGTTACTTGGAGAACATGTTTACAGGGATAAGGGCTGCAGGAGTAAGGAGGTAGCCCATGAGGGGTATGGGGAGCTGCTACATACACACACACACACGCACACACACACACGCACACACATACACGCAGATACAGATATACACACATACAGATACACAGATATATATACACACACACAGATATACATCCAGATACACAATATACATACACATAGATATACACACACAGATACACAGATCCAGATACACACACACATACACAGATGCAGATCCACACAGATACACAGAGATACATACAGATATACAGATCCAGATACACACACGAGATACACACAGATACAGATACACGCACACAGATACACAGGTGCCGATACACACAGATACACAGATACAGATACACAGAAATACAGATATACAGATCCAGATACACACAGATACAGTTACATGCACAGATACAGATACACAGACACACAATTATACACACACAGATACACATACACCTACACATACTCACCTCTATACATACAACTACATACACACCCTACACACACACCCTTACACAACCTATACATACACACACCTACACATACACTTACACACACACATACACCTACACATACACACACCTACACACATACCTGCACATAACCTACACATACACACACACCTACACATACAACCCTACACACACACCACACACATACACACCCCTACACCTACACACACCTACACATGCATACATACCTACACACATACACACACCTACATACACACATAAACCTACACACACACCCCTACACCTACACACACCTACAGATACATGCATACCTACACGTACACTCCTACATACATATACAACACATATAACCATACACCCCTACACATACAAGCACACACATGCATATACACACATACACATAATACACCCCTACACATTCACACACCTACATATACATACACAGAGACACATATATACACACAAAAATATACACACACACACATGCACAGACACACATATACACATACCTACACATACACACACATATACACATATACAGCCACACATACACAAATATACACAGAGACAGACACACCTACACACACAGACACCCATATACACACACAGATACACATGTACACAAATGTACAGACACACAAAAATATGCACACATATAGACACATATACATACACATGTAGGCACATATATACATATACGCAAAGAGACATACCTGCAGCCACACACTTACATACACATGCAGACATATACACACACACATATCCACGTGCACAGACACAATAGTTGCTCTAACACTCTGACACTGGTTCTCTGGTTTTGAATCTCAAATCTGTTCTTTACAGACAAATTATCTTATGCCGAATACCTAACCCCTTTGGTGTCTCAGTTTCCTCCTTTGTGAGTGGGATGATCTTAAGGGCAATTACTCATGGCATTGCTGTGAAGATTGAATGTAGCCATACACGTAAAGTGCTGCACATGAAGCCTGGGGCTGGTGAAAGTTCGGGTCGGCTGTTCTGCCGCCCCCAGCTGCGTTGGACTTTGCAGTCAGCTTGAACCTCCCTAGAGAAATGGGGTGGAGCTCTGATGGCCTAAACAGATAAGGATTGTCAGAAACAGCCCAGCGTGCAGACATGAAACCTGATCTTCTAAGGCTGAGGAGGAAGGAGGACCCTCCAAGAGGCAACTGAAACTCCAAGTCCTCAAGCCAGGCTCCCTTCATGGCACTCACAGAGCCCCGCCGACATAACCAGCCTGGAAGCGGAGAGGGGGAAAGGCCCCGCTTCCCCTTGATGCTGCCCAAACATGGACATCCAAGCCTTCCCGAGTGTTCCACACCTTTAAACCAAAGACTTAACTAGAGACTGAGGCCTAAAAACAGCAAAATCAGCCCAGAGTGAAACCAAAACCAAATACCCTGGCTCATACGCCGTGGGCATCCAGACTCCAGCACACACCCACTCCCTTCAAAGTGCAAGCCCACGACAGGGCCCGGGACAGAGGCTTCTCTCCCCACATCTCTCCCGGCCTCAGCCCTGGCCTTCTAGGGCCACAGGGCAGCTGACGGGGCTTAGGAAATAGAGCTGACAACTGCCTGCACAGAAGCCTGGCCGTCTCCGGAGGCCAGAGAGAAAGAGAGGAAGGAAAGCACCGAGCCAGGAGGAGGAGCCAGGCGCAGTCGCTCATGCCTGTAATCCCAGCACCTTGAGAGGCCAAAGCAGGCGGATCACCTGAGGTCAGATGTTCGACAACAGCCTGGCAACATGCAAAAACCCTGTGTCTACTAAAAATATTAAAAAATTAGCTGGGGGTGGTGGCGGGCACCTGTAATCCCAGCTACTGGGGAGGCCAAGGCAGGAGAATCGCTTGAACCCAGGAGGTGGAGGTTGCAGTGAGCCAAGATCATGCCACTGCACTCCAGCCTGGGTGACAGAGCATGACTCTGCCTCAAAAAAATAAAAAAGGTGGAGGAGAAAGGGAGAGAGCAGAAGGAGATGACAAGAGAGACACAAAAGGACCAGCGTATTCTGTACAGTGGCTCATGCCTGTCATCCCAGTGTTTGGGAGGCCAAGGCAAGAGGATTGCTTGAGGCCAGGAGTTCAAGACCAGCCTGGGCAACATAGCGAGACTCCCGTCTCTACACAAATTTAAAAATTACCAGGGTTGGCAGTACATGCCTGTAGTCCCAGCTACTCTAGAGGCTAAGGCAGGAGGATCGCTTGAGTCCAGGAGTTGGAGGCTGCAGTGAGCTATGATGGTGCCACTGCACTACAGACTAGGTGACAGAATGAGACCCTGTCCCTAAAAAAATAAAAAAAGAAAGAAAAAGGTCAGCCCCAGCGAGGCATCAAGAATCCAGCTGCTGGTAGGAATTGAGGTTCCATGCATAGATGGACTTTTCCAGCAAATTAAAAACCCAAGCTGCCATTGGCCTGGGCTGTGTGCTAATGAGGGCACTTCTCAGGCTGCAGCGTGACGGGGTTTAGTGTTGGAGTGGGTGGAGTGGCCTCTGGAAAGAAGGCAACAGAGACTCTGAGAAGCTGGTGTGGAAATCTGCGGAGAGCCACAGCGAAAACCGGCATGCCTGGTAGGCAGCTCCTAAACACTGGGTTTGAAAACCCACCCTGAGACAGGGCTGGTCTCTCAGGCCACTAAGCCCATTCCGTGACTGCTTCAACAAAGAGCAGAGAACTCAGAGCCCAGCTGTCCAACTCCACTGCCTCCAGGGAGCAGGACGGGGAGGGCCCTCGGCCTTTTCATCACAAGCTCTTCCAGGCTATTCCGATTCTTAACCACATGTGTGTGTTGCTTCGATAAAAATGAGTTTTTTAAACAGCGGTGAGAGCTAGAGGCAGGCACACTTTTGAGGTTGGCCTCAACCTCAGGCGCCCCGCCACAGGCCCGGCAGAGGGGGCGCCCATCCCTCACTCGCACCAGCCCCCACCTGGCCCAGTGCCCTGGGGATGACCCCAAATGCTCCAAGCTTCCCCGGGTGTTCCCTACCCCTCCTCCTGCCTGGAAGAAAGCCTGCAACTTTCTCCTCCAGCCGGCTCTGCGCTCCTCTCTGGTTCCCTTCCATGGTGGTTCAGGCCTCCTGTGGGGTGTGGGGGTGCAGGCGGGTCAGCAGAGCAGAGATCTGCATGGGCCAACACTCACCCACTGCAGGGCACGGCAGCAGGGGGCAAGAGCGGGGTCATCAGGGAGCAGTGGGCATGGAGGAACAGCGGACATCTGGGAGCAGCGGACATCGGGGAGCAGTGGGCATCGGGGAGCAGCGGGCATCGGGGAGCAGTGGGTATCGGGGAGCCCAGGCGCCACCCCAGCTCCTCCACCATGTGACCCCGTTCCAGTACAGAAAGGAGTGAGACCTGATGAAGCCCCAGCCCCAACACACATGCACACATGCACAGACACACACACATGCACACACCCTCTCTGAGTGCTAATGTCCTCATCTGTGAAAAGCAATAGCCACATATGGCTCGGTGTGAGGGTTAAACCAGACACTGCGCAGGACGGGCCTTAGTGCCTCCCTCATCCTCTGTATTTTCTTATCTACAGCAGGAAAGCCACAGGTCCACACACGTGTGCAAAAATGCAGGCCTCATGCCCCCTTCTCTCCCCTCTGTCACCCCCATCCCCCCCATCCCCCATGCACACACACACGCTTCTCTTAGCCAGAGCTGCCTCCCTCCTTCTGAGACCTGAATGTCTAACCCCGTAGGGTTCAGCGAGAGGGACGCAGGCCTGAGGCAGGGCCTCGGCATCTTGGCTGCCTCTGGGAAAAAAGGCTGGCGATGGCGCAGCCCCTTGCATGGGCCTGGCATGAGTTACAGACCACGCCCCTAGGAGCCCTGAAACCAGATGGGAAGCCAGACCTGGATGGGCATGGTCCCAGAAACCCCCAAAAGCCCCTCCCTGTTGTGGCCTAGTGAGGCTGCGAACCCCTGGAGTCCTGATCCGTCCATAAGACCCTGGGCAAGAGAGAGCCACACTTTCCCCTGAGCTCCGAGGAGCCTGGGAGCTACCAGGGGATGAACAGGAGGAGGAGGGGAGAGTGGAGGCCGGGCCTCCAGCCCTCACCAGCTCTCTCCCTCCTTCTCCCCTTTACTTCCTCCAGCAAGGCAGATCTCACCTCTGTCTGAGGTGCCAAGCTCTGTCCTACCCGGAGTTAGGGGAGGTTCCCCGATGCTCTTTTTTTTTAAAAAAAAAATTTATTTATTTGTTTAGACAGAGTATTGCCCTGTTGCCCAGGCTGGAATGCAGTGGCACGATCTCAGCTCACTACAACCTCCACCTCCAGGGTTCAAGCGATTCTCCAGCCTCAGCCTACCAAGTAGCTGGAATTACAGGCACGCACCACCACACCCAGCTAACTTTTGTATTTTTAGTAAAGACAGAGTTTCGTCATATTGGCCAGGCTGGTCTCCAACTCCTGACTTCAGGTGATCTGCCCACCTCAGCCTCCCAAAGTGCTGGGATTACAGGGGTGACCCACTGTGCCCGGCCCCTGATGCTCTCTTCTTGGGGCTAACACCTGTTGATCTTTCAGGTCAGTTTAGCTGTTACTTCCACAGAGACCTTTCCTGATCCTCATGGAAACTGAGGGCCTCTGCCTGATCCTCTCTAATGCCTGCTTTCCCCTTACAGCACGACACAATGTCGAATTATAGTCACGTGTGTCCGTGTTTGCTCAATAACTGCCTCTCAGGACCAAGTGCGGTGGCTCATGCCTGTAATACCAGCACTTTGGGAGGCTGAGGTGGGAGGATTGCTTGAGGCCAGGAGTTGGACACCAGCCTGGGCAACATAGCATGGCCCCATTTCCACACATGAATTTTTTTTTAGTAACTGGATATGGCGGGGTGTACTTAATAAGTCTGAGCTACTTAGAAAGCTGAGGCAGGAAGATCGCTTGAGCCCAGGAGTTTAAGGTTACAGTGAGCCATGATCACATCACTGCACTCCAGCCTGTGAGACCCTGTGAGCCACAGCAAGTCTCTAAAAATAATAATAATAATAATAATAATACTTTGGGAGGCTGAGGCGGGTGGATCACGAGGTCAAGAGATCGAGACCATCCTGGTCAACATAGTGAAACCCCATCTCTACTAAAAATACAAAAAATTAGCTGGGCATGGTGGTGCGTGCCTGTAATCCCAGCTACTCAGGAGGCCGAGGCAGGAGAATTGCCTGAACCCAGGAGGCGGAAGTTGCGGTGAGCCGAGATCACGCCATTACACTCCAGCCTGGGCAACAAGAACGAAACTCCGACTCAAAAAAATAAAAATAAAATAATAATAATAATAATACTAGCTGCCTCTCCCGGATTGTCAACTGCATGAGGGCGGTGACTGTGTCTTTCTTGTTTACCATGAAATCCCCAGCGCCTAGCAGAGCGGTAAGTCAGACTCTTCAATTTCCTGCCCAAATCTTATCCTTCCCAAGTCTCCTCCAGCTTAGGAAACACCATTCCATCCTCACAGCTCACGCCGAACACCCAAGAGAACATTCTTGACCAGTGTTTCTGACATCCTTCTTTTCATGCGTCGGGAAATCCCGTGGGACTCCACCTGCAGGCTACCTCCGGGATCCAGCCTCTCCTTCCCATCCCCTTTGCCCAAGAGGCCTCCACTGGCCTGTGCACCTGGCCTCCTCGCTGTCTCCTGCAACCCCACTTGTCTCACCATTCCTGAACCTCCACGGAGGCAGAAGAGAGGCCTTTTTTTTTTGAGAAGGAGTCTTGCTCTGTTGCCCAGGCTGGAGTACAGTGGTGGGATCTCAGCTCACTGCAACCCCCATCTCCCGGGTTCAAGCAATTCTCCTGCCTCAGCCTCCTGGGTAGCTGGGATTACAGGTGCCTGCCACCATGCCCGACTAACTTTTGTATTTTTAGTAGAGATGGGGTTTCACCATGTTGGCCAGGCTGGTCTCGAACTCCTGACCTCAGGTGATCGAACTGTCTTGGCCTCCCAAAGTGCTGGGATTACAGGCATGAGCCACCGCGCCTGGCCATGAGAGGCCAATTGAGCCTAATTCGGAGTCAATGATTCCTCATCTCAAACCCTCCAGGGCCCTCTTCTCACACAAAATAACATTCTTCTTGAATGTGGTCTTAATACCTTATGAAATCTGGACCCACGTGTGGTCAGAAGGCACTGTGGCCCCAGCTCTTATTTCTCTCTCTCTTACTCCCTCCACTCCAACCACACCACACCACCCCTTAACTCTTCCCTTAACTCTTTTCTTTGCTCTTCCACCTTGCTGCCGCTTCCTGTTTCCCGACATGCAATGCTCAATCCCCCAGAATCCATGTGGCCCACTCCATCAGT
Source organism: Sapajus apella (assembly GCF_009761245.1). Taxonomy (NCBI): domain Eukaryota; kingdom Metazoa; phylum Chordata; class Mammalia; order Primates; family Cebidae; genus Sapajus; species Sapajus apella. The sequence goes on along the minus strand of NW_022436961.1, from coordinate 6,037,097 downwards.
CCTTCAGGACTCTGCTCAAAGGTCACCTTGTCAGAGAGGCCTCCCCATCACTCTTCAATTGCTGCCCTGATTCATTTTGCTCCAGTGATCTTACTGCCCCTATCCTAGCTAATGCATATTTACACATTTATTTATATATTGTTTGTCCCCCCTCTGCTGTATGTTAGTTTCATGAAACCACAGACCTTCTTTTGGTTCACTGCTGTATCTTCAGTGCCTGAAACAGTATCTGGCACATAGTAGATGCTCAATAAATATTGCTTAACTAAATGACTAAGGCTTCAGTGTCACTTTGCTAAATGAGTTCAATGAATGTCTCCAGTTATTTACTGGGCACTAAAAGAGGCTAGGAGTCACAGAAATAAATAAAAGAATCCCCTCTTCTGGGACCTTATCTAGTGGAAGAGTCAAGTATGTAAACAACAAAACTCCCATAAGACAAAATTAAGTAGGTGCCAATTAAAAAAAATAGCAGCAAGCCCAACAAGACGGCCCCCACTTCAGAAGCCATCAGCAAGTCCCAGGCTTCTGATTGACTGGCTATCAATCAGGGGTTTCTGTGACCCCTTCCCCAGGTTACACAACTTGCTAGAATGGCCTATAGAACTCGGGGAAATGCTTTACTTATGTTTGCTGGTTTATTGTGAAAGATACAACTCAGAAACAGTCAGGTGGATAAGAGGCATAGGGCAAGGTGTTGGGAGGACGATACAGGACACAGAGCTTCCATGCCCGCTCTGGGCATGCCACCCTCCCAGCACCTTGATGATGCATTCACCAACCCAAAAGCTCTTTCAGTCTTTTGAAAGAGATTCAGTCTTATTGTTCAAAAGTTTTTAAATTTTTAGGCTGGGCATGGTGGCTCATGCCTGTAATCCCGGTGCTTTGGGAGACTGAGGCAGGCAGATCACTTGAGGCCAGGAGTTCGAGATCAGCCTGGCCAACATGGTGAAACTCCATCTCTACTAAAAATATTTTAAAAATTAGCCGGGCATGGTGGCACATACCTGTAGTCCCAGCTACTTGGGAGGCTGAGGCAGAAGAATTGCTTGAACCTGGGAGGCAGAGGTTGCAGTGAGCCAAGATCACGCCACTGCACTTCAGCCTGGACGACAGAGCAAAATTCCATCTCAAAAAAAGAAAAAAAATATTTAATTTTTTTCTTTTTTTTGTAGTTAGGGTCTCCCTCTGTCACCCAAGCTGGAGTGAAGTGGTGCGATCACAGCTCACTGCAGTCTTGAACTCTTGGGCTCAAACGATCCTTCCACCTCAGCCTCCCTAGTAGCTGGGACTACAGGCATGTGCCACCACACCAGTTATTTTTTTATTTTTTGTAGAGATGAGGTTTTGCCATGTTGCCCAGGGTGCCACCATACCAATAATTTTTTTTATTTTTTGTAGAGATGAGGTTTTGCCATGTTGCCCAGGGGGGTCTCGAACTCCTGGGCTCAGGCAATCCGCCCGCCTAGGCCTCCCAAAGTGCTGGGACTACAGGTGTGAACCACCACGCCAGGCCTGTTCAATCGTTTTGATAGAGCTCTATCTCCAGTTCCAGCTCCCCTTCCCAGGGGTTGATGTGCGGGACTTAAAGCTCCAACCCTCTAATCACTTGGTCTTTCTGGTGACCAGCCCCATTCTGAGGCTAACTAGGGGCCACACCCTAAGTCACCTCATTAGCGTCAACTCAAGTATGAAGGAGAGAGACTCATTATGAATAACCAAAAACACTCTCATCACTCAGGAAATTGCAAGAATTTAGGGTCTCTATGTTAGGAACCAGGAACAAAGTCCAAATATGTTTGTATTTCAGCACATAGACATGCAACTGCCACCATCATCATAATCTAAGTAGGCACTGTATTTTTCCCCATTTCACAGATGAGAAAACTGAGGCCTGAGTAAATTAAGTGACTTGCCCGAAGTCACACGATCAGTAAAATGGAGAGCCAGAATCCAAATCCATGCCAGAGTCCGAGCTCTTAGCCACCATGTTCATCGTGCAGGAAGCAGTCCCTATCTGCAAGACTGTGAGTAGATTTCACTTAAAGGATAAATTGGACTTTAATAGAGACAGAGATTATGACCCTTTCCTGCAGGAATGTCTGAATTACGGTCAGGTACCTTGTATGTGGTGGAATCGGATCACCAAAGAGAAGCCCTCACAGGCCTAAATATTTGTCTGCATAGCATCCACCAGTTCTGATTCATTCCTTTATGGGCCTTTCTCCATCATGAACACCAGCATGAATGCACCAACAGGACCAGCAGCTCAGCAGGACAGGGACAAGAGCTCAGAGGAAGCCCCGGGAAGGAAGTGGGACAGGGGATCACCTTGTCACTCTGCACTAATGAAACTCTGGAGAAATGCCACGTTTGCATTCTCAAGCCAATTATGGGCCATTACTTCAACCACTGTTGACCTGAGTCTGGTTGTTAAAATCTGAAGGATGACAAGGCACAGAAGGAAATCAGAAAATCTTAGCATTAAAAGGTAAGGCCAGGCACGGTGGCTCATGCCTGCAATCCCAGCACTTTGGGAGGCCAGGGTGGAAGGATTGCTGGAGCCCAGGAGTTCAGGGCTGCTATGAGGTATGGTCACAGCACTGCACTCCAGCCTGAATGACAGAGTGAGACCTTGTCTCAACCCCCCCCAAAAAAAACCAGAAAGGTGAACAGCCTGGGTGGGACCCTCTGACACACTGCAGAAGAGAGGGCCTTGTGCTGGGAGCTCGTTAGCTTCTGTCGTCCCTGACACTTCCTCATGCTTATAGTCTGTGTCTGTGTATATTCTTTTTTTTTTTTTGACAGAGTCTTGCTCTGTTGCCAGGCTGGAGTACAGTGGCGTGATCTCAGCTCATTTCAACCTCCACCTCCTGGGTTCAAGCGATTCTCCTGCCTCAGCCTCCTGAGTAGCTGGGACTACAGGCGCATGCCACCACGCCCAGATATTTCTTTATTTTTTTTAGTAGAGATGGGGTTTCACCATGTTGGCCAGGATGGTCTGGATCTCTTGGCCTCATGATCTGTCCATCTTGGCCTCCCAAAGTGCTGGGATTACAGGCGTGAGCCACCGTGCCTGGCAGTCTGTGTATATTCTTTATCCACCCATTATTTTCTCCAAGCTTAGTAGTGAAGTTCGGGAAGTTTCTCCGTTCCTGGACTGGATTCGGGAAAAAGCCAAGTGTGTCCTGGTTCTACCGGCTCTGGGTTAAGAGTGGACATCTCTAAAGGTCTGGCTCAGAGAAGGCCAGAAAATCAAAGTAAAACAACCACAAGGGGAAATGAAACCCTTGGGAGAGTTTTGCGAGCTCTTCTCCTCCCTAGAAATGACAGAGTATAGCAGTTTAAAATTTGGTCTCTAGGCCAGGCACCATGGCTCACGCTTGTAATCTCAGTATTTAGGGAGGCCTGAGGCAGGAGGATCACTTGAGGCTGGGAGTTTGAGACCAGCCTGGGCAACATAGCAAGACCTCATCTCTACAAAAAATTTAAAAATTAGCCAAGTGTGGTGGCACATGCCTGTGGTCCCAGTTACTCAGAAGGCTAAAGTGGGAGGATTGCTTGAGCCCGGGAGTTCAAGGCTGCAGTGAGCTACGATGGTACCATTGCACTCCAGCCTGGGCAACAGATCAAAACCCTATCTCAAAAAAATTTCAGGCCGGGCGCGGTGGCTCACGCCTATAATCCCAGCACTTTGGGAGGCCGAGACGGGTGGATCACAAGGTCAAGAGATCGAGATCATCCTGGTCAACATGGTGAAACCCCATCTCTACTAAAAATACAAAAATTAGCTGGGCATGGTGGCGCACGCCTGTAGTCCCAGCTACTCGGGAGGCTGAGGCAGGAGAATTGCTTGAACCCAGGAGGCGGAGGTTGCAGTGAGCCGAGATCGCGCCATTGCACTCCAGCCTGGGTAACAAGAGTGAAACTCCGCCTCAAAAAAAAAAAAGCAATCGTCCTCATTCCGTTTTGAGAACTAAATGAGATTTTTTTGTTTAATGGAGTCTCACTCTGTCCCCCAGGCTGGAGTGCAGTGATGCGATTTCAAGTGATTCTCCTGCCTCAACCTCCCGAGTAGCTGGGATTACAGGCGCCCGCCACCACGCCCAGCTAATTTTTGTATTTTTAGTAGAGACGAGGTTTCACCCTGTGGGTCAGGCTGGTCTCGAACTCCTGGTCTCAGGTGATCTGCCTGCCTCAGCCTCCCAAAGTGCTGGGATTACAGGTGTGAGCCCCCTGCCTGGCTAAATGAGCTAATTCTTATGAAATGTACTCAGCAAGTGCCTGGCACATAATAAGCACTCAGCTCTCCTCATGTACCTCCTGTGATAGCTCCAATCCGCTCAGTCTCAGAGAGATCAGCTAGCAGCTCGCTCCTGCCAAAGGCATACTTCTTTTGAGAGGGAGATGGCAGATACAAGCCCCTAGACTCTTAGGGAAATAAGGTCTTACAGAGTCTGGTAGACTTGCCCAGATTAAAAACACTTTTGGAAAGTCCCCTCTCCCTTGCTCTGGTCAGAATTAATTCAGCCTTGTCTCTGTGATGGCCACTGGTGAAGAGCTCATCACCTTTAATCAAGGTATATTTAATTGATCAGGCTCCCTAGCAGATTTTCTGAGGTCTGGAACTAAATTTGAATCATTCTCCTATCTCAAACAAACCTCAAAACAAAAAGATTTTTGATGTGGGCAACTCGTTCACTCCTCCCTGCATCTCCAAGGAGAGATTGGCGGGAAGCTTCCCAGAGGAAAGATCCTCTGTGGCTCAGAGAAGAGAATCCACAGCTGGGCACTATATACTAGAAGCATACACAAAAAAAGGATTAAAACATGCTCATGGCAGGTCACGGTGGCTCACTCCTATAATCCCAGCACTTTGGGAGGCCAAGACAGGTGGGTTACCTCAGGTCAGGAAGTCAAGAGACCAGCCTGACCAACATGGCGAAACCTGTCTCTCCTAAAAATACAAAAATCAGCCAGGCATGGTGGTGGGCACCTGTAATCCCCACTACTCAGGAGGCTGAGGCAGGAGAATCACTTGAACCCAGGAGGCAGAGGTTACAGTGAGCTGAGATCACACCACTGCACTGCAGTCTGAGCGACAGAGCAAGACTCCATCTCAAAAAAATAAACATGCTCATGGCCAGGCATGGTGGCTCACACCTGGAATCCCAGCACTTTGGGAGGCTGAGGCAGGCGGATCACAGGGTCAGGAGTTCGAGACCAGCCTGACCAACATGGTGAAACTCCGTCTCTACTAAAAATGCAAAAATTGCCGGGCACGGTGGCTCATGCCTGTAATCCTAGCACTTTGGGAGGCCAAGGTGGGTGGATCACCTGAGGTCAGGAGTTCAAGACCAGCCTGGCCATCATGGTGAAACCCCATCTTTAAAAAAAAAAAATGCAAAAATTAGCCAGGCGTGGTAGTGGGCGCCTGTAATCCCAGCTACTCAGGAGGCTGAGGCAGGTCGAGACTCGCTTAAACCCAGGAGATGGAGGTTGCAGTGAGCTGAGATCACACCACTGCACTCCAGCCTAAGCAATAGAGCGAGACTCCATCTCAAAAAAAAAAAAAAAAGAAGAAAAGAAGAAGAAACTAACCCCCACTTCATCACCTCTCTGGGTGGGTAAGAAGTCAAATGTGGTGACCCTCAGGACAAGCCAGTGTTTTACAAATGTCTCCAACAGATACCTCATTCCCAGCAGTGGGGAAGCCTCGCCTCATTAAATGGCCTTTGGCCTCTGTTCAGCCTCCAGGGGTGGGTGTTCCGGTAGAATTCCTCTTTAGATTTTGAATGTCTTCATGTAGCAAAAGGAAATCACAGAAGAGCTGCATGGCCCAGGCCAGAGATCTTGGAGTCCTCCTCGCCTGTGAACAGGACGGCTGCACAGCCCTGCCTATGGGCTGTGACTCTGCTGTCAGCTCTTTCCCGAGGAATGCAGCCTGGGCCGCCGCCTTCGAGGGCCCCCCGCTGGGGGAGTCCATTCCCCTTCTCCCTCCCTCCATTTGCAATCACTATTTATTTATCTTTGGAAGTTCAAGGAACCAGAGAGCCTGCAACTGGGAGAGATCTGTGGAGCCAGGGAGGGAAAGTGAAGAGGCCAACGTCTAGGCCCCCTGCCTGCCACCAACACCAACGCCAGCAGGCACAGGAGAAAAGCCACGTTCCGTGTAGTTGCTGGAGACTGGGCTGACAGGCACAGGGACCTTTGAAAAGGCCCCGCACACACCTGCAGGGCTAAGCTCAAGAAAGAAGGAGGCGCTCACCTTGGGGACCGCTTGGGTCAGAGAGTGAAGGAGAGGGAACAGGAGTCCTGCCCCATCCTGGCAGCTCTCTGAAGCAGCAGAAAGGTGAGCCTCTGTGGGGAAACAGACCCCTGGGCTGCACTTCTTCCTGCCTGTCCCCAGCCTTGGTTCCTGTATACTGCAGACAGCTTTATTTTTTAATTTTTATTTATTTATTTGTTTGTTTATTTGTTTTTGAGATGGAGTCTTTCTTTGTCACCCAGGCTGCAGTGCAGTGGCACGATCTAAGCTCACTGCCACCTCCACCTCCTAGGTTCAAACGATTCTCGTGCCTCAGCGTCCCAAGTAGCTGGGATTACAGGTGTCCGCCACCACACCCAGCTAATTTTTGCATTTTTAGTAGGGACAGGATTTCACCATGCTGGCCAGGCTGATCTCAAACTCCTCACCTCAAGTGAACCACCTGCCTTGGCCTCCAAAAGTGCTGGGATTACAGGTGTGAGCCACTGCAGGGCCTGCAGGCAGCTTTATACCCACCACTAGCTGTCAAGGTCATGCCTATCAAGGCCACCAGTCCTCTGTCTTTGGAAACCACGTGCCCCTCCTCCCCACCACACTCTCTCCTACTGCCACGATAAACTGGGGACCAGGCAGAGCCCCATTTCAACCCCAGAGATCAGCTACGCCAGCAAGCTGGGGGCTGTGTCCACCGTCAGACACAGTAATAAGAGGCAGAGTGGAGTCTGGAATAGGGATCTCCAGACTCACTGCGCAGTGCTCTTTCCACACCCTGCTGCAAAGCCCTGCTCCTCCTCATCTACTGTTCCCTTGTTCCCACTCACTGTTCCCAAAACGCGTGCAAACACACACACATTCTGTCACACACACCCACACACACACACACGCACACACTCATGCATACACGCTCACACACACACACATTCTCTCTCTCACACACACACACACACACTCACGCACACACTCTCACACACACAACTTTGTGGAAAATGTAGGAGGCCCAATCCAGCCTTGTCTGCCTTGGCCTTTGACCTCTCCTTGGCCGAATGACATGCACCCCCAGCTGAGCGAGGTCACTGCAGCGGAGGAGGGCTTGCCGCCTCCTTCGTCTTGGCTGCCATCCTCCTGTGGCGGCCTCCACCGGAGCTGGAGGGAGAGTGAAAGCCAACTTCCAGACTGACCATCATGTCAGGAGCCAAGGGAAACCTCAGAGCGGAGCACCAAGTCCAACCCAAAACAGGGCACCCAGACGTCTCTGCCCAAGCACGCGGGTCCAGGACGGCCCAGCAGCCTGGGGGTGCAGGCTGCACCAGCACGGGCGAGGGAGGTTTTGGTGGTGGTGGCCGGCTCAGAGGTCTGAGATGGGTGACGGAGAGGAAGGGTCCTGGCCCGGGGACGGGGATGAGCGGGAGAGGAGTGTTTTGGTTCAGGGCGGGCGCGGGGACGCAGGGTCCTGGAGCCAGCTGGCCCGCCCCCACTCGGCCGAGGGACTCGGCCTGGCCGCGAGTCGGACGGCGCTAGGGCCCCGCGGAAGGCCCGGGCGGGTGGGGGCCGGCGGCGGGAGCAGCGCGGCACTAGCTGCCTCCATCCATGGCCCGGAGCGGCAGCAGCGGCGGCGGCAGCAGAAGCCCGGCGCGATCCGCTAGGTCCCAGCCCAGCGCTCAGCAAGCAGGCGACGCGGAGGGGCCGGGCCTCCACCGGGCCGAGGGCCGGGCGCTGAGACTCGGGCCGCGCTGCCCGGGGCCGCCCGCGCTGCGCTGACAGCCGCGCCAGCGTCCTCCCCGCCGGGGCGCTCGCCGGACATGTCCCCGGGGCGCGGCGGTGGGGACCCCCGGGCTCGCCTCCGCCCAGGGCCCCCCGCCCCGCCCTCGGGCGCCCCGGGTCCCCGCTGAGCACGCCTCTCGCACGCCTGGGTCCCTCCGGCCGGCGCGCAGCCGGGCCCCAGCACTGTGGGTCCCCGCGGGGAGATGGGTTGATGGGCGCCGGGGGACGCAGGATGCGGGGGGCGCCCGCGCGCCTGCTGCTGCAGCTGCTGCCGTGGCTCCTCCTGCTCCTGGCGCCGGAGGCTCGGGGCGCGCCCGGCTGCCCGCTCCCCATCCGCAGCTGCAAGTGCTCGGGGGAGCGGCCCAAGGGGCTGAGCGGCGGCGCCCCCGGCCCGTCACGCAGGAGGGTGGTGTGCGGCGGTGGAGACCTCCCGGAGCCTCCCGAGCCTGGCCTTCTGCCTAACGGCACCGTTACCCTGTGAGTACCCTATCAGGCCAGCTCGGCCCGAGCTGGGACGGGGGACCAAGGGCAGCGAGACGGGAGGGGCGGGAGCGGGGGAAGGGGACGATACCCCCACTTTAGATATTCAGGCGCCCGGAGGGGTGAGTTGGAGGAGCAGCGGGGCGACTGGGGCTCCTGGAGCGCGGAGGCGGGAAGGGGCTGCGGGGGCAGGCGCGCCCAGGAGAGAGGCACCGCAGGCGCCCACTCACCTGCACAGGTGAAGTGGAGTGCACGCCTGCAGGGCACCCATGCCCCGGGGTTCCAGCCTGGACTAGGGTTGCGGACTTTTAAGATCTGAGAAAGGTGAGAGCGGGGAAGGCTTAGGAAAGATAGACACCCGTGGCCCAGGACGGGGCTGTGGTCCTAACCACTGCGGACTCGTCCCGGACCTGGCCGGAGGAGTCTCCGAATTTACCCGCCTGGCCTTGTCCCTCCCATTGGGGTCATCCCATCCATACCCCCTGCCCTGCCAGCGCCGCTTGCAACCGGTCTCTTTAAAGCAAGGGGAGGCTGGGCTCGGGAAAGTCGGCCCTTGGAATTCCGGCGCTTCTGGGCTGCGGGAGACCCTGACGCCCCGATCGCTCTAGGGCCCCTCTCCCCCGGCGCCGTTTGTGCAGTGAGCTCTGTGCTGGATCCCGCTTCCCTGCCTCTTCTTTGCCTCCCCTGGAAATAACTCGAGCTTTGGCTGTTTCTTGATTGATTTCGCGCAAAGATTGCCAAGAAAGAAAAGCGGCTGGGGAAGCGGGATTCCCCCACCGCAGCCCACCCCGGCCTCCTCCCGCGACTTCCCTCTCAGTCAGGGCCTCAGTACGCCCTTGCTTTGCTGGCAGCAAGCGCAGCGGCGCCGCAACCCGACCCCAAGCCTCCTCCAACGGGGTCGCAAGTCCCAGCAGCCGCGCAAGCATTGGCAACCCCTCCCAGCCGCAGAGATTTCCTGCGCCGGCCACGTGCTCGCAGCTCCACGCATGCCGTGGACTTGAGGGTCGGGCCCCCGCGGCCGCCGCTTCCTTTCCTGTCCCAAATCGAGCCTAAGAGCAGCTTCCCTTTCCCTGTCCTTCTGACCCCAGTGGCAACCGTTTCTCCACCGCCCCTTGCCCGGAGTCGGGGCTGGCCCAGTCTTTTCGATTGTGTCCAGAACAATACAGTAACGCCTCTGGTTGGGTGAGTTCAGAGGCTGCCCGCTTCCTGACAGGACACAACTGGTCAGCCTCTGACGCTGCCCGCCCGGCCTGCTTTTTCCCTGGCCCGGGTGTATGTGTGTGCGCCTGTGTGTGCCTTAGGGGTGGAGGCGGTGTGTCTGCTCGCTCCCGCCTCCGGCTGCTCAGGGCTAAAGCCGTGGCCAGGGAAGTCACCTGTGGCTGTTCAGGGTAGCTCTCTCTGAGTGTCCGCTGGGGTTTGAGGGTCCAGGCAGGCCTGGGCATTCCGCAGCCCACTCAGTTCTGGAGGAGAGAAACGCTTGCTCTGCGGAATAGTCGGTCGTGTCTGCCTTGAGTCCCAGCTGTATAATAATTCAGAGCTGAGATCTGGGCGTGCATGTGTGCACGCTCTAGTGTCTGCTTATGCACATTTGTGGGATGCGCACTCTCTGCGTTTCTCTGTGTCAGGGTTAGGGAATCCTAACATTTCAAAGGCAAAAGGAAATGGCTGGCGGAGGGTGAGGGGTGGAGTAGGGGGTGGATAGACAGGCAGTTTTGCAGTACATCTTAGAATGATCAGGCCATGGTTCATTCCCATCCACACCACTCCAAGGAGAGAGTGGGGCCAATTCTTGGTAAAAATGCATTAGAACCGGGTGGCAGCAAAGGTGACCCCTAGTTCACCCTCCCATCCCAAACCCTCCCAGGCCACTGACCTACCGGCTTAGGATAGGATATCCTTTAAGGAGCAGCCCCCAAGCCTGGCTCTGATTCCCCACAGGGACACAGACAGGGCAGGCCAGGGATGCCCTGGAGAGCCCAAGAGACCTGCAGCCTGGAGGGTAATGGAATCCTCAGTCACAGACTTACTGCTTAGCTCTCCTGCCAGGCTCCACATAATCCTCATCCTCATGGCACCCCCACCCCCACCCCCACTAGCTGTCTTTGGAAAGAAAAAGAACTCATGCTCTCCTTCAGCTGAAGCTGGGCGAGGGTTCCTTCCTCAGGCTCAGTCCCTCCAGCACCCCCATGCCCCACGCCAGGATACATCTCAAGGGAAGGAACAGGAGAAGGTCTGTGTAGGGGCTGAAAGGGGATGATCCGTCTCCTCCCCATTGGGAAGAGCTACAGCTGACAGCCCTCTAAGAACAACAAAAACCCCAGGTTAACACAGCTAAAGCATAACTCATGTATTACTGTCACGCACACACGTGTGCACGGGAGTCAGTGAGGCCGAAATGCTATCTCTGCAGGAGAGAAATATATGGACCGGGAGGTGGGAGGTGGCTGGCAGGTGATGGGACTCAGGAGAAGGTGAGCTGCACAGAAGCCAAGGTGGTCTGGTTATTCGGATGACACCTCTCAGATGACCTCTCAGAGCTGCCCTCCGGAAGAGTAGATGAGAAGTCTCTTTGGGTGTGGTGACGACTCACCTGTCTCTTCTTCTCTTTATCGGTTATTTGCTGAGATCGCTAGGGAGGCGGTAGTAAGACCATTGCCTTTCATTTGGGGAGAAGTTTTACCCCATCAGGTAAGGGAATTCCATGGGGAGTGCCCCCTCCCTGCCCTGGGGGCACAGGGGACAAGATAAATTAGCAGGATCTTGGTTCTGAGCTCCAAGTTCTCAGGCTCCCAAGGTCTCTCAGTATGTCAAAGTGGCTGATCTTTAGGGTATCGCTCTCTGAGCCCCTGTATCTGGGAAGGAGGGAGCTGCTGCTTCTTTTGCTCGGCAGCAAAGCCAGAGGCCAAGAGCTGAGACCGCCACATGCAAATGGCCAGACTCGCTTCCAAACTCCTCCTTCATACTTGATTATTTTTCTGCCATGAAAATATTCCTTTTCACCTTTTAGCTTGTCACCTGGTGCAAATAGGACTGGAGCCCTTCATTTTTGCATTATGACTTTATCCTCCCTCCCCATCTCCCCCACATTCCATGGAGGACCCCTTATTTTTCCTCCAAGATGGAGCCCCTGGGGACTCAGGATTGACCCTTGGGGAGCCTGAGTGCTGGGGTCTGTTCAGGCACAAAGGCGGGGTCCCTGTGTGCGGAGAGCCTCCACGAAGGCGGGGTCCCTGTGTGCGGAGAGCCTCCTCCTGCCCTCCAACAAAGCGTTCCTGCAGTCGGAGGTGGCCGGTTCCCAGTCCTGTTTGCCGCCTGGAAAGCCCTCCCACCACCTCCACCCATTATCTCAACTCTGCCTGCTGTTTTTGCACCCCCCTTCTCCCCCATCCTTTGCATTTTTTTTCTCTGGTGGATTTTCATTCCCAGTTTTCCAGGAAAGCTGAGCTCTTGGCTTCCTTCCTGATCCCTCTGTCCCACCCCACCCCCCAGGCTCCCGGTCCAGTCTGCAGGGCAGCTGTGGGCACCCGTGCTCCAGAACAGAAAGAGCAGGAGCTTTTGTGGGCCTCCCCCAGGGAAAAGGTCCCTTGGAGGGGGTGGCCTGTGACAGGGAGAACCTGGGTGTGGAAGGAAGGTGCAGACCACTGTGAGCCCCACTATTAGCTCAGGGCTCACTATCAGCTGAGGGCTGAGGTTCTCGGCTCTGTGAGTGAGTGAGGGGGAAGGGGACTGAGGATAAGGAATTCCAGGAAAGGACTGTTTGTAGATAACTCCAGAAGGAGATCTGCGAAGACCTCCCAGGATGGCAGCCACTCCGAGGATACCAGCCAGTGTCATAAAGTCCCAGATGGCCTGGCTCCAAAGGGTCTTAGCGATAAGGAAGTCCAGTCCCACGTCTTACAGCTGAGCAAACTGAGGCCAGGAGATGGAGGGTGCCTTGCTGACAGTCACACAGCCTGCGGGGACTGGTGCCAGGATGGGCATTGCATTCCTGCCAGGTGAGGGCCTCGGTGCTCACCTGGCTGGACTTGGGACTCATTAGACACAAAAGACTTTAAAAACCTGGTTCCTTCCCAGCAGGACCCGAGCCCTTTTGACCTGGGAACATTCCAGGCTGGGCCAGGAGAGGTCACTTTGAATTTCCCCAGAACAGGCAATCCTTCAGGCGGCTCAGCCTCCCATTCCGGTAGGCGGGGGCGCCCACCACACAGGCTGCCCACCTAGGGGAGGAGACGCTGTCTGTCGAAGGTGTGCCCAGCACGAGCTGGGTTCTTCTGTTGGGAGTTCAGTGGTCTTGGTGGGGGAAGTTGAGGAAGTTGGGCCTCATGGAAGTGGTTCTTGGGCACGGGTCTCCCTCTGGACCTCTGGCTGCCAGCTGGGACTCACTTCAGGGCCCCTTGCTACAGACACTGGGATCCAGTTAGGGGAATGTGGGCAAAGTGTGCCAAGCATCGTGCACATGGCCCGAGGGCAGGACCAGGATGCTGGTGGAAGGGCGGGCCCAGGCCGGCGCCCCCACCCCCTTCTCTTCCACCAGCTTTCCCCCATATGGTTCTCATAAGGTCTGGGCGCAGAGACAGCAGCCAGAGGAAGTGGCTGTGTACAGAGAGCTTTTGTGAGAGAAGAGGGGGAGGGGAGAAGAGCGAAGAAAACGAAGGAAAGAAGAGAGCGAAGAGGACAGAGACAGAGAACGCCAGGGCAAGCCCGGAGGCTGCAGCACCCACTCCCCTCCCCACCCAGGGGTACAGGTCTCAGCTGCAGCTCTCCCGCCTGGGCTCCAGGACCTCACCTGTTCAAAGGGATGGGCCCAGCAGAAGCCTCAGTCTCTCCTGGATTCTTCCCCACCACCCACTGGAGAAGCTGGAGGTCGCTAGCTCAGGATCTGGGGATTCCTCCCTTCTGTCCTCTGGGGCCTGGAGACCCCTCCCCTGAGGCTCCCTCTTCTGCAGGATGCTAGACTCAGGGTCCCATCCTAGGGAGAACACTGGACAGAGGTCAGAGCTCTCTGGGGCTCACTGGTGGAATGAAAAACGCTGCTGAGGGCATGATGTTGGCTCCAAAGGGGACACTTGTGACTCTGCCCCCAGTGGGTCTGAGACCAGAATGCGTTATTGGCCAGACTCATTCCTGCGAGTGCATAAAACCAGTCACTCCTGAAGCCACCAAAGTCCCCTCCTGCTGGCTACCACGGCTCTCCTCTGTGATTAGGGAGGGGGAGTAGCAACCCCTCGTCCTAGGGGGGAGTCTGAGAATTTCCCCCAAAGGCAGCGGCAAACCAGTGTAATTTGAACCTAACCATAAATTGACCCTTCAATGTGGGGTCATGTTTTTAAAGAAAGAGTTTCTAAGTTTATCCCACATGGGAGTCATTGGGAGAAGAACCCTTTACTGATGGAGAATAATTTCCAGCCACCTCTGAGTTGATTGCTGTCCTTCCACCCCATGGAGGCTCTGGCTGCTCCCCTCAGCAAAGCCCAGAGAGGGGAGGAGAGTTCCTGGACGCCACACAGCCTGGACCCAGACACCGGTAGCTTCCCCATCACCCCAGAGGTAGAGGCCGCCCCAGCCTCCCTGGGAGCAGCCAGAGAGCAGGGGTGGGGAGAGGAGGGAAATGGCCCGGGCTGGGGGACCAGAAGGAAGATCCGGTAACCGCTTGGAAGGGCTGCTCAGAGGGGCTGTTTATTTTCATTCCCCCAGCCCAGCCGCTCTGTTCTATTTACAGCTCAGACACTGACAGGACGGAGCCGCCTCCTCCCCTTCCTCCCTCCCCCAGGGCCCCCATCCTTCCCAAACTCCAGAACATTCCTTTGCTTTCAGGACTGGGTTATGGGGGGGAGGGGGCAGAGAAGCCATGGAATGCAGCCTCCCTGGACTCTCCCGGCCTCCCAGGACCCTCCCAGCCTCCCAGCCCTTGCCTGGGAACCAGGAGGTGTGCAGGATGGATGGGGCCAGGTGAGGCCCCAGAACCCCATCTGTGACAGAGGAGCAAGCAATGGACGGGTGGGACAGCAAGTCCTGGGCAGGGAGTTCCAGCCTCAACCGTGGGGCCAGACATCTCCCAGCTGGAAAGGGAAGATCTGAGGCCCCACCTGCCTCTCCTCCTGCCTCTCCTCCTGCCTCTCCTCCTGCCTCTCCTCCTGCCTCTCCTCCTCCCTCTCCTCCTGCCTCTCCTCCTCCCTCTCCTCCTGCCTCTCCTCCTCCCTCTCCTCCTGCCTCTCCACCTCACTCTCCTCCTGCCTCCCTCTCCTCCCTCTCCTCCTCCCTCTCCTCCTGCCTCTCCTCCTCCCTCTCCTCCTGCCTCTCCTCCTCCCTCTCCTCCTGCCTCTCCTCCTCACTCTCCTCCTGCCTCTCCTCCTCACTCTCCTCCTCCCTCTCCTCCCTCTCCTCCCTCTCCTCCTCCCTCCCCATGCCATGGCTGCTAGCCTTGATGGAAATTGTGTGTCGAGGCAGAAACGATGACTTTAGGCTTTAGGAGACTCAGTGTCCAGGATGGGAAAGGCCATCAGATAGAAGGTGTGGGGTCTCCAGTTTACCCCCAGGGAGGGGTCAATCTGCCCATGGTTACTCACAGACACACACACACACACCACCACCTTTAGCCAGGCAGCTCTAACCAGACCCCAGGGCTCCTGCCTCCGGTCCCCTCTGCTGTTAGTCTGTGCAGATGGGAACCCAGACAAAGCCACCAAGGGCAGCCACGTCTGTAGAAAAGGAAAGGGAGAGGAAGCACAACAGAGAGCTCTGGGGACTCTGAAGCTTCTCAGACCTTTTGAAAGCTTCACTACCCTCAGTCTCCCAAACAGCGACACTGTCCCAGGCAGCAGGGGTCCTGGAGACCACAACTGCCCACTCTGCTCATGGCAAGGGCGTTTTCTAATCAAAATGCAGACACGTGGGACTGGGAGTTTAAAGGGGCCTGACCCCAAAAATAATACTTCCTGTCTTCACTTGAAGAAGGTTGCCGAGATACAGAGTACATCAGCAGACAGAAGGAGATCAGAATACAGGTGTTATTGCTGATAAAAGCTAGATTAGAAGACCTGGCTTAGAGGTTCAGCAGCAATGAGTTTAGTCAGAGCTGCCCACCCAGGGGACATCCGAGGCCCACTCCCCTCTGCCCCCCTCAGGGAGAGCCCCACATTGAACAGCTCTGCAGGCAGGAAGGTCTGGGGCCTCTTTGCACACTGACCAATCAGAGGAGCCATCCCTGGGGATGGGGCAGGGCAGATGCCCTCATCCATTTTCCTCCACGTGGATACATGAGCCAGGGGAAAGGGGCTCCCCCGACCCCAAAATGGCCTAACAAATACAAGCATCCTCACGGGGTCCCCGTGCAGAAGCACTGCATGGAGTATTTGAAATCAGTCTGACCCAGGAAATGTGCAGCCCATGGTCTCTAAAATGCCCTTCCAACTGTTTCCTCTTCCGCTCTGGCACCATGTCGGGTAGCTTCAGACAACATGACCCCTATGGGTGTGGCGTCCCAGAAGGCTGAACTGTGGAGGCAGGCTCACTCAGAGAAGGATGGGTGCTATCTCCTAGGTGTTGGGGAGAGAGACGGAACTGGAGGTAGAAAGAAACTGCCATGTGGCTTGGGGAAACCCAGGCTCAGCAGTGAACTCTCTGTTGACCAAACAGCCCCTCCATCCTGGAGCTCTGCCCCACTGTCACTCAGCCAATGCCCACAAAGTATCCTCCCCCATGGCAGGAGGCAAGAGACCCAGGCTCTGCCCTTCTGTCCTTACAGTCTCCTGAGACAGGTACCAGCGTGGTGGCATACCAGCTATTCCAGAGGCAGAGGCAAGAGGAGTTCAGGACCAGCCTAGGCAACGAAGTGAGACCTCCATCGTCAACCACCCCTCAAAGAGGTCCATTTTCGTCACCCAAAAGCTTGGCTTCCCACTGGGGGGCTTTTAGATTATGTGGAGGAAATGTTTAAGGTCTATTGGGGGTAATATCCCAGCCTCCACAAATCGGGTGGATACAGACACACACATACACGAACATTCTATCTTCACTTTTTATGAATGGAAGTTTGTAGAGATGCCATGTGTGTTTTACGTGTATAGGACTAGCCTGTTACACATGGCTGAGTGCACAGTGGCTGGTAGGTAGGTCTGAGCAATGAATGAATGAATGAATATCTAAGTGTGATGGTTATAGCAGACTATGTTCCTTGTGCTCAAGCCAGGATGCTGTGACTCCCAAATCCCCATCAAGGCATACTGATTACCCTCCATGAAAACCCAGAGCCCATTTTCTTTTTCTTTTTCTTTTTTGAGACAGAGTCTCCCTCTGTCACCCAGGCTGGAGTGCAGTGGCACGATCTTGGCTTACTGCAACCTCCGTCTCCCAGGTTCAAGTGATTCTTCCACCTCAGCCTCCCTAGTAGCTGGGATTACAGGCATGTGCCACCACGCCTGGCTAATTTTTGTAATTTTAGTAGAGATGGAGTTTCACAGTGTTGGCCAGGCTGGTCTTGAACTCTTGACCTCAAGTGATCCACCCACCTCGTCCTCCCAAAGTGCTGGTAAAGATTACAGGTGAGCCGCTGCACCTGGCATTTTCTTAGGCTTCTGCCTCCAGAGTCCGTCCCAAAGCCACAGATTCCCTTTCCATCCAAGCCCCAGTTTCTTGGTTCCCCCAGCTCACCACCAGGCTGGGGTGCCCTTGTAGCAAGAGTAGGTTAGAGAAAGGAGACAAGACCTATGGGAGAAGGCAGGGTGGAGCAGGACTCCGTGCAGGTCTGTTTTCTCTCATGGCCTTGGCCTTCAGCCCTGCCTGGACAGCACAGCTTACAGGCTGAGTTCAGGGGCCGTCTCAGGACCCAACTCCCTAAAGCCCCTCCCTGGGCCTCCTTCTATTGCCAGTCGGTGTTTAGGGCTGCCCAGACAGGCGTCCAACCCACGGAAGGGTGGCAGGGAAGTGCAGGAGTGGGCAGGACGCCTGACAAGTCCTCACCAACATTTACCTCCCTTGCAGACAGGCTAAATGCACGTGAAGGCAGCCTCGGAAGGATGGAAGCCATAGGCCAGCCTTTCGCCTGATGCTGTGTGTTGAGGCAGGGCCTGTGCAGGCGGGCAGCCTCACTTTTGGAGTCCCTACTGTCGTAGCAACCATACTAAAATGTACCCACATCCGTCATCGAACATAATAATTATTGCTAATGACATAGTATGACCTTGGGTAATTATGTCATTACGTGTTTGTTACTTTCCGCCTTTGCAGCATCTATATTTTAGAGGCAGTGCTTCTTTTTTAGGTTTTAGGCGTCTTTTTGGGCCCTGGAAATGCTCAAAGGCACAGTGCCTGCAGGGGAGGCCGAGAGCTCTGATTTTAGTGGGGCTTCAAGCCCCAAGGATTTTTGACATCAGCAAACCGACTGCCTCCTACCCGCTCTCTGATGGTTTCCCTAGGACACGGCCAAGCTGCCAGTGGCAAGTGTTGGAGACGGGGACCTCCCAGAGTCTAGGAACCTCTAGGAACCTAGGATGGCCTGAATCTACAGAGGCTCCAGGATCTGACTCCCTAGAGAGCATGGGTTCCCCCAAGTCCAGAGAGGAGCTCGTTGGGTCTGTGTGGTTGGCAGGGGGCTGACACATATGACTCTCCCTGTACATGTGAGAAATATTTAGTTCAGGGATGTACTGGCACCATGCCCCCCAGAGCTGTGCCCATGTGACTCCTGCAGGGTCATCTTTGATGTCGGGGTGGTATCTAGTACGTTCCTGCGGCTGCCCAGAGCCCACAGGGCCTCTCTGTAGACGCCAGCCGCTCGCTCCCTTGGCCTCCAGCCTCATTAATGGGAACTCTGCTTGCTTCTCTCCCCCAAAATAGGACCCCAGCTGGGAGAGAGTTCTGGAATGCACTCGGTGTGCCCCCTGTCTCTGGCCAGTTTTCAAACTCTGGAGTAGAGAACAGGAGACTCCAGGGACTGGCCCTCCTTCCTGTGAAAAGCTTGACATTGGGAGTGGGAGGAGGTGTCGGGGGGAGGGAAGAAAGAAGATGAAGAAGCCCAGCCAGGCCAGCCAGGGCTCTGGGGCACAGCTTATGTGGTTGGGCAGGAAACCCACCTGGCTGGCCCCTGTGAGGTTTTAGGGCCAGATGATGGAGCAGGCTGAGGAGGCGTCTGTCTTGGAGGTTGAAGAGGGCTGAAGCCAGTCCTGTGTCTGTGCTGGATGGAGCTCTGGGGTCAAGGCTCCCTCCTTCCCTGCCCAATTGTGGCCACTCTGCCTGCTTTCCTCCCAGGGGACAGCCTAGAGTGGTGGGAACATTTTTCAGCTCTGTGTGTGTGTGTGTGTGTGTGTGTGTGTGTGTGTGTGTGTTCATCCCCATCAGCAGTGCTGTAACGCCCAGCTTCCTACCTGCCCATAAAAATGCTAGACCCAGCCAGGCGCAGAGTGTGTGTGTGTGTGTGTGTGTGTGTGTGTGTGTGTGTGTGTGTGTGTTCATCCCCATCAGCAGTGCTGTAACGCCCAGCTTCCTACCTGCCCATAAAAATGCTAGACCCAGCCAGGCGCAGTGGCTCATCCCTGTAATCCCAGCACTTGGAGAGGCTGGGGCGAGTGGGTTGCTTGAATTTAGAAGTTCAAGACTAGCCTGGGTAATAT
Organism: Sapajus apella; assembly: GCF_009761245.1. NCBI lineage: Eukaryota > Metazoa > Chordata > Mammalia > Primates > Cebidae > Sapajus > Sapajus apella. The sequence continues at coordinate 6,017,981 of NW_022436961.1, read as the reverse complement.
AGTGAGATCTCCGTCTCTAGAAAAACTTTTTTTTTTTTTGAGACAGAGTCTTGCTCTGTCACCCAGGATGGAGTGCACTGTCACCATCTCAGTTCACTGCAACCTCTGCCTCCCAGGTTCAAGTAATTTTCCTGCCTCAGCCTCCAGAGTAGCTGGGATTACAGGTGTGCGCCACCACGCCCAGCTAATTTTTGTGTTTTTAGTAGAGATAGGATTTTACCACATTGGCCAGCCTAGTCTCAAACTCCTGGCCTCAAGTGATCCACCAGCCTCAACCTCCCAAAGTGCTGGGATTACAGGCGTGAGTCACCGTGCCTGGCCACGTTCCTTTTTTTTTAAAATTAGCTGGTCATGGTGGCTTATGCCTATAGTCCCAGCTCCTGGGGAGGCCAAGGTGAGAGGATTGCTTGAGCTCAAGAGGTGGAGGCTGCAGTGATTCGTGATGACACCACTGTAGTCCAGCCTGGGTAGTAGAGCAAGACCTGTCTCTCTTAAAAAAAAAAAAAAAAAGGACCAAACTCCTGCACTCTCTGTCTAAAACTGCCTGCCCTCCTCTCCCCAGAGAAACACACCACAAGGCACCCTCTGGAGAACAGAACCAGCAGGCTCAATGAAGGCCCCTCTCTGGATAATCTAGGTGTAGAGTAAACTTCTTCAGACCTCTCCAGGTCGTTAAGGCCAAAAGCTACAATGCTAAGTATCTGGGGACTCGAATCACACGGCGATCTGCCCGAGGTCTTTCCAAGAGCTGGAAATACAGCAAGAAGAGGGCCCCTTGAGGAGAAGGATGAAAAGGCCTTTGCCTGGTGCCTGCGTCTGCGAGTGGGTCAGAGAGTGGGGCATCAGGACCATGTTCTCTGCAGCCAGAAAATATCTCATTTCAAGGCTTTCAGGGCTGGAGTTGGTGCCGGGCTAGCCAAGCCGGAAGCGTGGGCTGCAGCTGCCCCCACGCCAGCTCAGCTCATGCCTCCCAGCACACACAGAGGCTGCCTCAGAAAGAGGGGTGGGGTGGAGGGAAGAGAGAGAGAGAGAGAGAGAGAGAGAGAGAGGCCGTCCAGGCTTGCGTGAAGTCTGGGCTCAGGGCCGCTGGGGAGGAATGGGAGCTGGACTCAGAGATAAGCTATTTTGGGCCAGAGACTCGTCCTTGCCCTCCTCTGGGGCTGGTCCCTGATCTGTTGCTCTGCTCCCGCCCTGCACTCGGACACGAGTGCACTTGGCCCTCGGCTGGTCTGAACTGAGATGTGTTGGCAGAGAAAAGAACAGCAGAATACATGCCAGAGTCCTAAGACTTTCTACCAAAATCAAAAGGAAAATGTCTCATTAATCACTTTATATTGATTACATATTGAAGTGATAACCTTTTGGATACATTGAGTTAGATTTTATACATATATATATGTGTATATATATATATACACACACACATACACACATATATATAGATAGATATAGATAGATATATATATAGATACACACACACGTACATACACATATAGTTTTAGGGACAGGGTCTCGCTCTGTTACCCAGGCTGGAGTGCAATGGTGCAATACAGCTCACTGCAGCCTCAAACTCCTGGACTCAAGGGATCCTCTTGCCTTATCCTCCCAAGTAGCTATGACTCCAGGCCACCACATCTGGCTACTTGTTTTTTCATGTTTTGTAGAGACAGGGTCTTGCTATGTAGCCCAGACTGGTCTTGAGCTCTTGGCCTCAAGCAGTCCTCCCGCCTCAGCCTTCCAAAGCACTGGGATTACAGGCATGAGCCACTGTACCAGGCCTAAATAAAATATATTCTCAAAATGAACTTTTAAACTTTTTTTTGTTTGAAATGGAGTTTTTGCTCTTGTTGCAGAGGCTGGAGTGCTATGGCGCGTTCTCAGCTCACTGCAACCTCCACCACTCGGGTTCAAGCAATTCTTCTGGCTCAGCCTCCCCAGTAGCTGGAATTACAGGTGCCCACCACCACGCCCAGCAAATTTTTTTGTATTATTGTACAGACGGGGATTCACCATGTTGGCCAGGCTGGTCTCGAACTCGTGACCTCCGGTGATCAACTCACCTTGGCCTCCCAAAGTGCTGGGATTTACAGGTGTGAGCCATCGCACCTGGCCCAACTTTTAAACTTTTAAAATGTGGCTACTAGAAAATTCAATATGGGCTGGGCGTGGTGGCTCACACCTGTAAATCCCAGCACTTTGGGAGGCCAGGTGGATCACCTGAGGTCAGGAGTCCGAGACCAGCCTGGCCAACATGGCGAAACCCAGTCTCTACTAAAAATACAAAACTTACCTGAGTATGTTGACAAGCGCCTGTAATCCCAGCTACTCGGGAGGCTGAGGCAGGAGAGTCACTTGAACCCAGGAGGCAGACGTTGCAGTGAGCTGAGACTGTGCTATTGCACTCCAGTCTGGACTCCGTTTCAAAAATGAAAGGAAAAAGAGAAAATTTAAAATGACATGCACTTGTAATGGTGTTTTGTTTTGTTTTTGTCAGCTCTCTGTTAAAGAATTTGGGATATTTGAAGTGGGTTAAAGGCTAAAGAGTTGGGAAAATGTGGGAAACCACCCCCACCAACACCACCTCTGCCCCAGCCTGGGCAGGGCTCTCAAACTGGGACCTCAGGTTTTAATATTGGGGATTTGGGAGGTGCAGTTTTTTTTTGTTTTTTTTTTTTTGTTGTTGTTGTTTGAGACTGGGTCTCACTCTGTAAGCCCAGGCTGGAGTGCAATGGTGCCATCATAGCTCACTGCAGCCTCCAACTCCTGGACTCAAGTGAAAGGATCCTCTTGCCTCAGGCTCCTGAGTAGGTGGGGCTACAGGCACCATGCCACCATGCTAATTTTCTATATTTATTTATTTATTTATTTTGTAGAGACGGGGTTTTACCATGTTGCCCAGGCTGGTCCTGAACTCCTGGCCTCAAGCAATCTACCCACCTCAGCCTCCCAAAGTGCCGGGGTTCTAGATGTGAGCCACCACACCCAGCCGCTTCTCCAACATTTAATGTAAACTCTGGAGTATAGGAGGGGCATGAACTGGGGGTAGAGTGAGGCAGGCTTTGATTTTAAAGTCAGAGCCTGTCACCTGCCAGGCATGATGGCTCGCACCTATAGTCCCAGCTACTGAGGAGGCGGAGGCTGGAGGATCCCTTAAGCCCAGGAGTGAGGCTGCAGTGAGCTCTAACTGTGCCACTGCACTCTAGCCAGGGTGACAGAGCAAGACCCCATCTCTAAAAAAAGTTGTTTTTAATTTTTCTTTTAAAGAACCTGTCACCACTCAGAGGCCACCCCAGCCCCACCAGGGCCTAATAAGACCTTTAGAGGCCTCTGGAGGCCCTAAGAATGGCCAAGATTATGATTCACCACCACCCCATGTATGAAGTGAAATAAAACTACCCTAACCCATAAAATGAGAATAAAAGAGTTCATAGAGGCCGGGCACAGTGGCTCATGCCTGTAATCCCGGCAGGCTGAGATGGGCGGATCCTGAGGTCGGGAGTTTGAGACCAGCCTGACCAACATGGAGAAACCCCATTTCTACTAAAAATACAAAATTAGCCGGGCATGGTGGTACATGCCTGTAATCCCAGCTACTCGGGAGGCTGAGGCAGGAGGATCACTTGAACCCAGGAGGCAGAGGTTGCAGTGAGCCAAGGTCGTGCCATTGCGCTCCAGGCTGGGCAACAAGAATGAAACTCCATCTCAAAAACAAAAAGAGTTCATAGAAGGTCTAATAGCCCATATAATGACTACTGTGATGTACTCTGTGTGTGTGTGTAAGCATTTTGGAAACCCAGCCAACCTACCAGCCTACCCATGACTTCCCACTGGGAAATGTCACCATTGGCCGGACCATCAGGCAGGGACTGAACGGGTGGGAGGGATCTATCTGGAGTGGGGAGAAGGAAGGAAGGAGATGAGGTCTCCACCCCTCCCATGGCCCTAGAAAGCCCCCTTTCACGCTTTTCCATGCTTCCCTCCCTCCTGGCCACCGTATTCTCCACGAGCCAATGGAAGATGGAGCAGCTGGAATGTCAGCCGTTGGTGTCTCCCCACTGCCCCGGTCTGTTCACCCACCACTTCCAGGAAGCTCTTCAGCTCTTCTCTTTGCCAACTCCTCGTGGGCCTTGCTCCTTCCCACTTCCCCCTCCCTTCCAGTCCAGCCTGGAGGCCACCCGCTCAAGAAAAGGCCCAGGGCTTGCACCTCTGGCCTTCCAGGTCATTTCTCTACTCTGGAGACCAAAGAAGGGAGACCCTTTGCCTCAGCCCAGGCGGGGCAAGAGTTTGGGCTGAGAGGCTCATTAGAGCTTCTAATAAGCAATTAACTGGGGGATGAGCCCTTTGGCTGGCCTGGGTCTCCCTCCTCCCAGCAGGGAGCTTGGCAGAGAAAGGCTGAGTGGGTGGGCGGAGATGAGACACTCAGTGTCTCTCAGTCGCTTGGGGCCCCTTTCCTCCTCCCCTAAATATAAATGAATAAATAAACAGAACCCGAGGGCGCAGAGCCTGAGGCTGAGGCCTGGCTTCCCCTACACTGGGGGCTCCATCGGCTTTCTGCCAAGGCTGCAGAATGCTTGGGAGGCCAGGGTGCAGACACTGTGTGCTCAGGCCCTCTGAGATGGGGGCCTGCGAGGTCCTCGGCTCACAGGTGAGAGTGTGTGCGGTCCTGAGGAGGGGCAGCTCCCGCCTGCTCCAGACCCGCCGGGCATCCTGGCCCCATTCAAGCCATTCTCCACCACTGTCCTCGGGAGACTAGGCAAAGGGCTTGAGCAAGGGTGGCGCTGTGGAAGGCAGGTGGGGCACCGGGGTCAGCCCTGTGGTTCCAGAATGGAAAGGGGGCATCACAACGTTGCCCACACCTGCTCAGACCCCCTCCCCACATGCACACAGAGCCCCGCGTCAGAGTCAGGCTCGGGGGAGACTCAGGTCAGGCGGGTCTCCCTGCCGGAGTAGAGGGTGGGGCTGCTGCCTGGCACAGCTCCAGGGGGCGCCATCGACACAGACGCAACCTGGCCCAACCAGTGGTGAAAGCGGATGCCCAGCGGGTAACAGCACCTTCTCCTGTCTCTCTGTCCCTTCAGGCTCTTGAGCAACAACAAGATCACGGTGCTCCGCAACGGCTCCTTCTTGGGACTGTCGCTGCTGGAGAAGCTGTAAGTGTTGGGGACGGTGTGGCGGAGGTGGGCGTTGGTGGAGATGGCAAGAGGTCACCCCGGGTAGGAGGAGGAACGCTGGGCGCTGAGTGACTCCAGAACCTGCCAGCCGAGCAGGGCCCAGAGTTAGACCCACTGGGACCCTGCCCAGCTCTTGACCCACAAGGAGAGGCCAGAGGGGCGCTGGTGTGGAAGCAAGAGACCAGCTCCTCCGCCAGCCACGGGGAGAGAAGCGGGAAGCCTGGCCAGGCCAGGCGGGGAGGGGGCTCCCAGAAGCTCATTAACGCTCTTTAATGAGCAATTAGCTGTGAGGGCCTCCCCCTCAGCTGGCTCCCCCTCCCAGCTGGGGGCCCAGCATTAAAGGGCCGAGGGCGGCTTAAAGCGACTGACTGTGGCCCCTTTCCGCCTTCCCTACAAACAAATCAACAAACAAAGCCCCAAGGGGGCTGAGGGTGGGGAAGGCCGTTTCCAACCCTCTCCCCTACTCCAGCCCACCCCACCCTGGTTCAGAGCTGCCTGGGCAGCAGCAGCCATCAGGCTGGCCTTGGGCCTGTGGCTGCCAGGGCCCCGCTAGCCCGCCAGAACCTCCTTCCCAGAACCAGGGCCCCTGTGTCTGGTGGGGTCAGCTTGGGAAAAGGGTTATCGAGGAGTAGCTGGTGGCTGTGAGTTGTTAGGGAAATGGGGGATGCAGAAGCCGTGCCCTCTCCTCGCAGGGAGAGTGTTCACGGGGCTGGTGGAGAGGTAGGGTAAGGCCTGGGTGGGAGGCCTCACTCGGCCATTTGGGCCAGTCATGAAGCTGCCAAACGTGGAATGAAATCCCCTCTCTCTAAACCCCCTGCTCTGTCGCTACACTCCAGGGCCTCAGCCTGGACCACAGCCCCAGGGCCTTGCCCCTCCACAGAGGAGGCCTTGTCCCCCCACCTCTCCCAGAGCCTGACTTTTGGTTTCTCTATGCTCCCCCACCCCCACCCCACAGCTCCTCTCCCATCTTTGCTCCCATCCTTCTAGGCGTTCCCAGTTCCTCCAACAGGTCCTTGGCACCTCTAGCACCATGTTGCCCAAAAGCTTTGGGTCAGTGCAATGGGAGACACAAAAGAATAAGGTGTGACGGGGCTGGGTGTGGTGGTGGCTCACGCCCGTAACCCCAGCACTTTGGGAGGCCACGGCAGGCGGATCACGAGGTCAAGAGATTGAGACGATCCTGGCCAACACGGTGAAACCCTGTCTCTACTAAAAACGTAAAAATTGGCTGGGCTTGGTGGCACGTGCCTGTAGTCCCAGCTACCTGGGAGGCTGAGGCAGGAGAATCTCTTGAACCCAGGAGGTGGAGGTTGTAGTGAGCCAAGATTGCACCACTGCACTCCAGCCTGGTGACAGAGTGAGACTTCGTCTCAAAAAAAAAAAAGAAAAGAAAAAGGTGTGACGCCTGCTAGAAAAGAGCCCAGGCAATTGCAGTCCAGGGCAGACCACAAACAATGCCATGTATATTAGAATTAAGCAGACTGGAAGCTGGGCACAGTGGTTCTATAAATCCCAGCACTTTGGGAGGCCAAGGCTGGAAGAATCGCTTGAGCCCAGGAGTTCAAGGCTGCAGTGAGTTACGGCTGTGCTACTGCACTCCAGCCTGGGTAACAGAGTAAGACCCTACCTGTTAAAAACACACACACATAGGCTGGGCATGGTGGCTTGCACCTGCAAACCCAACACTTTGGGAGGCCAAGGCAGGCGGATCACTTGAGGTCGTTCAAGATCACCCTGGCCAACATGGTGAAACCCCATCTCTACTAAAAATACAAAAATTAGCTGGGTGTGGTAGCATGTGCCTGTAGTCCCAGCTACTCGGAAGGCTAAGGCATCAGCAGCCGAGGTTGCAGTGATCTGAGATCGCACCACTGCACTCCAGCCTGGGCGACAGAACCAGACTCCGTTTTCACACACACACACACACACACACACACACACACACACACACACACACACACAGATTGGGGCTCCTGTCAGGTTCAGCCTGAGCGACAGAACCAGACTCCGTTTTAAAACACACACACACACACACACACACACACACGCACACACAGAGATTGGGGCTCCTGTCAGGTTCAAAGGAGATGTCAGCTAAGTCCAAAGGAGTGTTCACAGTTAATTGAGACAGTATGGATGTGACATGGTGTTGAGATCTCTCACCATGACAGCAGTCTCGTGAGGGAGCCTGTGACACCCATTTCACAGTGGAAGGGGAAGCCGCTGGCCCCAAGCCCCCGAGGCTGGGAAGAAAGAGTGATGGCCTGGCTGGGTTCCTGGGAGTGGGAAGGCACAAATCCCATATTTGGGCAGAAAGGCAGAGCAGGCTGTCTACAAATCTGGGACAAGCTTGGGAGAGCATGGGGACCCGGCATGGTGACAGTGACATTCTCACACAGCTCCATGACCAGGTCCCCTGACCATCTGCTCCGTGGCTGGCAGACAGAGTGGTCCTGATACAGAGAAAGGGCTGCCACCAAGTCGCTTTCTAAAACTCCCCTTGGTGCCAGGCATGGTGGCTCACACTGGTAATTCTAAAGCTTTGGGAGGCAGGCAGATTGCTTGAGCTCAGGAGCCCAGGACCAGTCTGGGCAATATAGTGAGACCCTGTCTCTAGAAAAAAAATTTTAATTAGCCAGTCATGGTGGTATGCACCTGTAGTTCCACCTACTCAGGAGGCTGAGGTGGGAATCACTTGAGCTAGGGAGGTTGAGGCTGCAGTGAGCCATAATTGTGCCACTGCTCTCCAGCCTGGGCGAAAGAGTGAGATCCTGTCTCTCTAAATAAATAGGCTGGGTGCCATGGCTCAAGCCTGTAATCCCAACACTTTGGGAGGCCAAGGTGGGCAGATCACCTGAGGTCAGGAGTTCGAGACCAGCCTGGTCAACATGGCAAAACCCTGTCTCTACTAAAAATACAAAAATTCGCCAGGCATGGTAGTGCACGCCTGTAATCCCAGCTACTTAGGAGGCCGAGGCAGGGAGAATTGCTTGAACCCCAAGGCAGAGGTTGCGGTGAGCAGCGATGGCGCCATTGCACTCCAGCCTGGGCAACAGAGTGAGACTCCATCTCAAAAATAATAATAATGATAATAATAATAAATAAACAGAAATAAAAGCCCCCTTGGGTGCCAACAAAGAAGGAAAGTGGCTAAGCATTCAAGAGCTCTGCGTCCTCTGCTGAGTCCGGGCTTCTTGGTCTTGGCAGGCTGAGTCACAGGAAACCAGATGACCTTCCAGGGGTCTTTGGAGGAAGGCAAACGAAGTGGCCTCTTCAGTCCCTGCTCTGCCCATCTCGGGCTGGCACCTCCCGCAGTGGCTCTTCCTCCTACTCCTTAGCACAAGCAAGCGGGTGCTGCTCAGTGCCCCTGGTGGCCTCACCGACATCTCCCCTTCTTCAGCCTTGCCCCTTTATCCTCGTCCTTCTGAGAGCATGTGCACCCCAAGCATGGCAGGCAATCAGAAGAATCGGGGTAGCAGCAGCTCTGGAGAGGCGGCATCTGGCTGGATGCTGAATCGTGTGGTGTGGGAGCAGCACTAGAGTAGGAATTCCAAACGCTGAGTCCCAGCTCCTGTTCTGTGCTGGGCACCCCATCCATTCATTCTACAGGTGCTCACTGAGCCCTTCTATGTGCCAGGCTCTGTTCTAGTCATTGGGAGTGAGCACAGGAGACCAGGTGCCTGCCCTTGCAGCCCTTACCTCTACTGATAGGACCCAGAAAATAGCAAATAGATGTGTGGTGTGTCTGAAGGCCTAAGTGCAGCAGAGAAAAACAAGGCAGAGTAAGGAGAGAAAGCAAGAAGGCCAGGGGTGCTATTTTATGAATGTCAGCAAGGCCTTGCTGATGACATGCCTGGATGAGTCAGGAAGCCCGGAGCACTCAGGAAGGACGGAGAGAGCAGGCACTGCCAAGGCCCTTGGGTGCAGGGAATGCCTGGTGAATCTGAGAAACAGAAGGGCAGTGTAAGCAGGCAGAGCGAGCCAGGGGGAGGTGGTAGGAGACAGGTAGGGTGTGATGCCAGGGTGGGCACCGGGGTGGCCTTCGATTCCTCATTGTCAGAAGGTGGGGGTAGACAGGGTGGTTTGGGAGGCACATTATGGATCTAAAATTCTACAATCGTTGGATGCGTGTGGGACACCCACAGCGCCCATAGGGAGACAATGATCACAGAACGCAGTGACAGGGCCAGGCTTTCCCGAGGAGGGGCCATATGGGCAGAAGGGTACACTGTGGCAGCAGGACAGGAATGGCGCCTGTTCAGGGCTGGAGGAGCTCAGGGTCTCCAGCATGGTCACCTGATCACTCCTGTATTTATACATATGAAGGCTTTTTTCTTTTTTCTGTTTTGAGACAGAGTTTCTCTCTGTTGCCCAGTCTGGAGTACAGTGGTGCAATCTCGGCTCACTGCAACCTCCACCTCCCAGGTTCAAGTGATTCTTCTGCCTCAGCCCCCCGAGTAGCTGGGATTACAGGCATATGCCACCACACTGGCTACTTTTTATATTTTCAGTAGAGATGGGGTTTCACCATGTTGGCCAGGCTGGTCTCGAACTCGTAACCTCAAGCCTCAAGTGATGCACCCACCTCGACCTCCCAAAGTGCTGGGATTACAGGCGTGAGTCACCGGGTCTGGCCACAAAGACATTTTTTAAAAAAGAATTGATTCACATGATTGTGGCAGCTGGCAGACCCCAAATCTGTACAGCAGGCCAGCAGTCTGGGAAGTCAGACAGGAGCACACGCTGCAGTCTTGGGGCAGAATTTCTTCTCTAGGAAACCTCAGTGTCTGCTTTTTTTCTTTTTTCTTTTCTCTTTTCTTTTTTTTTTTTATTGAGATGGAGTCTCACCCTGTCGCCCAGGCTGGAATGCAGTGTCCTGATCTCAGCTCACTGCAACTTCGCCTCCCAGGTTCTACCAATTCTTCTGCCTCGGTATCCCGAGTAGCTGGGACTACAGGCCTGTGCCACCATGCCTGGCTTATTTTTGTATTTTTAGTAGAGACGTGGTTCTACCATATTGGCCAGGCTGCTCTCCAACTCCTGTCCTTGTGATTTGCCCACCTCGGCCTCCAAAAGTGCTGGGATTACAAGCAAGAGCCACTATGCCCAGCCTTCTGCTCTTTGGACCTTCGGCTGATTGGGTGAGGCTCACCCACAGAATATAGGACCGTCTTCTTCACATGAGGTCAGCTGATGGAAGATGTCAACCACATCTACAAAATACCTGCACAGCAACATCTAGATTCGTGTGTGATTAAACCACTGGGTACAATAGCCTTGGCCAAGTTGACACAAAACTAACCATCACAACCACTATCCCCCCAGAAGGAGAGGCCCTTGGGTAATGCAGATGCTGGGCCTCCCTCCTAGAGATTCTAATTCATCTGTCCCGTGAGGCCTGGGAAATTTTTACACACTATGCAGGCAATTCTCATGCTCATCCAGGGTTAGGAGCCAGTGGGCAAGATGACCCCTAGACTGAGGACCTATTCATCAGGAATTCGGGCTGGCATGTAGTTGGTGCTCAGGAAACACTGATCCCTCTGTCCTGCTGGGCTCAGATGTCTAGGCTTGGGCGGCTGAGGCCATGGCAACTTAACATCCCACAGTCTGTGAGCAGCACGTCCTGTGGGAGGGTTGGGGCCCAGTCTGTTAACTGAAATGGAAGGTCCAGGCTGTTGCAGAACGTGCCTGCATGGCCTCCTTGGCTGAGAGCCCCTTGGGCTGTGTGTATGTGGGGTGGGGGCAGAGAACTTGTTGGCCAGGAGCTGGGCATAGATCTGCGTGGTGTCTGTTTTGCAATGCTGGGTTCTGAGGCTAGCATGGGCAGGGAGGGCAGGGAAGGGGCCACAGAGCGGATGCCCAGTGGGAATGTGTCACAGATGATCCTGTGGAGGACTTTGGTCCAGAGAGGCTGGGGATGGGGGCGGAGATGGGGGGACACACCTCTGTCAGCCAGGTAGGACAGACAGGAAGACCCGAAACAGGACCCCATAGAAACACCTCCTGGGCTGGCCAGGGAGTGTAAAAAAGGCCCGCCTGGCACCTCTGGGCCCTCTCTCCCACCACCCTTCGGCTCAGCCAAGCCTGTTTCTTGCCCAAAAGAAAGACTTTTGGGGTAGAGAGGAGCTGGTGAAAGAGCGGCGGACTCCATCCGGTGTGAAAAGCAGCCTGGGGTAGAATCACCTCTCCTTTTTTTTGAGACGGAGTCTTGCTCTGTCACCCAGGCTGGAGTACAGTAGCATGATCTTGGCTCACTGCAACCACCTCCTCCTGGGTTCAAGTGATTCTCCTGCCTCAGCCTCCTGAGTAGCTGGGATTACAGGCACCCGCCACCACGCCCAGCCTCATCCCTGCTTTTACCTTTTGGTGCCTCTCCCAGCCCCGGGTGACTCACCTGGAAAATGGGGCTATGAGGAGCTGTTACAGGAACAGAGGAGGAGTTCCTTACACAAAATGCCCCCCCCCCCCCACCGCAGCACAGGCTTCCAGTATGTAGCAGTTCTCTTCCCCTCTGAAGAGTTCCCACTTGCGAGATGTTACCCTGGGGGCCTGTCATTTGCATAGATATGCCTAGAGTTCCCAGCCTTGGGCAAGCAATTGTGTAATAAACGTGCTCCAAGTACAGCTGGTGATTCATTCCCCAGGATCCCCCACCAAGCACAGGGAATGGGGAGCAGCCCCCCAGGACTTTTCTGGGAGGCTCTGAGGGTGTCAGTCACAGTAAGATACCTCTAGACCAGAGACCGAGCTGGCCCAGGGCAGACAGCCCCTAGGAGAGAGGCCAAGGGAGCGAGACTGTGTGCCTGCCAGCGTGTGGATCTGTGTGGGTCTGTGTGCCCCTGGAGTCTGTGCACAGCTAAAGGAAAGAGCCTGGGGAGGGGAGCCCAGTCAGCCCCGGGATGATTTGTCATTACTTAATGAGATTAATGAGCCCCGGGGGCTGGTATGCAGGGGTGCCGAGGCGCTCATTAGAAGCAGATGCTCATGGGAACGAAGGCAAGTGGGGGCCTGAGGGTGGAGTGCGGCTCACCCCACGCCAGGTGGCTTCCATTAATCTGTGGGCGGGGCCGAGGGTGAGGCTGCTGGGCTCCGTCCCTCCTCCCTTCCCCGTCCCCAACAGCCCCCGGGGGGCGGGGGAGGGAATGCCGCAGAGAAGCTGCCCTGGACTCCGGCTCCACTGAGACCCAGGAGGGAAGGCTGATGGGTTAAGGGACAGCCCTCTTGTTGGCCACAGTGGCGCCCGTGCCTGGCATGGAGTACGTGCTCAATAAATAAGCTGTGGATTGTTATCAGAGACAAGAGGGGCCTGAAGGGTGGGACTAGAACCTCTCCCTTCCTCCCCTAGACACTTCTATACCTGCAGGGGTGTCCTGGCCCACTTCTCAGCCAGCCCCCACTTTCTAGTGAACCCTGGAAGTCTTGTAGGCTCAGGGAAGGCCGTTTTGTGGGCTCCGAACCTATAATTTGGTTTTCAAACCCACAAGCAGGGAGGTCTGTGGGGGGCCAGAGGGAGTTGACTCTCTGCCGCCCCACCCTGCCTGTATGTGGGTGTACACACACACACACACACACACACACACACACACACACACACGGTCATAAAAACACATGCTCTTTAACGGCTCTAGTGAGATATAATTTAGTGCCCTAAAAGTTCACCCGTTTAAAAAAAGCAATCCAATGGTTTCTAGTATATTTTACAGAATTGTGTAATCATCACCATAATCTAATTTTAGAACATTTTCATCATCTGCAGAAGAAACCTTGAATCATTAACAGTCACTCCTCATGCCTCCACCCCCTCCTCCCCAGGCCCAAGCAACCACTACTACGCTTTCTGTCTATAGATCCACAGATGTGCCTGTTCTGGACGTTTTATATAAATGAAATCATGCAATAGGTAATCTTTCGTAACGCGATTCTTTCAGCATGATGCTTTCAAGGCTCGCCCATGCTGTGGCATGTATCAGCACTTTGTTCGTTTTAATGGCTAGAAAATATTCCTTTGTACGATGACACCACTTTTTGTTTATCCCTTCATCTCTTGGTATTTGGGTGGTTATTACTTTTTTTTTTTGACAGACAGGGTCTCACTCTGGCGCCCAGGCCAGAGTGCTAGAGCGCAGTGGTATGATCATAGCTTACTGCAACTTTGACTTCCTGGCTCAAGCAATCGTACTGCCTCAGCCTCCTGAGTAGCTGGGACTACAGGCACGCACCACCATGCCTAATTTTTTTTTTTTTTTTGGTAGAGACAGGGGTCTCACTGTGTTGCTCAGGCTGGTCAACTCCTGGCCTGAAGTGATCCTCCTGCCTCAGCCTCCCAAAGTGTTGGGATTGCAGGCTTGAGCTACCACAAGGCCAGTTTCTACTTTTTTTTTTTTTTTGAGACGGAGTTTCACTCATGTTACCCAGGCTGGAGTGCAATGGCGCGATCTCCGCTCACCGCAACCTCCGCCTCCTGGGTTCAGGCAATTCTCCTGCCTCAACCTCCTGAGTAGCTGGAATTACAGCCATGCGCCACCATGCCCAGCTAATGTTTTTTGTATTTTTAGTAGAGACGGGTTTTCACCATGTTGACCAGGATGGTCTCGATCTCTTGACCTCGTGATCCACCCGCCTCGGCCTCCCAAAGTGCTGGGATTACAGGCTTGAGCCACCGTGCCCGGCCCCTAGTTTCTACTTTTTGGCTACTATGCACAATGCTGCTGTGGACATTCAGCTATGAGATCTTGTGTGGACAGATGTGCATTTCTCTTGGCTATATAGGAGGAGTAGAATTTCTGGGTCATATGGTAACCCTAACTGTGTAACTGCTTTCCAACGTGTCTGCACCATTTTACTTTCCCACCAATAACGTGTAAGCATTCCAGTTTCTCCACATTATCATCAACAGTTACTGTAGTCTCTTTTTTATTATACTCATCTTAGTAGGTTTGATTTGCATTTCCCTTACTGCTGGTGACGCTTAGCATCTTTGAATGGGCTTATTGGCCATTTGTGTGTCTTCTCCAATGAAATGTCTATTCAGATCCTTTGCCCATTTTTTTCAACTGGGTTATTTGCCTTTTTGCTATAGAGTTGTAAGAGTTCTGTATATATTCTAGAGAGACATGCCTTATCAGATCTGATTTGCAAATATTTTCTCTCATTCTGTAGTTCTCTTTCACTTTCTTGATGGCATCCTTTCAGGTGCAATTTTTTTTTTTTTTTTTTTTTTGAAATGGGAGTTTTGCGATTATTGCCCAGGCTGGAGTGCAATGGCGCGATCTCAGCTCACTGCAACCTCCGCCTCCTGGGTTCAAGCGATTCTCCTGCCCCAGCCTCCGGAATAGCTGGGATTACAGGTGCCTGCCACCACACCCAGCTAATTTTTTGTATTTTTAGTGGAGACGGGGTTTCGCCATGTTGGCCAGGCTGATCTCAAACTCCTGACTTCAGGTCAACCACCCACCTCAACCTCCTAAAGTGCTGGGATTACAGAGGTGTGAATGTTTAAGTCGTTATTAAGTCTGACTTAACGATCTTTGCTTTGTTTCCTATTCCACCCCATTTTGCTTTTTCTGAACGTTTATTCATCCGTTGCTCCCTCCTCCATCTTTTCTTTCATTGCTGCTGCCCACAAACTCACACACTCAGCTTCTAAAGCCTCTGTTTTTCCAAGAAGGGCAGGTCTGCCTTAGGGGAATCCTCCTCCTGCATATTGACAGAGCTACAGGGAAGGAGCAGCCGGGAGTCAAGGGCCAGTGGATAGCAGGGAGGGGAACCTCCATTAACACACTGCGTCTTTCCCAGGTTCCAAGGACAGGCTCTGTGCAAGCACAGGGAGTGGGAGTTTCCTCACGACTGAAACACCTGTGCATGCTTCCATGCGCTACTCTAGCTTCACCTGAGAAATGAAGGAATCAGATCGGACCATCCAGCACAGGGCTTCTTTTTTTTTTTTTTTTTTTTGAGACAGTCTCACTCTGTCATCCAGGCTGGAGTGCAGTGGCACGTTCTCAGCTCACTGCAACCTCCTCCTCCTGGATTCAGGTGATTCTCCTGCCTCAGCCTCCTGAGTAGCTGGAATTACAGGCATGTGCCACCATGCCTGGCTCATTTCTTTTTGTGTATTTTTATTAGATACAGGGTTTTACCATGTTGGCCTGGCTGGTCACCAACTCTTGTCCTCAGGTGATTGGTCCACCTAGGCCTCCCAAAGTGCTGGGATTACAGGCATGAGCCAATTCGCCTGGCCTGGGCTTCTTAACATGGGCTCTGCACCCCTCTGGAAATTGTATGCACAATGATGGCTCTAGTGAGTTTTTCTCCGGCAGAAATGCATGGTCTTCATGAGATCTTCAAAAGGATGCGCTAAGCAAGAAAGGCTCAGAACAACCAAGCTATAGGAGCCTCGGAGGTCTCCACAATGTCCAAGTCCTGTGGTAGCATTTCCCTCACCCTGAAGGAGGACCCGGCTTCTTCCCCAGGGGGACCAGGCAGCATCGGCTTCCCTTGGGTCCTTCAGGCTCCCAGAGCTCAGCCCAGGGAGCTGAGACAGGCCAGTTCCCACGGGCACTCCTGGGGGCTGCCTTGGTTACCCTGAGGTTCCTCCCGAGGCAGGCTTGAGGCGAGGGAGAAGGCATGCCCACCCTTCTGGAGGTGGAGGCGCCCTCTCCAAGGCCCCAGCAGGGCTGAGTTGCAGGAAACCGAGGGCAGGAAGAGGGGCTGGGCCTGGGCGCCGCCTGCTCCCATCTGCAGAGCATCAGTGGGGCAGGCGGGTGGGGGCTTTTGAGGGGGGCCGGGGAGGAAATGAGAATAAACACAAGTGAGCGGGGAGGGAAGGGGGGCTGCGCCTAAGCCCCTTGGCAGCCCATGAAGGGAAGTGACACAATGAGGAATGTGTTTCCCTCTGCCCCTCCCTGACGTGAGGGTGGGAGGCTGAGCCCTGAGAATGGCCAGACCCCAACAGGGGCCAGGGGGCACATGCTGGGACAGCCCCGGAAGGGCGGGCAGTGAGGATGGGGTCTGGCAGCAGAATGGTGGGGGCTGGCTGGAGGGGCAACCCTGTGCAGCCAAGGTACTTATCCTGCGTCCCGCTCCCTCTGCCAGGGGCCTAGGGTCAGTGTCCTGGCACAGTCTGTGCATGTGCCCCACCCGGGGGCACCTCCCAGCACACCCCAGCGTGGAAGCCGTCCCTCCTCTAGGGAACTGGCCCCTTCTGGTGGCCACCCCTTCCTTCTCCAGGGACTCGGGGTCATGGAGGCCGGCTGGGTCCTTCAAGTCCCTCCTATGAGAAGGAGCTGAGGGCGAGGGCTCCCCTGGCCGTGGGAAGAGCTGTGCAGGGTGTTTCTGTCCCCAACCAGGACTATGCACAAACAGGCCCCCTGGTGGGACAGGACCTCCCTGTCCTGAACACCCATTTCCTCTCCTCCCAGCGGTCGGTCCGCTTGGTTAACCCCCTCCTGCCTGGTACTCCAGAGACGTTGATGCGGCTGTGGTGGGCAGGGCCAAGAGCCCCCTCAGCGCCCCCATCCCTGACCCCTCCTCCATCTGGGCTGAGGTGTGGCAGGGCCTGGGAAAACAGGTGGACTCCAGACATCTCTGTGGGTCTCCTGTCTTCCCGCCACAGCCCCTTCAGACACGTGGGCTGTCCCAGGGTCCCCACCCTTACCGGCTGCCTCACAGTCTCCTGCCACTGGGTGGGAGTCAAGAGGCCTCTGCCTCCATCTCAGGCCCCAGGACAGGAAGGCCGGCTGGGCCATGAGCCCCGTGAGCTCTGTGGACCTGAGGCCTGTCCCGTTTAGCTTAGGAAACAGCCAGGTGGCCTTTGAGCAGGTGGGCAACTGACCTCACCACCCTGCCTTCTAGGCACCTGTATCCTGGCTGTGCTGGGCACAGAGGACAGGGTGAGGGAGAAGGCTAATGAACTGACACCCACCTCGGTCTTCTGTGGTCCTGCCTGCCCCAAGGACCTGGCAGGTGTGGGGTTGGAGCAGGCAGGTACCCAGCAGGTCCCCTGTGGGTGGGCACTGTCCCTGCAGCCCCAGGAGCAGGTGAGGGAGTGGGCAGAGAGTTGTGCTCTGGCCAGGGTTGAATTTGAGCCACAGTCTCAGGGCTGGAAGCTGCCGTGAGGACTCACCTATGGCTCACTCCTCCTGGCCGGGCCTGGCCCCTGGGATCCCTGGGGGGTCACAGCCCCCTTTTGTCCTGTGTCTGCACTTCGGGCTCCTGCAGAGACCCATAGAGAAGACAGGACTGAGGACCTTGAACAAGCTGTCACCTCACTGGCTTCCTTGTCTGAAGGAAGAGGCTGGACAGCAGGACTTACACCCTGTCCTGGAAAGGAGCCAGGCAGAGTTCAGCTGGGCGTCAGCCAGCCAACTGACCTGTATCCTCGCCTGTCAGACGACAGAGGGACAGGGATAAAATAGCCACAAAAACACCTCCCTTGGCCGAGCATGGTGGCTCACACCTGTAACCCCAGCACTTTGGGAGGCCGAGGCGGGAGGATCGCTTGAGCCCAGGAGTTCAAGACCAGCCTGGGCAATATATTGGGACCCTGTCTCTACCAAAAAAAAAAAAAAATGTTTTTTTAATTAGCTGGATGTGTGGCACACACCTGTGGTGCCAGTTGCTTGGGAAGCTGAGGTTGAGGGATGGCTTGGGCCCAGGAATTTGAGGTTACAATGAGCCACGATCATACCACTGCACTCCAGCCTGGGGGACAGAGAGACCCCGCCTCAAAAACAAAACAAAAAAACTACCCCTGCCATGCACCCCCTCCCCTGCCCACAATGGCTAGGCTCAAGAAGCTTCTACCTTTGTGTAGCCATTTACAAAAGACCATGACACCTGTTTTCAAATGCTTCCCAGGGCAGCCCCGGCCACCTTCAGGGCAGCTTGGAGGTGGGGCGGGGTGGGAAAGGAGGCTTCCTGACTCCCAGTCCCAACTCTTGGCTTCTTCGTCTTCTCTCCATTCTGACTAGTGCCCCCTGATGGTAGCCAGGGAGGAGGCGGAGGAGGCCTGTCCCAGGAATTGGTTTTGTTTTGTTTTGTTTTGTTTTGTTTTTGAGATGGAGTCTTGCTCTGTCACCCAGGCTGGAGTGCAGTGGTGCGATCTTGGCTTACCGCAAACTCTGCCTCCCAGGTTCCAGCAATCTCCTGCCTCAGTCTCTCGAGGAGCTGGCACTACAGGCACCTACCACCATGCCCAGCTAAATTTTTTTGTATTTTTAGTAGAGATGGGCTTTCACCATTTTTGGCCAGGATGGTCTCGATCTCTTGACCTCATAATCCACCCGCCTCGACCTCCCAAGTGCTGGGATTACCCGCCTGAGCCACAGCGCCCCGGCGGAGGGGGGTGGTTCTTTAATCCCACCTCATACCCAGTGCTGAGGACAGCAGAGGTTTAGCAGGAAGCGAAGTCCTTGAGAAACCCAGCAACAACACCGAGGTGACAGTGAGGATCCTGCCCGGGGAGCAGGGCAGCCCCAGCGGGGAGAGGTGTGAGGGCCCGTGCACTTGCCTCTGCAGGGACTTGAGGAACAATGTCATCAGTACAGTGCAGCCCGGCGCCTTCCTGGGCCTGGGGGAGCTGAAGCGCTTGTGAGTGGCATGCCCTTCCCTCCCGAGGGAGAAAGTCACCCCTCCTACCCCACACCCACCCGTTCCTCTTGCCCACCCCCACCTACCCCTCCTTCCCGCTTGGCGCTGTGGCTGGGGTCAAAGGAGCTGCCATTTCCAGTCCAGCTGTGGCCCTGGCCTCAACCCCATCTCTTTTTTCATCCTGCCCCCCACACAAGCCCTGGTCCCACCCATGTGTCCCTCACAAGTGGACCTTTGTGCTACCGCGTGGCCAGCTCGCTGAGCTTGCCTGTGTCTCTCTAGAGATCTCTCCAACAACCGGATTGGCTGTCTCTCCTCCGAGACCTTCCAGGGCCTCCCCAGGCTTCTCCGACTGTGAGTGATGGGGCAAGAAGCAGGGAGGAGAGGAGAGGGAAGAAGTGCATGGGAAGCAAGCGGTGGCCCCGAACCCTTCTATGTCCCACTTGCTCCCCTCTGCCAGCCCAGGGAGACCCTAAGATCCTACCTCAGTTGTTCCCTGTCCCCCGCAGAAACATATCTGGAAACATCTTCTCCAGTCTGCAACCTGGGGTCTTTGATGAGCTGCCAGCCCTTAAGGTTGTGTGAGTATCTCTTCCTAGCGCAAGGACCCAGACCCCTGTCCCTTTCTCTGCCCAGGAGGGATGTATAAGCATCGTGACTACTGTAGCTGGCCTCACGAGTGAGCACAGCAGACAGTGCCTGAAACGCAACCCCCCTCCCCCAATTTACCGCAATGGCCCAGGGCAGAGATGACACACACAGACCGGAGTTTGCCCTCCCACCCCCTCCAGCCTTGTCCCTCCCTGGGGCCCCAGGCCACCCATGAGCCCATGCTCCCTCTGCTCTGCTCCGTGACCCCTCTGCCCACCCTGCAGGGACTTGGGCACCGAGTTCCTGACCTGCGACTGCCACCTGCGCTGGCTGCTGCCCTGGGCCCGAAACCGCTCCCTGCAGCTGTCGGAGCACACCCTCTGTGCCTACCCCAGCGCCCTGCATGCCCAGGCTCTGGGCAGCCTCCAGGAGGCCCAACTCTGCTGTGGTGAGCAAGGCCTCCCCCACTGCACGTCTACCAGGGACCCTGCCTCCCACCAACCCGGGACCCAGACACGGGCCTTCTCCCTGAGACCCACAGAGTTTTACCCTTCTATTGCAATTTGCAAAAGACCACGACACTGAGTCCTGCTCTTGCATTTAGGGAGAACTCATGTTTATGTATTAGTCGCCATCCGAGATGTGCCCAGCACAAAAAGGCTGTTCTGTGCTCTCCTTCATTAGTGGTTTGCAACAGCTCTCCCACAACGAGAATTACATTTAATACCCCAGTGACCCTCCGTGTGGGACTGGTGTATTTCTCCCCACTCCGCCTAATGCTGTGTGCTGGGCGTGGCCTCCCGGGCATCCCCTTTCCCTTGGTGTCCCCAGTCAGGCCTCTATCAGCTTATCTTTTCTTTTCTTTCTTCTTTTTTTTTTTTTTGAGACGGAGTCTCTCTCTATGGCCCAGACTGGAGTGCAGTGGTATATCGGCTCACTACAATCTCTGCCTCCCAGGTTCAAGTGATTCTTCTGTCTCAGACTCCCAAGTAGCTGGGATTACAAGTGCCTGCCACCGCACCCGGCTAACTTTTGCAGTTTTAGTAGAGACAAGGTTTCACTATCTTGGCCAGGCTGGCCTTGAACTTCTGCCCTCGTGATCCACCCGCCTCAGTCTCCCAAAATGCTGGGATTATAGGCATGAGCCACCACGCCCGGCCTCTATCTCAGCCCCTTGGAGGTGCTTGTTTATGTTTTCATCTGGCCCCACCTCTTGGGGTAACATGAGTGTTGAGAAAGGAGCACTTTCCTTTGTCCAAAAACCGCCTGTCCCTCCCCTTTACCCTTATCCTGGAGACTTTCCCTTGACGCCTTTTCCTTTCTAGCGGGAGCAGGCTACAGGCAGAGGGCCCTGCCCTGCCCTGCCCTGCCCTGCCCTGCCCCGCCCCATCCTGCTGGACTCTCGCTCACACGTGCAGCCTCACACGCATGTGCACTCAGGCCTCACTCCTGGCTTCTCCTCCCACAGAGGGAGCTCTGGAGCTGCACACACACCACCTCATCCCATCCCTGCGCCAAGTGGTGTTCCAGGGGGACCGGCTGCCCTTCCAGTGCTCCGCCAGCTACCTGGGTAATGACACCCGCATCCGCTGGTACCACAACCGCACCCCCATAGAGGGTGACGAGCAGGCAGGCATCCTCCTGGCCGAGAGCCTCATCCACGACTGCACCTTCATCACCAGGTATGAGCCCCGCTGCCCCTCCTCAGGCCTCGGCATGGGGATGGGGGCCCACCCTACCTGTCACCCACCCCTCAAAAGAGCTGTATCCAGATGTGTTCCTGGGAGAACGTGCATGTGTATTTATGGAAAGCTTGGACTAAGTTATCAGTGGTCTGGGTAGAGGCTACAAATAAACATCTGATAGAACAAAGTCATGACACTTGACATCTCTTTAGTGTCCTTACACTGTATAGAATGGCTCCCACCTACATCACCAGATTTAATCTCTACAGTAGACCTGCAAGAGAGATATTATCAGCTCCATGTTAAGGACGGGGAAATCGAAGCTCAAAATAGCAGTTTCATAAGGCCAATCAGAATAAAAGAAGTGCGTCCCTGCATCCCTTGTTTCATTAAAGAAAGCAGGACCTGCAGCTAGTGCCCTAGGACAGTGCCGAGGGAGGGTGGCATGGTTCATACCTGGTGGGCCTGAGGGTGACTCACCAGCCAGCCCCGCCTGCAACCTGCAGTGAGCTGACGCTGTCTCACATCGGCCTGTGGGCCTCAGGCGAGTGGGAGTGCTCCGTGTCAATGGCTCAGGGCAACGCCAGCAAGAAGGTGGAGATCGTGGTGCTGGAGACCTCTGCTTCCTACTGCCCCGCCGAGCGCGTTGCCAACAACCGCGGGGACTTCAGGTTTGGCCCGCTCAGCCCAGTAGAGGGCTGCCCCACCCCAACCCCACCCTTGCACCTGACATCACAGGTGTCCACGGCTTACCCATCCACTGTCTCCATTGGGTCCTAAAGATGGAGGAAACACTTCCTTTTATCATTCAGCCTGAAGCCTTGCTATCAAATACACTTTATGTATAAAATTACCATCTGAGGCCGGGCCCGGTGGCTCAAGCCTGTAATCCCAGCACTTTGGGAGGCCGAGGCGGGTGGATCACGAGGTCAAGAGATCGAGACCATCCTGGTCAACATGGTGAAACCCCGTCTCTACTAAAAATACAAAACATTAGCTGGGCATGGTGGCGCATGCCTGTAATCCCAGCTACTCGGGAGGCTGAGGCAGGAGAATTGCCTGAACCCAGGAGGCGGAGATTGCGGTGAGCCGAGATCGCGCCATTGCACTCCAGCCTGGGTAACAAGAGCGAAACTCCGCCTCGGGAAAAAAAAAAAAAAAAAAAAAAATTACCATCTGAGGCCAGGCACGGTGGCTGATGCCTGTAATCCCAGCAGTTTGGGAGGCTGAGGTGGACGGATCACCTGAGGTGAGAAGTTCAAGACCAGCCTGGTCAACATGGCAAAACCCTGTCTCTGCTAAAAATTAGTCGGGTGTGGCAGCGGGCACCCGTAATCCCAGTTACTCAGAAGGCTGAGGCAGGAGAATTGCTTGAACCTGGGAGGCAGAGGTTACAGTGAGCCAAGATCATGCCGCTGCACTCCAGCCTGGGTGACAAGAGTGAGACTCAGTCTCAAAAACACAAATTACCATCTGAGATGTGCTGCACAAAAAGAATTTTTTTTTTTTTTTTTGAGGAGTCCCGCTCTGCTGGCCAGGCTGGAGTGCAGTGGTGTGATCTCACTGCCTCAGCCTCCCCAGTAGCTGGGATTACAGGCACCTGCCACCATGCCCTGCTAATTTTTGTATTTTCAGTAGAGATGGGGTTTCACCATGTTGACCAGGCTGGTCTTGAACTCCTGACCTCAAGTGATCCACCTGCCTTGGCCTCCTGAAGTGCTGGGATTACAGGCTTGAGCCACCGCACCCGGCCAAGACTTATTTTTTTAGACAGGATCTCACTCTTTCGTCCAGGCTCTGGTGCAGTGGCACAATCATAGCTCAATGCAGTCTTGAACTCCTGGGCTCAAGCAATCCTCCCACCTCTGCCTCCAGAGGAGCGGGGACTAGAGGCAATAAGCTGGGGCTTATTGTGTTGTTTTCTGTAGAGACAGTCTCACTTTGTTGCCCGGGCTGGTCTCAAACTCCTGGGTTTAAGCAATCCTCACGCCTCAGCCTCCCAAAGTGCTGGGATTACAGGCATGACTCACTGCACCTGGCCACAAAAAGGCTTTTATTTGCTTCCTTACAGTCATAGTTTGCGAAAGCTCGCCCACAAAGAGTATCGCCTTTTAAGATCCCAGTGACTCTCTCTGTTATGCAGGGAAGCTGTTATTCTCCCCATTGTATGGCCGAGAATACTGAGGCCCAGAAAGGATAAATGCCTTGCCTGAAGCCACAGCAAATAAGTGGCAGAACTTGAACTTGAACTCAGAATTCTAAAGTATGGCCCTCTATCAACTGTGACAGTCCGGTCAGAACAAAGAGAGTGCAACCTGGGAACCCCTGGAAGGCTGGTCTGAACCCCGCTCCTCAATCCTTCCCCAAGCCCCCAAGGAGTCAGGCCTCACACTAAAGTCAGGGGAGGGACCATTGTCCTGAGAAGTCTGGGTCATCGGCAACCTCCTGCCTTTGCCCCCAGGTGGCCCAGAACTCTGGCTGGCATCACAGCCTACCAGTCCTGCCTGCAGTATCCCTTCACCTCAGTGCCCCTGAGTGGGGGCGCCCCGGGCACCCGAGCCTCCCGCCGGTGTGATCGCGCCGGCCGCTGGGAGCCAGGGGACTACTCCCACTGTCTCTACACCAACGACATCACCAGGGTGCTGTACACCTTCGTGCTGGTGAGGAGCTCGGGGGCATGGGGAAGGGAGAAGCCAACCTAACAGGCAAGGGGAGCCTGGCCTCTGGGCCGCTGGGCTGTGCCTCCTGTCCCTGCCTGTAGAGAGCCAGGAGCCACCCTCTGCCGGGGGATTCAGACCCACTGAGGCCACAGTGGGGAAAGACGCCAGGCCTCCATCCCATCCGGCCACTTCATGCCCCTTTACTCACCAACACTAAAGGCAGAGTCCCACTGTCCTTACACCGGGGGTGCTGGCAGTGGTGGCCTTAGGCTGTGATGGTCTCAGCTTCCTCCGCCCTCCTAGCTTGATGAGACCCAGCAGGCGGTCTGGACTCCTGTGCCCAGGTACAGAGAGCTGGCACAGAGCAGAGAGTCCTCAGGGGCAGTTCGGGGGCAGAAGGAACAGGCAGGATGATCCTCTCTCTTCCCACAATCCCCAGATGCCCATCAACGCCTCTAACGCGCTGACCCTGGCTCACCAGCTGCGCGTGTACACAGCCGAGGCCGCCAGCTTTTCAGACATGATGGATGTAGTCTATGTGGCTCAGATGATCCAGAAATTTTTGGGTTATGTCGACCAGATCAAAGAGGTGAGGCAGTTGGACTTCTGGAGATCGCAGAATGCCCGCATCCTGCATTTGCTCAAGTCTCTCTCTCATCCTAGCCCCAGGTCCCAAGCCCTGCCCTTAGCAATTCCTGTGTACCCCCAGCTGGTGGAGGTAATGGTGGACATGGCCAGCAACCTGATGCTGGTGGATGAACACCTGCTGTGGCTGGCCCAGCGCGAGGACAAGGCCTGCAGCCGCATCGTGGGTGCCCTGGAGCGAATTGGGGGGGCTGCCCTCAGCCCCCATGCCCAGCACATCTCAGTGGTAATGGGGGTCAGCATGGGGGATGGCCCCAGCATGCAGAGGAGGGAGGCGCCCCCTCTCGGGCATACACCTGCTGTGCCCCAGCTAGCAACGGCAGCAGATGTGACAAAGTTCTGAGCCATGGGTTTCACTTCCAAGTTGTCAGGGGCAGCGCTAAAGAGAGGCAACCGGGGACCCTGGATAAGTGAGGCCAGACTCTGTAGTGGGGAACTGAGCCAAACGGCCAGCCTGACGGGAATAAGCAGGAGGAAAGGTAAATGGAGTAGAGGGGACGGGAGGAGGGCTTGATGGCAGGACAGACAGCACTGGAGATCGAGTGAGTAATGGAAGTTCTCTGAGAGGAGGTGAGGGCTTCAGTCTGCTAACAACCGCGGTACAGCATCCTCTACATGCATGCCCTTAGGGCAGGGCACAGGGGCGAGACATGGAGCCTGCTCTGCAGCTGAGTCGGGCAACAGAACTGGCATAATTAAGAGGTGAGCCAGATGCCAGGCGTGGCTCCACCTGTAATCTCAGCACTTTGGGAGGCCACGGCGGGAGGATCTTCCAAGGCCAGGAGTTGGAGACCAGCCTGGGTCACAAAGAGAGACCCAGTCTCTACAAAAAAATATAAAAATTAGCCAGGAGTGTTGGCATGTGCCTGTGGTCCCAGCTATTCGGGAGGCCAAGGTAGGAGGATCACTTGAGGCCTGGAGTTTGAGACTAGCCTGGGCAACACGGTGAAACCTCATCTCTACAAAAGAAATATGTTTTTAATTAGATGGGCATGGTGACTTCTCTGTAGTCCTGGCTACTCAGGAGGCTGAGGTGGGAGGATCACTTGAGCCCAGGATTTGTAGGCTGCAGTGTGCTATGATTGTGCCCTGCACGCCAGCCTGGGTGACACAGCAAGAACCTGTTTCTCAAAAAAAAAAAAAAAAAAAAAAAAAGAGAGAGACAGGTGGCTTTGAAAAGACCGAGGATTGGAGGGGAAGACTACAGCCTGAGCAGGTCCATTGAGAGGGTATGTGCAGTCCCAAGCAGAAGGCCACCATCTCAAATGGTGGGATGACAAGGTTCCTGTCCCCAGAACGCGAGGAATGTGGCATTGGAGGCCTACCTCATCAAACCGCACAGCTACGTGGGCCTGACCTGCACAGCCTTCCAGAGGAGGGAGGGAGGGGTGCTGGGCACACAGCCAGGAAACGCTGGCCAGAACCCTCCACCTGAGCCCGAGCCCCCAGCTGACCAGCAGCTCCGCTTCCGCTGCACCACGGGGAGGCCCAATGTTTCTCTGTCGTCCTTCCACATCAAGGTGGGCGCTGGGGGAGGGGGAGGTGGTGGGAGATGGGAGGCACCCAGACGCAGGTGCCTGGTGGGGGCAGTGAGAGGTGGGAGGAGGAGGCTGCAAGACATCAGTGCTCTAGGGGGTCCTGGTGTCTCTGAGGAGCTCCTATGTCCCCCCAGAACAGCGTGGCCCTGGCCTCCATCCAGCTGCCCCCAAGTCTGTTCTCATCCCTTCCGGCTGCCCTGGCTCCACCAGTGCCCCCAGACTGCACCCTACAACTGCTCGTCTTCCGAAATGGCCGCCTCTTCCGCAGCCATGGCAATACCTCCCGCCCTGGAGCTGCCGGGCCTGGCAAGAGGCGTGGCGTGGCTACCCCTGTCATCTTCGCAGGAACCAGTAAGGGACTGAACTTCCTGCCCCGCCTGGGGTGCCTCCTGTGTCTCTGCCCTGCACCCCTTCATCCTGCCCTTCCCTGGCCCACAGCCCCTCTGTTCCCTAGTGGAACTGACAGAGGATGTTGGGTCCCTCACCTTTTCCCAGCAGGGCAGAGGGCAGAGACACCCCATAGAGAAAGGGTTTGGTGGAGAAAAGGCTCAGGAAGACATTGCATTTTATATCCCAGATTTGTTCAGTTTCAAGACGGCTATGAGCACAACCCCCTCTAACACACACACACCGTGGGCCCAAAGCAGGCAAGCAATGCTGAATGGGGCCTGCTAGAAACAGTGCTATCATTGGTGCTGGAAGGAATAAGAATGGTCCCCACTCCCACAGAGGCCACCATCTCACTGAGCAGTAGAGGGCGAAGTAACCTCCCAGGGCAGCCGTAGGAGAGATTCCAGGCAGCCCAGGTGAGAAGCATTCTGAAAAGGCAGCAGTTGTGGAGGTGGGACTGGCACGGATGGGCCTTGAGGGATGATCAGGAGTTCCACAGACACTAGAAGGGTGGAGACCAGGGTAGAAGAAAAACAACATGAGCAGAAGCGTGGGAAGTGGGAGATACTGAGTGTCTGACTCACCACCCACCTGGGGCCCTGGCACCGGGGAAGCAGATGGACCACGTGCAGCCCTCCTCTCACCGTTCCATCTCTCCTCTCGGGACCAGCGACCCCCACACCTACCTTCTTTCTGTCGGCGATTCCATTGTCGCTGGCATCAGCCCGTCTCTGGCCCCCACGTCTCCATCTCAGTCCATCCCTCGTGCTGTCACTAGGTTCACCTTCTGCAAACTGCACTGTGCACATCAGAGAGCCCCTTCAAAGTCTTGGGCCACTTCCATCATCAGGACGTCTGCCTCCTCCACGAGCTCTCTAGGGTCCTAGAGCTGCGGCGGCATCCCCTGTGCACAGCCAGAAAGCGCCGCTGCCCCACCCTGGGTTCCTTCCTGTTCCTAGCACAGACGCCTGCTGTCAGGTTGTGGGTTCTGGCCAGGGACACTCACTGAGTACCTGGTTTGTGCCAGACCGTGCCTGGGCTGGGACACACCTGTGTACAGACAGTTGCAGCTGTGTCCTTGAGGAACACACCCTTCAGCAGAGAGGACAGGCAGTGTACAGTGGTTTAAGTGCAGCTCGTAAGTGAGCAGCTGCACGAGGTGTTTTGGAGGGCACAGGACAAGGGATAGCCCGACCTAGCTGGAGGTCAGGGAGGCCTTTCCTGAAAACCACCAAGACCTGAGGGACAAGTAAGGTGGCCTGGGAAGGCGAAAGCCCTATGTCCACAGCCACGTGGGCTCTGGGAGTGTGTGGGGAGAGGCGGGTGGGTGAGGGGTCTGTGGAGCCCAGGGCCTGCTCCGAGAGCCCCTCTCCCACTGGGAATGCCTCCTCCTCATCCTCCCTCTATCCCACCCGCCTCCCTCCTCCCTTTACCTGGCTTCTGCTCCTTCCCTCTGCACTTCTGTGTTCTTGTCCCTGAGTCCCCCAGCCTGAGTTCTGCCTTGGAGCACAGCATCACTGCTCATCCAGCACTCAGGGCAGACCACCTCCTGGGGCTCACATTTTCCACCATCATCCTTGCAAATCCCCATTCTGTGTCCCCTGTTAGACTGAGGCCGTCCTTGGCATCTGACCACATGCCCAAGCCCAGCACCATGTCCTGCCCAGCAGGAGCCTAGTGCACGCCCTGCCACTGCTGCTGCTGCTGAGTCCCAGCTAAGCCACCTCCCTGATGCCCTGTGTGTGTCTGTGTGGATGTTGTGGATGTCCCTCTCCCCCTGTAGGTGGCTGTGGCGTGGGAAACCTGACGGAGCCAGTGGCAGTTTCGCTGCGGCACTGGGCTGAGGGAGCTGAACCTGTGGCCGCTTGGTGGAGCCAGGAGGGGCCCGGGGGGTCTGGGGGCTGGACCTCCGAGGGCTGCCACCTCCGCTCCAGCCAGCCCAATGTCAGCGCCCTGCACTGCCAGCACTTGGGCAACGTGGCCGTACTCATGGTGGGTATGCAGCAGGGTGAGAGGTGGGGGGCTGGGATACGGTCCGCATGGAAAATGGGGGTGAGGGCACTCTGACCACCTGGGACCATGGAGAAATACAGGAAGGACAGCAGCCCCGCTGGGCCCCAGGACTGGAGGGATGTGGGAAACGGCCCTCTGGCCTCTCCTACACCTCTCCATATTTCAGGAGACAGGGAGGTCCAGCCTCCACTCCTGTATCAGGATAGATGGATCTGGAACTCCCAGCCTGGCTTTCACGCCCTGCACTCCTGATACCAGATATTTTGGTTTTTTTGATTTTTTGTTTTGAGATGGAGATGGAGTCTCGCTTTGTTATCCAGGCTGGAGCGCAGTGGCACAATCTTGGCTCAATTCTACCTCCGCCTCCTGGGTCCAAGCAATTCTCCTGATCAGCCTCCCAAGTAGCTGGGATTACAGGCATGTGCCACCATGCCCAGCTAATTTTTCTATTTTTAGTAGAGATGGGGTTTCACCATGTTGGCCAGGCTGCTCTCAAACTCCTGACCTCAAATGATCTGCTGCCTCGGCCTCCCAAAGTGCTGGGATTCACTGTACCTGGCCGAGACCAGATTCTTTAAAGTAGAAAAAGACAATCTGGGAACCCTTCTCCTTTCTGGTCACCCCTCCCTCATGGCTCATGGTACTGCCACTCTCCAGTCCTGCAGGCCTGCCGCTGGTCACGGGCAGCACCTGCTCCCTCTCTCATCTCTGGTATCTCAGGCTTGGGGTGTGAAGAGTCCCCAGCAAGGCGGGACTGGAGGCAGGGAAGGGGCAGCAGTATCTGGCTTAGTAGGGCTGGCTTCCTAAGTGGACAGCCCAAAGCTTACCCCCCTGCCCTGCACTAAGCACCAAAGCATAGGACCAAGGCTGATGGGCCTGGGAAGAGGAAGGCTGGCCTGGGGGTCTGGCGAGGTGTCCTCATTCCTCACGTCCTCCTTCCTCACATCCTCCTTCCTGCCCTTTCCCAGGAACTGAGCGCCTTCCCCAGGGAGGTGGGGGGCATGGGGGCGGGGCTGCACCCCGTGGTATACCCCTGCACAGCCCTGCTGCTGCTCTGCCTTTTCGCCACCATCATCACCTACATCCTCAACCACAGGTGGGCACTCCTGCAGGAGGGAGGGCGTGGTGGGCAGGCATGGAATTCAGCTTTGCAATGAGGGAGGAACTCCGAGGCAGGTGTGGGAGCCTCCCAGGGCGGGTGCAGGGTGGGCTCACTGAGGACTTGGCAGAGTTTTTTTCCTAGGTGGGTTCACATGACTTTCTGTCTCTCACGCATTTGAGGGTCCTGGGGTTGGAATCACTTTGAGAGGTTAAGGACTCCCTGCCCTGTGGTATCTGTCACATTCCCACCCATGCATACACGCAGATATCTGCCTGCACCTCGTGGCTCTCCCAGTGGCCTTGAGACCCCATGGGCCTGACCTTGGGTTTGGGGGGGGGGCATTAATCTGAGACTGTTTCTGGGCAGCTCCATCCGTGTGTCCCGGAAGGGCTGGCACATGCTGCTGAACCTGTGCTTCCACATGGCCATGACCTCCGCCGTCTTTGCAGGGGGCATCACACTCACCAACTACCAGATGGTCTGCCAGGCGGTAGGCAGGAGCAGGGGCTCAGGGGTGGTGCCCCAAGATGAGTGCTGGCAGCTAGGCATACAGTAGGGAGATGCGCTGGCAGAAAAAGGCTCATAGGCCACAGCTCCATAGCTTCCTCTGTGGCAGCCTTGGAAGGCAGGGGTAGGGGGGTGTGGAGAGTGAGAGAAGGGAGTGGTAAGAGCCTGATCAGAGAGAATAGGAGATGGGCTTCAAAGTGGAGAGTGGGGACCTGCAGTGGTGGAGAGGTGGGGGATCAGCCAGATAGCCGAGTCAGGGTCATGGGGAAGCCCTGCGGTGGGAGAGAACACTGAGGTGGAGGCACAGGGTGGCAGCAGGGGTGGAAGCTTGGGGAATGTATGGGGAGTGAGCTGGGTAAAGTGAAAGAGCTGGGGGCCAGGGGCTGGAAGCCTGGGAGGACTCCTGCAGGTATGAGGCTCTGGGAGGACCCAGTTGTAGCCCTCTGTTCCCCAGCCTCCCTGCCTCGACCCCACAGGTGGGCATCACCCTGCACTACTCCTCCCTGTCCACGCTGCTCTGGATGGGCATGAAGGCACGAGTGCTCCACAAGGAGCTCACCTGGAAGGCACCCCCTCCACAAGAAGGGGACCCTGCCCTGCCGGCTCCCCGTCCTATGCTCCGGTACCTACTTTCAATTCCAGTTTGCAGTGGGGGAGAGAATCCGAGGCAGGTGTAGGAAGCCTCCCGGGGTGTGTTCAAGGTCCCTAGGAGATCACTCTCCAAAGACAGGGGAAGCTAGGTCCTAGACTCAGCAGGTCACACTAGGCCATGCACGGGGGTGTCCGGCAGGCTTCTGGGGCATAACAAGGCCAGGGAAGGAGGTGACTCCAAATGTCATGGCAAGGAACCGGGGAACCTGAGTGGCACCCCTGACTTCTGCACTGTTGAGGGTGAGAGAGCAATTCTGGCCTCTGCCCCTTAGAACAGTCGTGTTCAAGTCCAAATAGTCCCTGCAGGGACTTGCATCCCTGGCAAAAAATTCTGACTAAAAGAGAAAGAGGACGGGACAGAAACACCAAGCAAAGGGCTCTGAGCACGCAGTTCTTCCCTTCGCTTTCACCTCTCAGACTCCCAATCCCTTATTCCCTCCAGGTTCTATTTGATAGCTGGAGGGATTCCACTCATCATCTGTGGCATCACAGCTGCCGTCAACATCCACAACTACCGGGACCACACTCCCTAGTGAGCACCGCTCCGTCCTGCCCCAAGGCCACCTACCTAACACCAATGCCTTCTGCTCCACTGGCAGGGCCACCTGCCAAGTCCACCCAGCAGTAACCCAACCCAAGCCCATGCATGCTGACCAACCCGTCCTTGCCTCAGCATTCACCATATCCTGTCTTCCCCAACCACCCTGGCCCCTGGCCCTAACCCAGCCATGCCCCCTGTCCTCATTACTGCTTCTGTGTCTCCTGCAGCTGCTGGCTGGTGTGGCGTCCAAGCCTCGGTGCCTTCTACATCCCAGTGGCTTTGATTCTGCTCATCACCTGGATCTATTTCCTGTGTACAGGGCTACGCTTACGGGGCCCTCTGGCACAGAGCCCCAAGGCAGGCAACACCAGAGCCTCCTTGGAGGCAGGGGAGGAGCTGAGGGGCTCTACCAGGCTCAGGGGCAGCGGCCCCCTCCTAAGTGACTCAGGTTCCCTTCTGGCTGCTGGGAGCACGCGGGTGGGGACGCCCGGGCCCCCGGAGGATGGTGACAGCCTCTATTCTCCAGGAGTCCAGCTAGGGGCGCTGGTGACCACGCACTTCCTGTACCTGGCCATGTGGGCCTGCGGGGCTCTGGCCGTGTCCCAGCGCTGGCTGCCCAGGGTGGTGTGCAGCTGCCTGTATGGGGTGGCAGCCTCTGCCCTGGGCCTCTTTGTCTTCACCCACCACTGTGCCAGGCGGAGGGACGTGAGAGCATCGTGGCGCGCCTGCTGCCCCTCTGCCTCGCCCTCGGCTCCCCATGCCCCACCCCGGGCCCTGCCTGCCACCGCAGAGGACGGTTCCCCGGTGTTCGGGGAGGGGCCCCCCTCCCTCAAGTCCTCCCCGAGCGGCAGCAGCGCCCACGCGCTGGCTCTGGGCCCCTGCAAGCTCACCAACCTGCAGTTGGCCCAGAGTCAGGTGTGTGAGCCAGGGGCGGTGGCCCGCGGGGAAGGAGAGCTGGAGCTCATGGGCCCTCGGGGGAGCCTCGCCCCCCGCCACCACAACAACGTGCACCACGGGCGTCGGGCGCACAAGAGCCGGGCCAAGGGGCACCGTGCTGGGGAGGCCGGCGGAAAGAACCGGCTCAAGGCCCTGCGTGGGGGCGCGGCGGGGGCGCCCGAGCTGCTGTCCAGCGAGAGTGGCAGCCTGCACAACAGCCCCACCGACAGCTACCCCAGCAGCAGCCGCAACAGCCCAGGCGCCGGCCTGCAGCTGGAGGGCGAGCCCATGCTCACGCCCTCCGAGGGCAGCGACACCAGCGCCGCGCCACTCCCCGAGGCGGGCCGGCCGGGCCAGCACCGCAGCGCCAGCCGCGACAGCCTCAAGGGCAGTGGCGTGCCGGAGAAGGAGAGCAAGCGCCGCTCGTACCCGCTTAACGCAGCCAGCCTGAACGGTGCCCCCAAGGGGGGCAAGTACGATGACGTCACCGTGACGGGCGCGGAGTCGGCAGGTAGCTGCATGAAGACCGGACTCTGGAAGAGCGAGACCACCGTCTAGGGTTGGCGGGGGCGACGCGGTTGACGGGCTGGCCACGCGCCTCGTTCCCCCGCTTCTCGGGGTCCTCCAAGGCGTCTCGCTAGCCAGCGGGTTGGAGGCGGAGGATCCGATAGGCAGATGTTCACCACTTGCCTAGAGGGCACCCCTCTGGGGTAGCGACAGACAATCCCAGAACATGCGTAATACATTTCCGTCCAGCCCGGGACAGTCTGGACAGTCGGTGCCCTGCCAGGAAGTGGGAAGGCTTCCGTCTGTGGGGTCACCCACAAGAGTGAAGGCACAGCACAGCCCAGGTGGGCCCTCCCCAAGTACTCCCACCCCTACGCACTGTCCCTGCGGCCTCACTGGAGGCCATCAGCCTCACTAGGGAAGCAAAGAGGTGAGAGCGTGGGAACTGCTCTTTCCTCCCTGCCCTCTCCCGAAGTCAGCCCAGCGTCTGCCTAGATCCTAGGCCCCTTTTCCTCCTGGGTTTGGCTGGCAGGAGAGCCAGCCCAGCACATGAAGCAGGTGATGTGAAATCACAGGGTGCTGCTTTTCAGATCAACTATGCAAGAGGGGAGGGCGGGGCCCTGTGAAAGGCAGCTCTAGAGATCAACCAGTCCCAGCTGAGCTGAGTGGGAACCCACACAACTAGGAACAAAGCTACCATTCCCACAGAAGTGGTACTTAAACCAAACAGCAGGGCTCAGAGGTGGCGCACTGGGACAAAGCCAAGGCCCTGCACCTCAACAGCTGACTGCCAGGTGCCAGCGGGTACTGAGCGGAGTAGAGGAGGCTGGCAGGTGGAAGTGGGGCAGAATCTAGTCAGGCCCTAAAGCTAGTCCTATAAATGATGGCACCCCCATAAAGCTGCAGGTGGTGTTTGGAGAAGCTTACTTCTCAGTTACAAGACCCATCGCCCCAGTCTTAGCCTTACAACACCAAGGGACTAAGGAAGAGCACTTCCTTGCCTCTATGAGGCCAGATGGAAGAACTATCCCAATCATTTGATCTCCAGCTCCACAGCAGAGAAACCTACAAAATGTCAAACCAGCTTCCCAACTCCCAGGAGCCCAACCCCACCCCAGAGGCGGTGGCTGGGGTCCCTGCAGAGCAGGAGGGGCCTATGCCTTTACTACTTTCAAACACCAGCATCCATCTTTTCCCCAGCCTAAAACCAACCACCAGCATCTTACTACATGACCAAATGGAAACTGAGGGAACCCTGGGTCTTGGGGAGAGCAAGAAATCCAGGTCTGGCCTAGATTTCCTCCCAGTCTTTGTATCACCCTGGCCTGATCACCAAGGCGACAGCGGACACGGACACGGGAGGGGAAAAACCCACACACACTCCTTGGGATGGGTCCTGTTATTTATGCTTGCTGCACAGACTTATTAGAAGAAAAAAAGCTTTGTATTATTCTTCCACATATGCTGGCTGCTGTTTACATACCCTGCCAATGCCTTAGCACTGGAGAGCTTTTTGCAATATGCTGGGGAAAAGGGAGGGAGGGAATGAAAGTGCCAAAGAAAACATGTTTTTAAGAGCTCGGGTTTTATACAATAGAATGTTTTCTAGCAGATGCCTCTTGTTTTAATATATTAAAATTTTGCAAAGCCCTTTGAGCTACTGCCTTAGTCCACCCACTGTCCTTGTTATGAGGTAGGGGCTCTCATGACACCATACACACAAACCTACCGCCTGTGAACGGACACAGGGCCAGGAAATCCCCAGTTCCTGCTCCTTTAAGGGTTGATACTGCTGGGAATGTCAACCGCTTCACAAGCAGAGGGAAGTCCCCTCGGGCCTGCAGGAGCAGCAGCAGTGTGTCCAATTCAAACCTGCAGCAAAGGGCCTGGCATTTCCCCAACCATCTATGAGGAAAGCCATCTCACAGGACACTACATATGTAACTTGCTCTCCTGCACCAAGGGATGGGGGTCTCTCCTACCTATAACCATCCCTGCAACTCCTGACTTTACTCCAGGACCCAGGGTCCAACTAATGGCAGAGCCCCTCTTGGTTCCTTCAGATAAGAAACGCAACACCTACGGACCCGTGTACACTTCCATCCTCGGCTATGACAGGTTTCCAAGCTGCTATCAGAATGGGATGAAGTGCCCCCAATGGATGTGCCTCAGGGAGGGTTAGCGACACTCGGGGCAGCCTGTCTAGCAGCCTGGGCTCTCTGAAAGTCCCTAACTTCCTGAGGGGTACGCAAATACTGTTCTATTTCACTGTCAGAAATGTCCTCTTCTCCAGTGACAGTGGAGACAGGGGGTGTGGGGCAGGTCCGCTTCGGGGGCTTCAACATACACGGTGGGAGGAGAAGGGCAGGACTGGCCGGGCGCTTCCCCTGGAGCAAACCTAAGGAATTATTCCCCACTTCCCCTTCTGCCTGCCCCTGTCCCTGCCCCGGTGGCTCCTTCTCTAGGGTCTCCACTTCTCCTGTCCCATCCCGAAAGGCCGAGCGGACCAGCGAGTGGCGGTGCTGGAGAAGGTCACCAATGTGCTTCACCACAGACCGTTTGTCAAGCCTCAGAACCCGTAACCAGGCCAGGTGCTCAGCCATCCGCAGCAGCACAGCCAGCAGCTCCTGCAGGCGGGAGGATGCAGGGTAGGGCAGGTCCACATTTGCCAATTTACAAAATCGAGCAAGGGAGCATGACAGCCGATATGCAGGCTGCAGTGACTGCCAAGCCAGGAAAGTTGCAGCAGTGATGACGGGCAAGGGATGCCGCCCGGTCACCAGCCACGTCTCACTTGCCAGCTCCACCAACTGCAGTGTTCGAGACAGCATCTTCTCTTTGTCTTCCACGTATTTGGCTGGCACAGAAGGCGAAGCTTCGAACAGTTTGAAGCTGAAACAACCAAAATGAGGGTTGGATCTTAATGATATGGGGGCTGCTCTCCCACATTGAGGAAAGGCAGCCCACTCAAGACAGGGAAGCTATTCTGCCCTCAGGACTACTCAAGCTCACTGGGCAGCAAGTTTATAAAAGCAGTGAGAAAAAAGAGGGTGTCTTCCGCTTGTTAGGGGAAGGCGGAGGAATGCATGAGAGCGTGAACATTTACTGAGTGCCTCCCAGTCGCCATTATTCTGAGTGCTTTACAATGTTCTCATGTAATCTACAGGCACATGCACCATCTTACGTGCATGTATAGTTGAAAAACTTGCCCGCAGGTCATCCAGCCACGCAGTAACCAAGCTTCAAATACAAGGCTATTTGACACCAACAGCCTCTGCTTTCAACATTATTTGTCAGAAAAAAGAAAAGAACACAGCTACTTCAAATGAGAAAAGGGTTGCTGGGCGTGGTGGCTCATGCCTGTAATACTAGCACTTTTGGGGGCTGAGGCGGGCAGATCGCTTGAGCCCAGGAGTTCCAGGCTGCAGTGAGCTAGGATGGCGCCACTGCACTCCAGGCTGGGTAACAAGAGTGAGACCGTCTTTAAAAAAAAACTAGAAAAAAAATTCAGCTTCCAAGCCCAGTTCTGTCGTTAACTAATGTCCTTTCGGCTTCCTATGCAGATGATCCTGCTGAGACAGAGCTGGGCATTCAGCCACACAGGCCCGAGCACAGCACAACTCTAGGAACTGCCATGTACACAGCACATGAGTGGCACAACTCAGCAGCCCTGTGCCAAGGCTCAGACCTACTTTCCCCACATTATTGGGTTGCTGTGAGGGAAAAGAGGTTTGAAAATTATAGCATTCTTTGGCGGGGCACAGTGGCTTATGGTTGTAATCCAAGCACTTTGGGAGGCTGAAATGGGTGGATCGCTTAACCCCAGGAGTTCAAGACCAGCCTGGGCAACATGGTGAAACCCCATCTCTACTAAAAACACAAAAATTAGCCAGGTGTGGTGGCATGCACCTGTAGTCTCAGCTACGGGGGAGGCTGAGGCACGAAAATCACTTGAACCCACGAGGCGGAGGTTGCAGTGAGCTGAAATCATGCCACTGCACTCCAGGCCTGGGCGACACAGCAAGACACGGACTCAAAAAAAAAAAACAAATTATAGCATTCGAAACAGGTAAAACAATATTAACCTTATTAGTACAAGTATAAACTAAAGATCTTTCTCCCACATCCTTTTACATGGGCTTTGGTCAAAAAAAGATGGCCAGGGCCAGGAGCAGTAGCTCATGCCTGTTATCCCAGCACTTTTCGAGGCTGAGGCAGAAGGATCACCTGAGGTCAGGTGAACTGAGGGAAGTAGAGGGAGCTGGCAGGTGGAACGGGGGCAGAATCTAGTCAGTCCCTAAGGCTAGTCCTATAAACAATGGCGCCCCCATAGGGTTGTTCGAGATCAGCCTGGTCAACATAGTGAAACCCCACCTCTACTAAAAAATAAAAAATACAGGGTGGTGGCGGGCACCTGTAATCCCAGCTACTTGGGAGGCTGAGGCAGGAGAATAGCTTTAACCAAGGAGGCAGAGGTTGCAGTGAGCTGAAATCACACCACTGCACTCCAGCCTGGGTGACAAAAGCAAGATTCCATCTCAAAAAAAAAAAAAAAAAAAAAAAGAGATGGCCAAAGGTCAAAGAACTCAGGTCTAAGGACCCATCCCATCCCACTGTCTCCCACCAGGAAGGTACCTGTTGCAATAGGTCTTCACCAGTTCTGCCAAGCACAGAGATGGCACATCCAGTCCCAGAAGCTTCACTATCTGCATGTAAGTGCTAGAAAATACATCCAAATCTACATACAACAGCGTGCAGATGGCTCCCATAGTTAGGGGCCAGTTATGCTGTCGACAGGTGATTAAGACACAGCACCCAACCAACACCTCCTTCTTTTGCAGCCTGGCAGCTCGGATGCCAGCATGCCGGTATGCCTGTTGGTAGTAGGCAACTGCTGTGTCCTCAAATGTTGGTGGCAACTGCAGAACTCGACAAAGGTCTCTCACTCGGCGGAGACCTAGGAAAAACCCACGGGAAGAGTTAGAGGGGTCAAAGGAGCTATCATGCAGTTCCTAGAACATTCTGCTAGGACTTACTTAGATCTGCTAAACTTGCCTCAGATACCAGATGCATAAATTATGTGCCTTTCTGCATAAACAGAAGTGACACTTGGTACCATCATTCTAAAGACACAAAAACATTTCTGTAAAGAAGTCACATTTCAACCTACTAGTTTTCGGAGGCTGGTTTGATTCAGGACCAAGCCAAAGTTTTAACCAGGCTCTTAGAGGCTACCTCTAACATACATCTGATCAAACCTAAACCTTATACTGAATTGCTGCCTTATCAGAACCATCCCATTTTATTTTCTTTTATTTATTTTTCTGAAATAGAGCCTGGCTCAGTCACCCAGATTGGAGTGCAGTGGGGCAATCTTAGCTCACTGAAACCTCCTCCTCCCAGGTTAAAGTGATTCTCCTGCCTCAGCCTCCTGAGTAGCTGGGATTACAAGTGCGTAGCACCACGCCCATGCTGGTCTTGAACTCCTGACCTCAAGCGATCTGCCAGTCTCGATCTCCAAAAGTGCTCAGACTACAGGTGTGAGCCACCATTCCCATTTTAAATTCCTAACTGCCATTTGCTTCTACTCTGCCTCACACCAGCAATGCTGAAAACAGGAAAAGCGAAGAGCAGGGGTAGGGCCACCACCAGGACAATTTTCTTTCTTTTTTTTTTTTTTTTTTTTTTTTTTTGAAGATGGAGTCTTGGTCTATCACCCAGGCTGGAGTGCAGGGCACGATCTCGGCTCACTGCAACCTCCACCTCCCAGGTTCTAGCAATTCTCCTGCCTCAGCCTCCCAAGTAGCTGGGACTACAGGCGGGTGCCACCAAGCCAGGCTGATTTTTGTATTTTTAGTAGAGACAGGGCTTCACCATGTTGGCTAGGCTGGTCTTGAACTCCTGACCTCAGGTGATCCACCACCTTGGCCTCTCAAAGTGCTGGGATTATCGGCATGGGCCACAGCACGTAGCCTCGGATAGTTTTCTTTAAAACCACTGTATCATAAAAGGTCAATTCTCACCTCGTTGCTGACTGCGACTAACTTGTTCGTTTTCCCCTGTGCTTCGGGAATATGTTACCTCTGTAAGATAATAAACAACAAATAGTGTGCTTAGCCTTTATTCATCAGAACGCTGCCCTTCCACCACACAAAACCAGGACACAGGATTCAAACTATTGAGCATCTGCTGCTGCACAATTAAAAGCCCCATCTAGTTTTCTATGTCTACAAGCAATTCCAGATACACGGAGACTGGGAAAGATTAGGACTGCACTAAAGGAGCTCCATGTGTTCCAAATTTCAAGTCATCCTTCCAGTACATTCCATACAGACAATTTTCCTAGTAGCAGACTTTTTTGTTGTTTGTTAAGGAGTTTTCCTCTACAGCCCAGGCTGGAGTGCAGTGGTGCAATCATAGGTCACGGCAGCCTTCAACTCCCAGGCTCAAGCAATCCTCCTGCCTCAGACTCCTGGATAGCTGGTATTACAGGTGTATGCCACCACACCTGGCCAATTGTTAATTTTTTTTTTTTTTTTTCCCCAAGGCATT
The DNA here is from genome assembly GCF_009761245.1 of Sapajus apella. Classification (NCBI taxonomy): domain Eukaryota; kingdom Metazoa; phylum Chordata; class Mammalia; order Primates; family Cebidae; genus Sapajus; species Sapajus apella. The sequence continues at coordinate 5,978,899 of NW_022436961.1, read as the reverse complement.
TGTCTCATTACGTTGCCCAGGCTGGTCTCAAACTACCTGGCTCAAACAATCCTCTCTGCTCTACCTCCCAAAGCGCTAGGATTACAGGCGTAAGCCACTCCACCCAGACAATGGCTGCAGATTTTGAGGGCTTCACTGGTCAGAAACTTGGAAAGCAAAGGAAAAAAGTGATGTGCCAGTTTGTGCGTAAAGCTATTTCAGAGTAATAATACATGCTATAATCATAAAGAACTAGGCGACAGGCAATCCTTCCACCATGACCAGACATGGCAAGTATGAGTGGAACTTGTTTCTGTTTCACTTATTCAACATTTATTATACGCACCGTATATGCCAGCTACTAAGTGCTAGGGAAACACAGATCAATGGCAGTCCCCATCTCCTTCCGCTCCCTCACTCACTTTAGGTCGTTTTTTCCCATATTAAGTGTGCGCGTTCCAGTTAGCAGTTTGGGGGGGAGCGGGGAGACAAAAGGAATCTGATGTTAATCCCTCCACCGCCCCAGGCTGTCCCCAGGGCCACAGTACCTCGGAGGTTGCCCTCGTCGCTGAAGGTAGTGGTAAGGACGCCCTCGGTGACTACGCAGCCGCAGTCGGAGCACACCAGCTGGCTCTGCGAATAGTGCGAGTCTTCCACGAGCTCCGTAGAGCCGCAGTCGGGGCAGCGGCCTCTGCCTGGCATCTCACAACCGGCCCCAAGGCCGCGGAATCCTTCGGAGACTCCTGCGTCTGCAAAGGCAACCGTGCGACAAGAAGTAGGAACGGACACTTCTAAGGTTGCGCCCTAGTCTTCCGGCCAGCGCGACGGCGGGATAGGCCGTTCCAACCGCTGGGCGGCTGCGCGCCACTTCCTGTCTGTTCCTCCGCGGGCTCGGGTAGAAACGTGAGCTAGGAGGGGAGGTTCCTGGTCTGAACTGTATCCTTCTGTTTTTTTTTTTTTTTTTGAGACGGAGTTTCACTCTTGTTACCCAGGGTGGAGTGCAATGGCGCAATCTCGGCTCACCGCAACCTCCGCGTCCTGGGTTCAAGCAATTCTCCTGCCTCAGCCTCCTGAGTAGCTGGGATTACAGGCATGCGCCACCATGTCCAGCTGATTTTTTGTATTTTTAGTAGAGACGGGGTTTCACCATGTTGACCAGGATGGTCTCGATCTCTTGACCTCGTGATCCACCCGCCTCGGCCTCCCAAAGTACTGGGATTACAGGCGTGAGCCACCGCGCCCGGCCCGTTCTGTTTTATAAACTCTCTGTAGTTAGTGTTTGGGCCCAGACTAGGGGTTGAATTTGGGTACGTTTCTACCTACATGGACACGTATAACAGACAGGAGATTGTTGTCCCAATTAACAACAATCCTTTTAAAGTCCTAGTGGACACGTTGGTAATGAATGTTGAATTTGGCCGTAGAAAAAAGTACATTTTTTGAGGGGATAGTAGTGAAGAGAGACAAAGAGCAGGAAATTGTGTTCCCCTTTCCCAAGCTGCCTTTTTTTTTTTTTTTTTTTTTTTTTTAAGTGCTGGGATTACAGGAGTGAGCCACTGCTCCTGGCCTCCAGAGCTGCTTCCTTTGCAGGTTCCTTTCTCTCTTTACCTCCTGTTTTTCTCGACTGTAAAATGAGGAAGTTGAAATAAAATCGAGTGGCAAACCCAAATGCTTTTGGCGGCACGGCAGGAATGGCTAAGGGAGTTTGGAGTGAAAGAATATGGAGTGATGGGGCTTTTGGCAAGCTGGAGGGTGCAAAAAGGCAGATTCAGATGTTTTTTAAAAACCTTGAGCTAGCCAGGTGTGGTGGCTCACACCTGTAATCCCAGCACTTTGGGCGACCAAGGCAGGTGGATCACCTGAGCTTGGGGGTTCAAGACCAGCCTGGGCAACATGGTGAAACCCCGTCTCTACTAAAAATACACAAAATTAGCTGGGCATCATGGTGCACATCTCTAACCCCAGCTACTCAGGAGGCTGAGACAGGAGAATCGCTTGAACCCTGGAGGTGGAGGTTGCAGTGAGGCAAGATCGTGCCACTGCACTCCAACCTGGGCAACAAGAGCAAGACTTTGTCTTTAAAAACAAAACAAAACAAAACTTGAGCTTTAAGATGCTCCACGATTCTGGCTCCAAAGTTCCTAGCTTGGTATAGAATAGATCAAAGAATCTTGAGTACAATTTTGCCGCTGGTGGCTTACAGGTCCCTGCCCTCTATTCACAGCTATGCTAAAAACTTCCTTTCTCTTACTACTGGACGACGGAAATTCCTGTACCTCTGACCTGAGTGGACTGGCAGGATGCTGGCCTGTTGACTAAGTGTTAGTTGACCCTTGAACACAAAGCAGCCAAACTTCCATTTTTACATTTTCCACAGGAGTATCACATGAGAGTGTTAACAGTGAGACATTAGGCCGGGTGTGGTGGCTCATGCCTGTAATCCCAGCACTTTGGGAGGCTGAGGCAGGCTGATCATTTGAGATCAGGAGTTTGAGACCAGCCTGGCCAACATGGTGAAACCTATCTCTACTAAAAATACAAAAATTAGCTGGGCGTGGTGGGGGGGCACCTGTAATCCCAGCTACTCAGGAGGCTGAAGTGGGAGAATCACTTGAATTCGGGAGGCAGAGGTTGCAGTTAGCTGAGATCACGCCACTGCACTCTAGCCTGGGCAACAGAACAAGACTCCATTTCAAAAAAGACAAAAACAAAACAAAACAAAAATGAGACTTTACTGAAGGGTTGAGGGACTTAAGGTGATTGTAAATAGATGAAAAATACTTGTGGGCCGGGTACGGTGGCTCAAGCCTGTAATCCCAGCACTTTGGGAGGCCGATGTGGGTGGATCACGAGGTCAAGAGATCGAGACCATCCTGGTCAGCATGGTGAAACCCCGTCTCTACTAAAACTACAAAAAATTAGCTGGGCATGGTGGCACGTGCCTGTAATCCCAGCTACTCAGGAGGCTGAGGCAGGAGAATTGCCTGAACCCAGGAGGCGGAGGTTGCGGTGAGCCGAGATCGCGCCATTGCACTCCAGCCTGGGTAACGAGAGCGAAACTCCGTCTCAAAAAAAAAAAAAAAAGAAAAATACTTGTAAAACACGAATTGTCACAAGACTGTCTTCACAGTTCAAGAGGAAAGCATTCAAAACAAAACAAAACAGATCGGGCATGGTGGCCCATGCTTGTAATCCCAGCACTTTGGGAGGCTGAGGCATGTGTCTCAGTTGAGGTCAGGAATTCAAGACCAGCCTGGCCAACATGGCGAAATCCTAAAAATACAATTAGTTGGGCGTGGCGGCACATGCCTGTAATCCCAGCTACTCGGGAGGCTGAGGCAAGAGAATTGCTTGAACCCAGGAGGCACAGGTTGCAGTGAGCCAAGATTGCACCACTGCACTCCAGTCTGGGCGACAGAGCAAGACTCCATCTCAAACAAAACAAAACATACCTTTATGAAGTGTCAGTCCCTTCTTTTCCACATCCAATTTTTACACCTGATATTCAAACCTAAAGACATCATCCCCTCCCTAAGAGACTACTTTCTCAGAGTGTGAGAATCACTACTCCTTCTCAGAGACATCCCATCCATTTCCACAGGGCTTGATCACATTGGAGGGCCAAGGGACACAACGACACCCTTTCTCTTCAATTCAAATTACTCCAGTGTCATCACGGAAGGGGGCTTCAGCACATTAATCATGGGTGGGCTTTGGCAGTCCAAGCTCCCCATTTTCTAGACCTCCTGCTAGTGTGAAGTATGAGATGAGGACTTATTTTGGCTGTCTGACAGTTAATTAAGACACACTTGCACATGCACACGTGCAAACACACACCACAGAGACATCCATTAGTTTCAGACACTGTGGTTGACATTCTTACTTGGGAGAAGATGTCCCTAAAGGCGACATAGCTTGCACTGGAGCAGCTCCTTGCATTATTACACAGCAGAGCATCAGACTCCCCTTATCCCCAGTTGTGTGCAGATCTTGAACCTACTTCAACTTTTTTTTAAGTGGGACTTTACAGAGCCCATCTACCTGTGACAGAAGCCTTGACATTCCGCTTGCCCCAACCTGATTGATTGTAAAGTGGGAAAGCAGTTTTATGATCCTGCAGCCAGTCATGGAAGGAGGAGAAGGCTGGTTGTCTTTCCCAGTCACACGTGTGCGATACTTGCTGCGAGCCTAGAAGAGCCTGGTCCTGGGGCACACACTGGCTGGGAGGGAGGCAGGGTCTAGGCCAGAAGATGGCGCTCTCCACTAAGATGTGTAAGTTTGAGGTTCACTTTCTCAGGCAGAAGTCCATTTATTTGGGAAATGTATTTGCCTTGCTCCAGTAAATCAGGACAGGCGTGGAAATAATCCTCGGTGCCCTCTCCACTACTCCCAACTCATCTAAAAGTTATCATTATTGGTGGTAGTGATTGGCTTTTTTTTTTTTTTTTTTTTTTTTGAGACAGAGTCTCGCTCTGTCACCCAGGCTGAAGTGCAGTGACACAATCTCAACTCACTGCAGCCTCCACCTCCCAGGTTCAATTCTCCTGCCTCAGCTTCCTGAGTAGCTGGGATCACAGGTGCCCACCACCATGCCTGGCTAATTTTTGTGTTTTTAGTAAAGATGGGGTTTCACCATGTTGGCCAGGCTGGTCTCAAACTCCTGACCTCCTGATCCGTCCACTTCAGCCTCTCAAAGTGCTGGGATTACAGAAGTGAGCCATTGCACCTGGCAGTGATTATCTTTTTAACAGATGTCCCTCGAGCTGAGTACCCAGGGTGGGCTTGGCCAGATCAGAAAGCTGCTGGGGGGAGACCATTGAACGGCAGCCCAGCTGTGAACCAGATGTATAATGCTGACGTTGAGGCCAGAGTTCTTTCTAGAGGAGAGTAGAGGAAGGCACTGAGGAAGAGGAGGATCTGGCACCTGAATGAAGCCCTCTGCCCATCCTCCCTTGGTTGGCTGTGTACATTCTAGTTCACTGTCTGACTTTCTCTTTGGATGGAAGTCTCTGTGGGAACCATCTGGCTTTCTCATCCTTGTGTCCCCAGGAGGACCTCCTAAAGTGCAGGCTGGCACTCAGTAAAGAGGAGTCCAACTCCTGTGAATTCCTGTCCTAGGAGGGCCTGTTCAAAACACCAAATAGGCCAGGCACGTGGCTCACGACTGTAACCCCAACACTTTGGGAGTCTGATGTGGGAAGATAGCTTGAGACCAGGAGTTCGAGACTGTCCTGGGCAACATAGTGAGAACCCCCTCCCCACTCAAAAGAAATTAGCAGGGCATAGTGGTGTGCACTTATAATCCCAGCCACTTGGGAGACTAAGGCAGGAGGATCACTTGAGCCCAGGAGTTAGAGGCTGCCATGAGCTATGATTGCACTAATACACTCCAGCCTGGGCAACAGAGTTGAGACCCTGACTCTAAAAAAAAAAAAAAAAAAAAAAAAAAATTAAAGAAGCAGAAGCACCAAATATACCCCGTTCCTCCGAGGTAGGCCATTTCCATCTAGAGCAAGTGACTGCTGACAGCAGCTACTCTCCAGGCCTGCCTTCCGGCCTCAGTCCTGAGCTCTCAGCTCAGCTGACGATGCTTTGCGACCCTGACCCAGTTTCACCGAGCGCTGAGTACAGCTCGCACTGTGGCACCGGGCCTGGCGGTTGCCTTAGGCCTTGGAGCCTCTCTGACCGGACTTCCCTCCCACCGCTCTTCAGTGGGTGCTCCTTCTCCAGCACCTTCCGATGAGATAGCCTCAGAGCAGAGCATGCTGGGAGCTTCCCAAATCCCCGTGCCAAGCACCTTTCCTCACTCACATGCAGCTTCCCTTCTGCATAGTTTAGTCTGCCCCTCCTAGCCACTTCTCTCCAGGCTAAGGATTCACATGTTCAGTTTCTTGAACTCCTAGGAACAAAGGTATCTGGTAACTTGAGGAAGGTGGTCACAGCACAGACCTGGTGCACTGTGGAGGCCCAGAGCAACCTGACCTGGAACGCCTCTCTGCTGGGAGGCTGAGGCTCATCTTTATGGAAAGTCCCGAGAGAGGATTGAGTCATATGGCCTCCATTTTCCCTGCCTGCCCCAATCCTCCACGATTCCAAGTGAATCATAGAACATTATCTTCCTGCCCCTCAAAGCAATCCTGGCCTAGGGGTTGGCAAACTTATTTTTAAAAAATATTTTTTATTAATTTTTTTTTTCAGAAACAGGATCTCACTATGTTGCCCAGGCTGGTCTCAGATTCCTGGGCTCAAATGATCCGCCTGCCTCGGCCTCCAAAAATTCTGGGATTACAGGCATGAGTCACTTACCTGGCCATCAGACTTTTTCTATAAAAGGCCAGATAGCAAATATTTTGGATTTTGTGAACAGTAGATACTCTGTTGCAGTTACTCAACCCTGCTGTTGTAATGTGAAAACAGCCATAGACAGTTACATAAACAGACAAATGGTCATGGCTATATTCCAATAAAGCTTCCTCTATGGGTGCTGAAATTGAATTTCATATAATTTTTTGTTTTTGTTTTAAAACCAAAGTTAATTCTGGCCAACTTACTGTACTGTTTTTTTTTTTAAGAACAGCTCATAGATCAGAAATAGTCTGTTTAAACCTTCCTATCCATATCGAACATGATGATGTTGAGGTAAGAGGGGCCCTTCCTCTAAGTGAAAATACAACAGTTATTTATTTATTTATTTATTTAGAGATGGAATTTTGCTCTTGTTGCCCAGGCTGGAGTGCAATGGCACGATCTTGGCTCACTACAACCTCCGCCTCCCAGGTTCAAGCGATTACCCTGCCTCGGCCTCCCAAGTAGCTGGAATTGCAGGCATGCACCACCACGCCCAGCTAATTTTTGTATTTTTAGTAGAGATGTGGTTTCTCCATGTTGGTCAGGCTGGTCTTGAACTCCTGATCTCAGGTGATCCACCCACCTTGGCCTCCAAAAGTGCTGGGATTATAGGTGTCAGCCATGGCGCCCGATGAAAATACAATACTTACCCTATGTACTTCTGGAGGACCCAGAGATGTGGAAAGCATGTATTTGTAAGAATTACATTAGCCCAAAACCCCAGCACTTTGGGAGTCCAAGGTGGGCAGATGACAAGGTCAAGAGACGGAGACCATCCTGGCCAACATGGTGAAACCCCGTCTCAACTTAAAAAAATATATACAAAAATTAGCTGGGCATGGTTGCAAGTGCCTGTAGTCCCAGATACTCTGGAGGCTGAGACAGGAAAATCACTGGAACCCAGAGGGTGGAAGTTGCAGTGAGCTGAGATCGCACCATTGCACTCCAGCCTGGGTGACAGAGCAAGACTCCGTCCAAAAAAAACTTATATTAAACAATCTTTATTTGAAAAATTGTACCATACATTCCTAACACTGTTTAACTTCAGTAAGAGCAATTTCTGCAACAACTAGTGAACAGTAGCTAAACTTACAGAGATCGATCAGAAGTGCTTTAAAGGGAGCAGCACTGACTGACGTTCTGCTGAGTCTCTGGGCATTCAGGACCCAGGGAAAACAAAATCAAACTGGCAATGGTGAGAGCTGAGAGCTGAACCGCCACATTAGAAAGGCAGCGCCCGGGCCTCCAGTGATGAGCAGAGTAACTCGGCCTCCATCTCCCCGTCCCTTGAGAGCACCGTGAGCTCCTCCCCAGAACCCACTTCTCGGCTTCCCTTCACTGGACTCCCACCAGGCCCCCACTGGACCATGGTGGTGACCTCTCTGGCCCTGCCAGGGACTGGGCGCAGAGAGGGGAGGGGCAGCCGACGGACATGAGGCAGGCAGGCAGCCTATGGCCTCTGGGCGCATCCTGCTCCGGCCAAGACGCCTCCTCAGGGCCCACCCCAGCCCTGCTATGGCCCTCCAATTTCTTTTTTTTTTTTTTTTTTTGAGATGGAGTTTCGCCGTGTCACCCAGGCTGGAGTGTGGTGGTATGATCTCTGCTCACTGCAACCTCCACTTCCCAGGTTCAAGCAACTCTCCTGCTTCAGTCTCCCAAGTAGCTGGGATTACAGGTGCCCACCACCATGCCTGGCTAATTTTTGTATTTTTAGTACAGACGGGGTTTTACCGTGTTGGCCAGGCTGGTCTTGAACTCCTGACCTCAGGTGATCTGCCTGCCTCAGCCTCCCAAAGTGCTGGGATTACATGTGTGAGCCAGTGCACTCAGCCTTCTTTATAATTTGTATGTGTCACAAAATACTGTTGTTTTGGTTCTTTTATTTTTTGGAGACAGGGTCTTACTCTGTCACCCAGGCTCCCTGCAGCCTTAAACTCCTGGGCTCATGCAGTCCTTCCTACTTGGCCTCCCAAGAAGCTGGAATTATAGGTGTGCACCATGCTATACATGTTGACTTGAAGGCTATACAAAAAAAGGAGGCAGGCTGTAGTTTGCTGACCCTTGTTCTAGGTCTACAAGTCAGACAGGTTATAAGATCAAATCCACTCCTTTCTTTTTTTTTTTTTTGAGACGGAGCTTTGCTCTTGTTACCCAGGCTGGAGTGCAGCGGCACAATCTTGACTCACTGCAACCTCCGTCTCCCAGGTTCAAATGATTCACCTGCCTCCGCCTCCTGAGTAGCTGGGATTATAGATATGCACCACCACACCCAGCTAATTTTGTATTTTTATTAGAAATGGGGTTTCTCCATGTTGGCCAGGCTGGTCTTGAACTGCTGACCTCAGGTGATCTGCCCACCTCGGCCTCCCAAAGTGCTGGGATTACAGGCGTGAGCCACCGTGCCCGGCCATAAGATCGAATCCTGTCTTAACAACTCACAGTGTGACTTAGGCAGGAGAGCGCTGCCGCTTCTGGGTCTGTTTGCTCAGCGGTACAGTGGAGACATTATTACCTGGATGAGACTGATTAAAAACAGTACATCTCAGCGCGGGGCTTCCTTTTGTAGTCAAGGTCTAGGCTGAAGTGAGCTGTCCATAAGGACAGAGGCAGCTTTTTCTCAACTCTGTGAGAGCCATATGGTGTCCCCAAGGTGACTCTTTCCCGGGCTTAAAATACAGGCTTCTGTATAAAGTAATACAAAGTCGAAAGGCCAAGTAAGGACATATTCCCGCAGGAAGCTTTTTGGCTTTGGAAAACCCTGCCCTCAAAGGGCTCGAGGAAGCCAGTTTCAAGTCAGAAGTGGCAGCTCATGACTTCCCATTAGGGGAAAACTTCAGGGCCCAAAAGCTGATGCCCGCAGAGGAGCCCAGGGAACAGGCTCCCTTTGTTAAGAGACTGGGTCCCAGGGCTAACGAAAGCTGCTGTGCTGACCATTGGCCTCAGATAAAGAATGGTAACCACGCCCTGTAAGTGACGGTTTTCCTGGCTGGGGGTGGGCAGGGTGTCCCCCAGCAAGTCCCCATTTTGATCCATAGGTGGCTATGATTGTAACCGGGGCTGGAAGGGACCTTTGTGACTGTTGCAGCCTTTTTTTTTTTTTTTTTTTTTTTTTTTTTGCATAAGGGGATTGTTAGCCAGGAAAGATTCTCCTGGGAATCCTATCAGTCCTTGTCACAGAACACACATAGCCGCCAGCCACCGAGAGGCATGGAGATGCGGGGTGATTCTACCTTCCTTTTAAAGTGTAGCCATTTATGAGAGGAAAATTCCTGGAACAAGTCAAAACAACAATGTTACCTCTGGGTGGTGAGGAAATTAGGATGTTTTTCTTTTCCAAGAACAAACATGTTATGATGTTACTTAGAAAAATCTAGAGTCAGGGCTGGGTGCGGTGGCTCATGTCTGTAATCCCAGCACTTTGGGACGCCAAGGCTGGTGGATCACCTGAGGTCAGGAGTTCGAGACCAGCCTGGCCAACATGGTGAAACCCTGTCCCTACTAAAAATACAAAAATTAGCTGGGTGTGGTGGGCACCTGTATTCCCAGCTACTTGGGAAGCTGAGGCAGGAGAATTGCTTGAACCCAGGAGGCAGAGGTTACAATGAGCTGAGATGGCGCCATTGCACTCCAGCTTGGGCGACAAGAATGAGACTTTGTCTCAAAAAAAAAAGAAAGAAAAGAAAAATCTAGAGTGAGTGAGCAGATAGCAGAGTGGGAGGAGAAGCAGGTTCTATTGCTCTTCCAGAATGGAGCACAATGAACTTCAGGTCACCTAAGAACAACTGGGGCCACCTGGCTGAGTAGCTGGGCGCCTACCAAGCCCCTGGAGCTTTAGGGCTTGACTTCAACTCAGAATTCTGGATTTGGGAAAGTTCACTGTTTATGTTGTTCATGTAACTTATCCTGTGATTATTTCCCTTGTGTGTGTTTGTATGTGTGTATGTGTGTGTGTGATGGAGTCTTGCTCTGCCACCTAGGCTGGAGTAATGGCATGATCTTGGCTCACTGCAGCCTCTGCCTCCTGGATTCAAGTGATCCTCCTGCCTCAGCCTTGCAAGTAGCTGGGATTACAGGCATGCACCAACATGCCCAGCTACTTTTTGTATTTTTAGTAGAGACAGGGTTTCACCATGTTGGCCAGGCTGGTCTTGAACTCCTGACCTTAGGTGATCCATCCACCTCAGCCTCCCAAAGTGCTGGGATTACAGGCATGAGCCACAGCACCTGGCTTGGTGTTTTTTTGTTTTGTTTTGAGGTGGAGTTTCGCTCTTGTTGCCCAGGCTGGAGTGCAATGGCACGATCTCAGCTCACTGCAACCTCTGCCTCCGGGGTTCAAGTGATTCTCCTGCCTCAGCCTCCTGAGTAGCTGGGATTACAGGCATGTGCCACTACACCGGGCTAATTTTGTATTTTTAGTAGAGACAGGGTTTCTCCATGTTGATGAGGCTGGTTTCAAACTCCTGACCTTAGGTGATCTGCCCACCTCGGCCTCCCAAAGTGCTGGGATTACAGGCTTGAGCCACTGTCCCTGGCCTTTATTTTTTTTTGCTTTCCATTATTAGCCACTAGGCTAAGGGGACTCAAAAGATGGTTGTGTCTCCCTCCTTGGGCTGGAATTTGAAAAATACAATAGCCTGGCCGCGAGGGCTGGGTTTGGTGGCAGTAGCAGGAACCACATAGGGAGAACTCCAAAGCAAGGGGGATAAATCTGAGACAGAAAAGTTAGGGTTATTTGTGTAATTAAACTTTCCTTCTTTGAAGACCCTCCTTTGAAGGGTAGTACCATTTTATTTATTTTAGAGGGCTGTTTTATTAAGAGAAATTGTCTTCATGTCACTTCATATGACGGTCAATGTCCACTTGGGATCACCAGACTTCTCCAAAAGCAGGGAGGCCTTCAGGGAAGCTCCCCCATCCCAGCCTAGGAGTCTCACAGGCACCGCCCATCTCTCTACAACATGACTCATCTCTAAGAGCAAAAGCATCGCCTCCATTCCAGAAGGTCTTGGACCTTGGAATATGGACCATGTGCACTGCTTGCTGGGCAGACACACCTCTCACCTCCTCAGATAAGGCCTGGGGTTTTGGAGAGATGAGCTCCAGAGGAGACTCCTGTGCAGCCCTAATACCCTCTATTCAGACATGGACCAACTAAGTTGACTGAACAAGGACCTGGTTCCCAGATGGGGCAGGTCTGAGCCCAGCCTGAATTCAACTCATGCCCCCAAAGTGAAGACATCACTCTGTGGGAACCTGTGTGTGCGCCTGGTGGGGATGGGAACTAAGGAAAGACTCTGTTCCTCTGCTCAGCTGCAAAGGAAAAGGGGACAGCTCCTTCCAACGAGGTTTCTCTGGCCAGTGCCATGATCCCTTAGGCCAAGATGAAGGGTGCGTCCAAAGGGACCGGACATGTCCAGTCCTTACTGAGAAAAAGGGCCTTGGGACTCCTGGGCACCAGGCAAGATGGCAGCAGCAGAAATCCCAGTGAGAGACCCTCATAGGATGAGAAACACTGGTCAACACCCACCCCCACCAAGAGGTTTCCCAGGAAGACAAAAGACATTTTTATCGCACCCATACCAAACTGCAGACACAAATCTTTGAAAGGTAGTACCATTTTATTTAGTGTTATAGGAAATTTTGGGTTACTTCTTAAAAACAAAACCAAAGAAATTCAGAAGTCCCAAAGAAAGAAAGCAGGAAATAATAAATTCTAGAATCCAAAAACGCTGAGCAATCCTTCATTTGGAGGAAGGGTGCGTCAGTTAAGCAGCTCACACAGTAGATACGGAGAAGCCACGGAGTTGAGTTTGGTGTGGATACTAGAAATTAAGTTCTCCACCTAAGGCAATTAATTTTTTAGTCGTGAGGGATAATGAGTAGTTCTAGAAAAAGAAAAAAGTTGACTGGGAGAAGGGACCCAGAGAGGGAGGATGGCGTGTCATTTAACATCAAATTGCCTCTCTCTACAGTATGTGGCTGAGCATCATGGCCAGTCCTCTGTCTCTGCCCCATTGAACTCCCACTGTTAGCAAAACTGAGAAGCACACACCTGTATCTCCTTCTTATAGGCACGTGCACACACACCTGTATCTCCTTCATACAGGCACGTGCACACACACCTGTATCTCCTTCATATAGGCACGTACACACCTGTATCTCCTTCAGGTAGGCACAGGCACGTGCGCACACACCTGTATCTCCTTCATACAGGATTATTCATAGCCCTCACCAATCAGGGCCCACAGCTGTCACCATGGCAAAGGGCAAACTTGCTCCGAATCCACTCTGCCTTCTTGACGAGGTGAACACACCGGAGTAAGAGGGAGGGCAGGACACCTGCCAAAGCCTGAGGAATGAGATGATCTGAAACAATTGGTCAAAGGCTGGCCATTTCAGAAAGCTGGTCTCCAACTGCAGTTTATGGGTAATGAATTTGATACTTCCCTCAAGTCCTGACTGCTCTTTCTGGAGGCAGCCAGGCCAGGCCAAGAAATGAGCTGCTCTGGCTTCTCCAGAGCACAGCCACCTCCCAGGGCCCGTGGGCATCTGCAGCAGTTGGAAAGAGGTCCTAGCTCTTCTGAGACATAGCCCATTCGTAGGATTCTCCAGTGCCCCAATTCACTAATATCTGCTAATGGCTCAGAGCAGGGTAAAGCTTCTCCTAGATAACGCCTCCCACAAACTGACTCCTCAGGGACAGCTGTTAACTGAATGACTTCCAGCTTATCTACTTTGGGAGGTGCAGGAATGCTATAAACTGAATTTTTTCCCAGCAGCAGCAGAAGCCAGGCACCCTTGAGTCAATTGTCCTTCATTGTCCAGAGCTCCCAAGTGGCATTTCAGAGCACAGGAATTCACTCCTCCACCCAGATGTCCCTCTCATGTGGACCGAGTCACACGCCCCAGGTCCCAGCTGCAGACATGTCCAAACCACCATCCTCACAAACACTGCAGGTCTCCACACCAGCTCTCCACTGGAGGAAGAACCACGCAGAGCACACCTGCCCCCCAGTGCACTTGGGTTATCACAGTAAAAATACATTTATATCAAGTAAAAAACATAATGCGGGACAAATATATACATGTACATTTTCTGTCTTTCTTTTTTTTTGAGACAGAGTTTCGCTGTGTTGCCCAGGCTCCAGTGCGGTGGTGTGATCTCAGCTCACTGCAACCTCCGCCTCCCTGGCTCAAGCGATTCTTGTGTCTCAGCCTCCTGAGTAGCTGGGATTATAGGTATCCACCACCACGCCCAGCTAATTTTTGTATTTTTAGTAGAGATGAGTTTTTGCCATGTTAGCCAGGCTGGTCTCGAACTCCTGACCTCAAGTGATTCGCCCGCCTCAGCCCCCCAAAGTGCTGGGATAACGGGCATGAGCTACCGCTACCGCGTCCAGCCATACATGTACATTTCCAGAGTTCAAGTGACTATACAGTTTTCTTTATAAGTATGTAAATAAATTTCGTAGCACTACAAAAATACAAGTCATCTGAGAAGTTTATAGCGGTCCCAGTACTGTAGGAGAGAATTAAATAAAATAGCGGTAGATAATTAAAAGCTAATTAGATAAATCAAGTTACAGTATCATCCTTCAGATTAAAGTGCGTTAATAAAACCAATGCCACAGCAAACAAAATCCTGCAATGGGATTCCGCTGCCGATAATCTTGCCTCTTACCCTCAGTGTAACAAGGACATATATAAAAGAGATTCCGGATTTAATAACTGCTATCATCTCCACCCCCACCCACGATATCGGCCTGTGATATTCCTCCCATAAGAGAGATGTCAAGATTTGATGAGATTCTATCACAGCCAGGAGAAAAAAATGAGCAATACCAGAAACATTCTAATTCCAGTCTCAAGTGAGTAACAACAAAATTACCTGAAAAATCTGAACTGGTGCTTTTAGCTAAGAAGGAAGCAAGTATCCTAGTTTAAAAAAAAAAAAGTTTATAAATCTAGTTTCAAAAATACAAATCCAAAAATAAGTATCATCTTCTTGCTCTGCACAATTTTATAACAAGGGGGTAAAATGGTGGTGTCTATTCATGAAGGAAATGGAAAAGAAGCAACTATTTGAAGGCTGAGGCATTCCTGTTTTCTACTGACTTTTATCTTTTATTAACTACATTAAGCCCTTCACTACAATTTCCCCAGTATCCGAGAAATAATTTGGGTTTCCTTTTGGGCAGGGACAGAAGCTGTTCAAAGGACAGACATACAGATGCAGTTCAATCCCTTTGGGGTCCAATCCATGGTCTCCTGTCCCCTGCACAGTGAAGGGACTTCTTTCTTTTTTTCTTCAGACAGAGTCTCACTCTGTCACCAGGCTGGAGTGCAGTGGCAAGATCTCGGCTCACTGCAACCTCCCCCTTCCCGGTTCAAGTGATTCTCCTGCCTCAGCCCCCCAAGTAGCTGGGACTACAGGCGCCCACCACCACACCCTGCTAATTTTTGTAATTTTAGTAGAGATGGGGTTTCACCGTGTTGGCAGGATGGTCTCCATCTCTTGAACTCGTGATCTGACTGCCTCGGCCTCCCAAAGTGCTGGGATTACAGGCATGAGCCGCTGCACCTAGCCTCTTTCTTTTTTTTTTTTTTTTTTTTTAAGATGGAGTCTCACTCCTGCCCAGACTGGAATACAATGGCACAATCTTGGCTCACTGCAGCCTCCATCTCCCAAGTTAAAGCAATTCTCCTGCCTCAGCCTCCCACGTAGCTGGGATTACAGGCACATACCACCACACCCAGCTAATTTTTGTATTTTTAGTAGAGATGGGGTTTTGCCATGTTGGCCAGGCTGGTTTCGAACTCCTGACCTCAAGTGATCCACCCGCCTCTGTCTTGCAAAGTGCTGGGATTATAGGCTGGCCTGAAGGGGCTTCTTCATCTTGGGGAGCTGATGGACCCTGCCTCTGCCGCTCACAAGGAGTGTTGCTGAGGAAACCAGGGCACCAAGCAAAGGCACAGGGGAAAGGGCCAAGTAATCCTACTGACATCATTCCACACTTGCCAGAACTGTGTTAGCGAGTGTGTGGACCACCCAATCCCCCAGCAAGGCTCTGAACAGGCTGGTGTAGCCAGCAGGAACCCGCTATCATAAGGAGGTGCTTTAACCAAGTTCATCAAATTGAATAAAAAGTGATTCTTTTAAGTTCCGGGATTCTACTTTTCCTATCTCCAGTGGAAGGGCCCTGGATCTAAACAGCACATTTTAAGGCTAGCAAGTAGTAGAAGCTGATGTTAAGACAAGGCTGCCTGTTCAAACCCTGAAAGGCATACTCAGAGGCTTTCTCTAAATGCCTCTGCTCCCATCGAAAAACCAGATCCAAGTCTGAGAAGCTGGGTAGGTTTACATGGTATCAAAATTTAACATCTGCAGCCAAAAGCCATACCTGAGCTACTCAAAAGCCAAGAAAGTACGTATATGTAACACAGCACCAATCGTGTGGTCCTTTTCTCATTTAAAGCTCTCAGGTAAGCTTTAAGAACTGTAGGATACATACTGAAAAAAAATCTCAGTATGAAAGAAAACCCCAGTGTTAAAATACATCAATACCTCCTGCGCCATCTGAATCTCGGGCTCAGGATCAGATCTTATGACCATGTCTCTGGTGGGCATAAAATATTTACAACCTAGTTAAAGGCACAGTGGCATTTAAAAATAAAGCCTTGGGAATGTACAGTAAAAGATTCATTGTAATCATTAGCCTGGCTTCCATTGGTAGAATTCACTCTTGCCGATAACACGCAAGGGAGATGGCAATTTGGAGCCTGCTGGCTGGTTATCAGGCAGAGCAAGTCCTTGACCCCGGGAGCAGATGAAAGCGAACTGTCAGAAACATCTTGGTGGTTTTTTCCTGCTGATTTACATCTTTCCTGCTTTTTTGCCAACCTGGGTTGGGATGCGGAGGATGTTAGGGGTTTCTTCCATGACTCTGACGAGCAGGTTGTCAATGTAGTCCTCCAGCTCGCGGACCTGGAACTCCTTCTTGCTTATTGTTTCCTTCTGTTTGAGGACCAGCTGGATCAGCTCATCATGGGTCAGCTGCGTGTAGGCAAATGCAGGGTCCGAGGGGCTGTATTTCTTTTGAGAGAAGGAACAAGTTGGAAAAAAGGAGTTATCAAAGCAGCACAGAAATCTAAAACCTAAAAGAAGTACAAAGGAGGGAAAGCATGACTAGTGATCTGGGTCTCTTAGGAATCCGTTTTCTTTCTTTCTTTTTTTTTTTGGATACGGAGTCTCACTCTGTCACCCAGGCTGGAGTGCAGTGGCGCGATCTTGGCTCACTGCAACCTCCACCTCCTAGGTTCAAGCGATGAATACCTCCTGTGCCATCAGAATCTCGGGCTCAGGATCGGATATACGACCACGTCTCTGGTGGGCATAAAATATTTACAACCTAGTTAGAGGCACAATGGCATTTAAAAATAAAGCCTTGGGAATGTACAAGCTTTCTCAGCCTCCTGAGTAGTTAGGACTACAGGCATACGACACCATGCCTGGCTAATTTTTGTATTTTTTAGTAGAGACAAGTTTTTACCATGTTGGCCAGGCTGGTCTTGAACTCCTGACCCCAGGTAATCCTCCTGCCTCAGCCTCCCAAAGTGCTGGGATTACAAGCATGAGTCACTGAGCTCAGCCAGGGAATCTGTTTTCAATTCACAGCGAAAACAGGCTATTGACTAATGAAGTTTTCTGGAAAGGGCCAGATAGCACATATTTGAGCCTCTGTGGGCTACAGATGGCCTTTGTTAACATGTTCTTCCTTGGTTTTTTGGTTTGTTTGTTTTGTTTTATTTTGTTGTATGACCTTTTAAAAAACCATACTTGGCGCACAGGTGAGGACTCTGGGCTTGACTCAGGGTTTGGGTTTTAAGCAATGTCATAGCGGGAGGACTCAGTCCTCCAAATGAGTGCTCACTTCTCTGAGAACACTAGGAGCTCGCAAAACCAAACACCTGGTCTCAGGGCTAGAGATGAGCCCCAAGCCAGAGGCGGCCCAGGAAGACGCAGCCGTGACAGAAGGTACATGTGGGGAAGGGCTGACACAGCCGTGACAGAAGGTACGGGGGCAAGGACTCTCCTTCCAGGGCAGCAGGTTGAGGTCCAGCCCAGACCATCCGCTCCTGCTGAAGCTGTGCTCAGAAGGACTCAGTGAGCAGGTGGATGCGGTGGACACCCAGGGACCCCACTTCACATCATTTCATACTTGAGAAACATGCGCAGTCAGAGCCAGGCGCCACCGTGCCCCATCCTCACCCATGACCATCTAGGCACACCCCTGGGTACACAGCGGCCTGTCCCAGAGCTCAGTGTTCCAATCCCAAAGAGAGCACGCACCCGGTCGAGTCACTGTGCTTTATCAGCATTTATAATCTGGGGCCCCTGGAGTCCAGCTGCAAGCCCAAGCAGCTGCACCGTGAGGAGACGCCAGGTAAAGCTTAAATGAAAAGTCACACGCTATGCAAGTCCCCAGTAAGAAAAAAAGTAACTTTTCTTGAAATCTGTAGCCTGAGATCTACATGTTTAAATAATCAAGATGACTTTGCTGGCAGAACCCTGAGGCAGGAATAGCTTGAGCGCCCAAGAGTCTAACGGTTTCTCTGTCTACCAGGAAGACTAAGAGACGACCTTCTCCAGGAATCAACACTCGCTCCTCAGTGACAGGATAGGAGCCCCAGTTCAGTCCAGTGATGTGAACCGCCTGGACACGACCGGAAGTCAGAGGAGGGATCCCAGCCCTCCCATCCCGGCCAGAACAGAAGCACGATGATGGTGGTACTAACTTAGACACAACACCAACATTTCCATAGACAGAGCGGGCTGCACCCCACCCAGGCTGCACATTCAGAGGTGAGACGCTGGACCGCTTTTCCAAAATCTGCTTCTCCCCTAATCTTTGTTTTTTAAAAACCTTGAAGGCATGCATTCACAGTGTACTTCATCTGGGCCTCAGTCACTGTAGATGTGACTTCCCAAACAATACATCATTGAAAAGGTGCATGTCTGGAAAAGAGTCCTGGAGATTGGCTGCACAACAATGTGAACGTACTTAATATCTTTTTTTTTCCCCCACAGAGATGGGGTCTTGCTATGTTGCCCAGGCTGGTCTCGAACCCCTGAGCTCAAGTGATCCTCCTACTTTGGCCTCCCAAAGTGCTGTGATTCCAGGCATGAGCCACCACACCCGGCCTTACATTTCATATCAAGGAAAAAAATTCACCTCAGTAAATAATGGCAAAGAATATGTCCTCAAGGGATTTTAGATTACACCTCTGTCATAAAAGAATCTTATTTTTTTTTAAAAAGTCTCAATACATAAGATACTCTGCATGGAGTTTGACAGAAAGAAGGATGCAGAAGCTGACACCTGAAGGTGTTTCCTGGGATTCTTTTTTTTTTCCTTCTTCTTTTTTTGAGACAGAGTCTCGCTGTGACACCCAGGCTGGAGTACAATGCCACGATCTTGGCTCACCGCAACCTCTGCTTCCTGGGTTCAAGTGATTCTCCTGCCTCAGCCTCCCAAGCAGCTGGGATTACAGGTCGCCCACCACCACACTCAGCTAATTTTTGTATTTCTAGTAGAGACAGGGTTTCACCATGTTGACCAGGCTGGTCTCGAACTTGAAGTCACATCCTGACCTCAAGTGATCCACTTGCCTCAGCCTCCCAAAGTGCTGGGATTATAGGCATAAGCCACCATGCCCAGCCTTCCTGGGGTTCTTCATATGTTTTATAATGTCAGCCTCATACGACATAGAGTTTTACAGCTTTTTACTATTAGTAAGCATTTTTTCCATCATAACATTTTAGCAAAAATTGCTTTTCTAATGGATACTTAAAATCCCATTATATTTTAACTATTCCTCTATTGCTAGATATTTATGTTGTTTTCAATTTGTATAATTATATATAACATTTTTATCAAAATGCATGAACATAAATCTTTGGCCATATCTCTAAGTACTTCCTTAAGTTAAATGCCTAGAATTGAAAATGTGTACACACTTAAGGTACTTCATATGAGCCGGGCACAGTGGCTCACAGCTGTAATCCCAGCACTTTGGGAGGCTGAGGCGGGGGAATCATGAAGTCAGGAGATCAAGACCATCCTGGCCAACATAGTGAAACCCTGTCTCTACTAAAATACAAAAAATTAGTCAGGTGTGGTGGCACGCCTGTAGTCCCAGCTACTCGGGAGGCTGAGGCAGGAGAATCTCTTGAACCTGGGAGGCAGAGGTTGCAGTGAGCCGAGATCATGCCACTGTACTCCAGCCTGGGCGACAAAGCCAGACTCTGTCTCAAAAAAAAAAAAAGGTACTTCATACAAACTATCAAACAGCTATTTAATTTGGATTCTGTAATTCAAAGGGAAAAAAGAAAATTATAAAACAATCCAGCTTTATAAAAAGTGAGTAATGGTCTTGGAGAAGCGCAGAGAAAATACCCAGGAATGCAGGAAAGTACAGTGCCCATTGTCATGTGTTTCCCACCAGGATTCTTACCCTGGACCTTTCCTTTTACATAGTTGTGATAATGACATACACTCAAATGTGCATCCAACTTTTTCCATATCACAGATGATTTTTGGATCACGTTGGCTTTACTATTTTAAAACGGAAATGTTAAAGCCACCTGGGTAAATAATACACTCCCAGTTATAAATCATCTATAAAGGATGGAGGCCCTAAAACAACCACCAAGAAAAAAAAAAATCACTGTAGTAACAATCCAGCTAACGTTTCATAACTTTAGCTATGCAATTTCTTTCCCTTAAATCTCTCTTACTTTGCAACATTCCAGAGTAGTTATCTTTATAAATACTGTCTTATGCCTTAACACAAAGCATCTATCATGTGGCAAGCCAATAGCTGAGCCTCCAGGAAACATCCCCTATTTACTCTGAATGTTTACTAGGCAAGGTCCAGAACCAAGAGATGTGTTGCAGGCAGGCAGCGGGGCCGCGGCCAGGCTTACAAATCATGAGCAAAATAAGCGCCAGTTGCCTTTGTTTTGAGCTAAGTTATTCTCTTAGGGCCAGGAGGTAAGCCCCTGAATGAAATGAGCTTTGAAGAGGGAATAAGATGGGAGCCAAAGGTCTTGCTAACTTCCCAGAAACAAGGTGTCTGTTTCTCTTTGGCGCTGCACTGCATTCCACAGTAAAAGGAAGAGGGATGGGAAGCTGCTGAATGACTAATTTTCATTGCCGTCCCCGTGATGCTGTCATTTTATCCCATTTCCTGATAAATATCATTAACTCCAGGAAGACAAGTGCTGCCTCTTCCATCTGCAACAACCACACAGAGCCAGGCAAGCTGGTTGACATAGATTTTTTGGCTAGGGCTGAAATGTGGTAGGTACACAGTTCTGGCTGTGGATGACAATTTTGAGACCAATGCTTACCACCTTCCCTGTCAGTGTGTCCTACAAAGAAAGAGTGGGGACCGGGCGCAGTGGCTAACTCCTGTAATTCCAACACTTTGGGAGGCTGAGGCATGTGGATCACCTGAGGTCAGAAGTTTGAGACCAGCCTGACCAACATAATAGAACCCCGTCTCTACTAAAAATACAAAAAAATTAGCTGGGTGTGGTGGTTCATGCCTGTAATCCCAGTTACTTGGGAGGCTGAGGCAGGAGAATCACTTGAACCTGGGAGGTGGAGGCTGCAGTGAGCCAAGATCACACCATTGCACTCCAGCCTGGGCAACAGAGCAAGACTCTATCTCAAAAAAACAGAAAGAAAGAGAAAGTGAGGCAAGATGGTAAGAAGATGTTAACTTGTTTTCAGCAATCATCAGTTATGATTACTTGGCTTCTTTTACCAAAAACTTGGACTTCTAGCTTCCTGTGAACCTTTATTCCAGCGCTTACTGGCAGATATGCAATGCAGCCAGAGGGAATATCAACCATCCAGCACTTGAAAAACACTTTCAGCCAAGCATGGTGGTGCATCTGTAGTCCACGCTACTTGGGAGGCTGAGGTAGGAGGATCACTTGAGCACAGGAATTCGAGGCTGCTGTGAGCTATGATTGCACCTGTGAATAGCCATTGCCCACCAGCCTAGGCAACAGAGCAAGACCCCATCTCCATTAAAAAACAAAACAAGGCTGGGCACAGTGGCTCACTGCGAGTGATCACTTGAGCACAGGAGTTCGAGACAAGTCTGGCTAACATGGTGAAACCCCATCTCTACTAAAAATGCAAAAATTAGCTGGGTGTGGTGGCAGGCACCTATAATCCCAGCTACGCTGGAGGCTGAGGCAGAAGAACTGCTTGAACCCAGGAGGCGGAAGTTGCAGTGAGCCAAGATGGCGCCATTGCACTCCAGCCTGAGCAACAAAAGCAAAACTCCGTCTCAAAAAAATAAATCAATAAACTATTCAATATCCAGAGTCCATGGGACTGTAAAATCTATGATGAAAGTAAACTTTAGCAGCTCCAAACTAAATAAAACTAAGGTTTATTTCTACAGACTGCAGCTCCCAGTGTCAGTTGGGAAGTCCTTCTCTACGTATTTGAAATACAACACACATCCTTGCCCCTAAAGGTCACCATCCCTCAGTAAATCACTCTCTTCTAGCCCAGATGATACTGAATTGAAGACCAGGGATCTGCAGCAAGGCAGTATTCTAAATCCTTCAGATTTGAGAACCAGAAAGGGCAGGATGAAGACACTCCCAGGTAGAGTTCATCTGGGAGGCTGCTTTTGTATTGTGAGGAGTTGTTTTTTAATGTTAGCCCATGCTTTTCAAAGAGAAGAGAGCCTCCAAATGAGCAAGCTACTTCCTGGAAATTTAGCTTAAGGAAATAATCTAAAGGAGAAGAAAAACTTCCATATAGGAAGTTGTTGACTGTAGTGTTAATTCATAATGAAAAACAGAAAACAGGCTGGGCATGGTGCCTCTTGCCTGTATCCCGGCAATTTGGGAGCCCTAAGCAGGCCTATCACTCGAGCCCAGGAATTCAAGACCAGCCTGAGCAACATGGTAAAACCCCATCTCCACAAAAAATACATAAATTAGGCAGGTATGGTGGTGCTCGCCTGTAGTCCCAGCTATTTGGGAGGCTGGGGTGAGAGGATTGATTGGACCCAGAGGGTCGAGGCTACAGTGAGCCATGATCACGTCACTCCACTCAGTCTGGGTAACAGAGCAAGACCCTTTATCAAAAGAAATTTCCTGAATTTGATGAATGTCCTTACTGTTAGGAATATTTAGGGGTAAAAGGAGCATGAGGTAGGCCGGGCACAGTGGCTCATGCCTGTAATTCCAGCACTTTGGGAGGCCAAGGCAGGCGGATGACCTGAGGTCAGGAGTTCGAGACCAGTGCGGCCAACACAGTGAAACAGTCTCTACTAAAGATACAAAAATTGGCCGTGCATGGTGGTGCACACCTGTAGTCCCAGCTGCTTGGGAGGCTGAGGCAGAATTGCTTGAACCCAGGAGGCAGAGTTGCAGTGAACTGAGATCATGCCACTGTGCTCCAGCCTGGGTGACAGAGCAAGACTCCGTCCCAAAAAAAAAAAAAAGTTGCCTGATTTTGATGAATGTCCTTACTATTAAGAATTACTCATTTAAGTATTTAGGGTTAAAAGGAACATGAGGTACCCAACTTACTTCCAAATGATTCCAAAAAAAAAAAAAATGCCGACACCTGTGTGAGTACCTCCAGCAAGAGAGAAGGGGAGGGAGAGGATGCAGAGAGGTCGAGACTGCTGGGCAAATCTGGTCAAATGTTAACTTGTCGTGAACTGGGAGGAAGGGTTTGAAGGAGCTCTTTGTACTGTTCTTGCAGCTTTCTTTTAACATTTGGAATTATTTCAAAATGAAGTTACCAAAAAAGTATATATGTAATGATTGCAATTATCAGAATTTTACATTCTTGCCAAAAGAAAGGAAATGTGGGAAGAAAATCCCTGAGGTGAACGGGCCAGACTGTGGGTGACATCTTCTCATTAAAAAGGGCCAGGCTGGGTGTGGTGACACACGAGTGTAATCCCAGCACCTTGGGACGCCAAGGTGGGAGGATCACTTGAGCCCAGGATTTCAAGACCAGCCTAGGCAACATCACAAAGCCCAATCTCTGTTAAGAAGGAGAAGTTTTAAATAAACTTTTTAAAAAAAGAAGGGTCACTGTCAATCATGTTGCTTGAGACACAAAAATTTAACAATAACTAAACAAGTATAAGGTAATACAGAAATTATCCAGTGGAATGTCTGGAAGTTTCCCAAGTTTATCCAAAGACTCCAGAGGTACGGCTAAGTGGCTCCTGCCACCACTGGCTGCCCAGGGAGAGGTATACGATGGTGACTATGGAAATGGGTGCTCTGTCAATCCTTAACAAATGCACCAGCTTCCCAGAAGACATACCTTCATCATGGCCTCGTTGTTCAAGTTCTCACTGATGATGGTCGCAGTTCCCAAGCTGGAGTTAGCAATCTTGGTAGCTGTTGTGTTCATTGGCTTCACAGGATGAGGTCTAAAGAGAAGGGGAAAAGAATCTTTAGACCTTTCTGTCATGGCAAAACTGAGCAACTGCCCACCGAAAAGATGGCAGCCAGTAAGTCAGACAAGTGGCAGGTGGGTCACACGCTGTCCTCATCTCTGGGCCAACGCACTCCAATGGCTCAGTTCCTGTGGAAACAAAAGCAGTCAGGACTGGGCTGCCACATGCAAGCCTGCAACGCACGTCCTTGCCCAGGTGTCCTGATGTCCTCAACGGGACCCTTGGTCTTGTCACAAACATCAGGAGAACATTAAAGGCAATCTCTTATTTTTTTGAAGCTACCAGAGCCTAGGCATTCACTGTGCAACTCTGCAGAGGCTTCTGTTCCTCTACAGTGAAGAGAGTTCAGAACAAACACGTAAGCTGCACGACAGGCAGTGCGTGAAGTTTTTGACACTGCTAGATGCTACTACCGCTCAGTGCTGGTCAGTTCTGAGACTGTTAAGATATTGGCGGCATTGCGTTTGTGCAATGTGACAGCTTCAAATCTGACTGTGCAGAACAATTCCTAAACTCTATTTGAAGACTATTATGTCCTTGCTATAAACACAGCAGTGTCTTGAGGTATTCCCACCACAAGGGGCAGTCCTACCAGCAGGTTGTCACATCAGAACGTCTGTGTGGTTAGAAAGCGTAACCTCTGCAGGTAGAAAGCCAAGCGGACATTGCTCACATCACATCACAAAGACAGTCTCCCCCATTGCTCACCTGTGCTTGGCTGGCGCTGTTCCAGCGCTCAGCTGAGCTGAGATTGGATGTGTCTCCGAGGGTGAGACCCAGGCCTGGAGGGGTGGCTTCCTCTTGCCAAAATTCTCAACTCTACCAGCGGAGCCCTCTGCTGTGGCTTTTTTTTGAGATTCTGCTGTGCTAGTGTGGTAAGTGTCAGAATGTGCAGAGCTGGTGAAAGAGTGTGTGGCAGGAAAGGTCTCAGAAGGGGAGGGGTTGGGTACAGGATTCTCCGGGGACGTGCCAGGAGGCGGGCTTGGACTCCCATTTCCCATTGGTTTTTCTTCCTCGCCACCATTGGGGCCTGGCAGCTGTTTATCCAAGCTTGAACTCTTGCCAAGATGTGGTTTGTGAATTCCGAACCCTGTGGTCTGCTCTGAAGGAGCTGTCACAGATGCTTGGGGTGCTTGTGGCCTGAAATCACGCAGGCTCTCCCCCAGCACCAACCCATCTGCCTCGCCACTCGGCTCCTTTCCCTTCTCTGGACAAGGGAGTATCATGCTTGGGGACAAAGCTCCTACGTCCAGAGTTGACAACTCTGCTGTCTCTCCATCATCTTTAGCCTGAGCGTCATCTTCAACCTGATCTACTCTTTCATCATCCGATGCAACTTCAGGAATGGAAGGAAGGCTTAAGTTCAGATCGGCCATGATTGGAGATTTAAAATCTGAGGGAGACTGAAGGTCACTCAAGGGATCAGACAATAAACCTTCGTGGTCACTGGCCTTGCTCTGATACTGAGTCACAAGGGCATCGCCTCCCTCCATCCTAAAGAGTGGTGTGTCTTTTGCTGAGCTTGCTTCTCTCATGGGGCCTTCGGAGAAACTATCCTCCTGGGAGGGGAGGAGGAGGTGATCAGCCAGGGAGGCTGGCGTACCGCAAGTCGCTGGCCCAGGCGTGGTCACCGATTCCCTCTCTGAGACCTCTGCATGGGGAGAAGCAGGAGGTTCCCTGTCAGATGGGTTTCCAGCGACAGCCCATGCAGCAGTCAGCTCCTGGGGACAACTGCTGTGTTCTTCCACCAGTGGGGCGGCTCTCTCCACTGCCTCTTCCGTGAAGAGCTGCTCAGAGAACGACACACGCTTCTTGGTTTTCTTCTGGTCCTCACCGAGGTTCAGACCCGTCTCTTCCAGCTTCCGCATCATGGAATCAATGGAGGGGACCCATTCTCCCACCGGAAGAGGGGGCGCCGCTTCTTCAACTGCATCCCTAGGTTTGCTCTCCGCGAGAGACCCAGCCTGACTCTCTAAGTCTCGGTCTCCTCCTGCCGCAAGCTCCCCAGCGGGGCTCGCCGCTCCATCACTGCTGAGTGAAAGGGCAGACGGTACCTCTCGGGCCTCTCCAGATGTTGAGCTGTAGTCTTGTTTTCTGCAGGGAAACCTCGGAAGTTCTCCCTTTTGCTGTCCCACTTCAGGCTGCTCCAGGAGAGACTCCTCTGACTCAAGGCTACCGGTGTTCTTCTCTGTGCCTGTTTCACAGGTCCTGCCCATCGGAGCATCTTCTGCCTCTTTATTCTCTGGAATGGGTGGCTGTTCGGAAAGTGGTCCCAGGGCAGAAGAACTGGAATTTAGAACTCGTGTTACACTCTCCCGTTGCCACTCTGCCTCAGGGAGCAAGGGTGGTTCTTCAGACTTGGCCTGGCCCCTGTCTGCGGGAGGCCAGCTTTCAATTGGAGTAGATGTGGAAATGGGAGCTGCTATGGGAGATGAGACAGAGGAGAAGACAGAAAGACTCTCAGAGGACTGTGTGTCTGTACCACGTCCCAGTGCAGAGGGGACAGGTGCCTGGCCAGAACTAGAAGGGAGAGGAGGAGGGGAGGAAGGGGAGTCAGTTGGGGAAGGAAGCCTGGCTGTGGGTTGCGCCTCCGGAGACACTTCCAGTCTGCAAAAAGGACAAAATCTGCAAGTCAGTGCAGATGCATCGTGAGAGACAAAGCACACAAAAATCAAGTCATTCGCCAGGGAGAACGTCTTTACACTTGGGGCAGTACCTTAAGAAGTTAAAAAAGGAACACCAGCCGGGCACGGTGGCTCATGCCTGTAATCCCAACACTGTGGGAGGCCGAGACAGGTGGATCACCTGAAATCAGGAGTTCCAAACCAGCCTGACCAACATGGTGAAACCTCGTCTCTACTGAAAAATACAACAATTAGCTGGGTGTGGTAGTGCACGCCTGGAGCCCCAGCTACTCGGGAGGCTGAGGCAGGAGAATTGCTTGAACCTGGGAGGCGGAGGTTGCAGTGAGCCAGGATTGTACCACTGCACTCCAGCCTGGGAGACAGAGGGGGACTGTCTCCAAAAAAAGAACACTAACATTTAACATACACAACAGACACTTTTATAACCCAGCAGATCTGCCACACAAAGGTCTGTTGCAATAGAGATGAAAAGATCCCAGGAAAGCAACTGCCTCTGGTTTCTTGTGGTGATTAACACAAGGCTGGGGCATTTGATTATTACAGGACAAAGTACACCTAAAAAGTTCAAAGTGGTTAAAGATATAACACAAAGCCACAGGCACAGATGTTTAAGAGGAACAGTGTGTATGTGTGCATGTCAAAGTAAGCAGAATCGCTAAAAAAATCTCTCACCCCCCCAAACCACAGAAATATTGTCAGTGTGAATGAGATCACACAGAAAAAACGGAACCTCCCAAGGCTCACCCCAGCTCTTACAAGAATCGGCAGAGCAGACACAGAGAACTGTCACAGGCACACTTGAGAGAGGACCGAGGGTCTCTCGTGCCAGAAACCAGAGTCAAAGTGCAAGGAGGCAGGACAGGATCTGGCTCATGGGCAGACGTGCAATAACAATTTCATAAACACAGGTTCTGCATACACCACAACGCAAACCCAGCATTTCCAACTCACAACACCCAGAATCTGCTACAAACCATTGCATTCCACTGAGATCTGATAATCTGACTGAGATGACAGACCATGCCTGCTGGGCAGTAGCTCTGGGCTAGGAAACATCACTGTAATTTGTACAGGGCAGGCCAGGCTGGCAGTAGGGACTGGTTAAAAAAATAAGAATTTAGGCCAGGTGCGGTGGCTCACGCCTGTAATCCCAGCACTTTGGGAGGCTGAGGTGGGTGGACACAAGGTCAGGAGTTCAAGATCAGCCTGGCCAATATGGTGAAACCAACCTCATCTCTACTGAAAATATAAAAATTAGCCAGGCATGGTGACTGGTGCCTGTGGTCTGAGCTACTCGGGAGACCGACACAGGAGATTCACTTGAACCCGGGAGATGGAGGTTGCAGTGAGCCAAGATCGTGCTATTGCACTCCAGTCTGGGCATCACAGTGAGATTCCATCTCAAAAAATAAAAAAAAAATAAAGATAATAATAATAATTTAGACCAGCACACCTCTGGCATATTCAGGTACTATGATGTCATGGAACCAGGAAGATCTGGTCTAACGTAAGCCTGAAAACTGCCAATGGCAAGGTAGAAATGCCTGCATGAGAAGAGCCAAAACTCACCGGGGCTTGACAGCTCTGGTCTGGGGAGCCCTTGCAGAGGGAATTGGAGGTTTCGGTTCAGACTTGGCCTCTGGCTCAGCTTCCAGTTCTGTGATCTCCACATCTTCAAAGGGGTTCAGTGAGCTGCCCGGTCTGGAGACAATAGTCGCAGTATCTTTCTCGGATCTTCTCACAGCTTCTTCAGCAGGCCCGGGCGCATCCTCCCCCAGCTTAACCCCCATCAGCGTGCCTTCCTTCTCCCTCCCTGGGACGGTGAGAGGGTTTTCACCTTCACTACCCTTAGCCACGTCCTTCTTCCCCGTCACCAGAGACAGCAAAGAAGACCTCTTGCTCTCTGGCTTCTTGCTCTCTTTGGCTTCTTTTGGGGCCTCCGAGCTTGCAGGGGCCGTGTTTTCCCTGAGGTCCCCACTGACCAGAGGGGCAGGTCGGTAGGACGGCAGGGTCATAGACTTCAGGGAGTCCTTGGTGGAAGATTCGGAGAGCCTCCTGTCAGAGGACAGTCCACCTCCTTCAGCAGGCTCCTTCCAAGACCGTGCCACCAGGTTCTCGGTAGATGAGAACAAATGCTTCTTCCTGAAGCCCTGGGGGGATGGGGAGGAAGACGGGCTGCTGTCCTTGGTCTCACCCTTGGCTTCTGGCTGCTCCAGGTAAACATGGTTCCCATTGATACAGACGTTAGAGCGGGAAAGGATGTCATTCTTAGACCGAAGGCCACCAAGAAAGGAAAGTCCTTCCTTCTTGGGAAGGGTGAAATTGACCTGGTTCAGTTGCTTAAGATCCGTACTCGCTGTTCTCTTGTGTGACATGACTTTGGGAAGAAAAACGAAGAACAGAAAGGGGATAAGACATTAAACAAGTGGTTTGCAGCATGGGGGGATCTGTCAATGTCTGGATACATTTCTGGTTGTCACACTTGGAGGGGGTGTGCAGAATTAAGCAGATGGAGGACAAGGATGATGCTGAACATCTTAAAATGTACAGCACAGCACCCCCCATGACAAAGACCTGTCCAAACTGTCCACAGTGCTGAGTCTGAGAAACCCTGGATTAAACCAATGAAAAGGGCAGCACTCTTCATAGTAGCAGAATCTGGCCAATGGGAGGGATTGAGACATTGAAATTGAAGTTCAAAATATGCAATTATGCCAGGTGCAATGCCTCATGCCTGTACTCCCAGCAGTTTGGGAGGCTGAGGAGGGCGGATCACCTGAAGTCAGGAGTTCGAGACCAGCCTGAATAACATAGTGAAACCCTGTCTCTACTGAAAATACAAAATTAGTCGGGCGTGGTGGCGCATGCTTGTAATTCCAGCTACTTGGGAGGCTGAGGCAGGAGAATTGCTTGAACCCAGGGGATGGAGTTTGCAGTGAGCTGAGACTGCGCCATTGCACTCCAGTCTGGGCAACAAGAGCCTGATAGGCTATATCCCATGAGGGTTAATCACATCACAGGAACTAAATAACTACCTGATGAATTAATGAAATAGCAGAATTACTATAAGGTTCCATGGTTTTGCTCTTGAAAAAAAAAAAACAACCTTGGAGACACTCGTTCTGTTAGCTCTAAAAGCTTGTACTAATGGACATCAGTTACAGAGCCAAACACTCTGGAAAGGGAATTTATGCATTCTTAGAAACCAGAGGGCTTAGAAATAGAGAGGGCATCTCAGCCGTGTGCAGTGGCTCACACCTGTCATACCAACACTCTGAGAGGCTGAGGCAGGAGGATTGCTTGAGGCCAGGAGTTTCAGCCTGGGCAAAATAGTGAGACCTCATCTCTAAAAAAAAAAAAAAAAAAAGGAAAAGAAAAAAAAATTTTTTTAATTAGCCAGGTGTGATGGTGCACACCTATAGTCCCAGCTCCTCAGGAGGCCAAGGTGGGAGGATGCCTTGAGCCAAGGAGTTGGAGGCTGCAGTAAGCTATGATTGCGCCACTACACTCCAGCCTGGGCAATAGAGCAGACCCTGTCTCTAAAATAAACAAACAAAAAATATTTAAAATGAAAAGAAAGAGGACATTTTTTTTTTCATTCTGTCACCCAGGCTGGAGTGTGGTGGCATGATCACAGCTTACTGCAGCCTCTACTTCCTGAGCTCAAGCAATTCTCCTACCCCAGCCTCCTGAGTAGCTGGGACTACAGGTGTGTGTCATCACACCTGGCTAATTTTTGTATGTTTTGTAGAGATAGGGTTTCACCAAGTTGCCCAGGCTGGTCTTGAACTCCTGGGCTCAAGAGATCTGCCTCCCTTGGCCTCCCAAAGTGCCAAGATTACAGGAGTGGGCCACCATGCCTGACCTTAGAGAGAGCATCATTTGTTTTTTGGTTTTGATTTTTTGAGACGAAGTCTCGATCTGTCACCCAGGCTGGAGTGCAATGGTGCGATCTCGGCTCACTGCAACCTCTGCCTCTTGGGTTCAAGCAATTATCCTGCCTCAGCCTCCCGAGAAGCTGGGATTACAGGCACACACCACCGTACCCAGCTAATTTTTGTATTTTTGTAGAGATGGGGTTTCGCCATGTTGGCCAGGCTGGTCTTGAACTCCTGATCCCAGGTGATCTGCCTGCCTCAGCCTCCCAAAGTGCTGGGATTACAGGCGTGAGCCACTGCACCTGGTCAGAGAGGGCATCTTAACCAAGATTACTCGCCATTATCATCATCACCACCACCATGATTTTGTAAGTGAGGAACTGAATTAAACTCTTTATCTTAAGATTTTTCCGCTTCTTCTCTCTCAGAACAAAGCAGGCTAAGTGGAGGAAGAGAGGTCAAGAGAGAAGAGGCAGAAACTCACCGTCTGAGGCCGAGGAGGACTCATCCTCATTGTCATCTTCCTCCCACTGGGACTGAAAGTCTCCGGGACGAAGCAGCACTTTTTCTGGCCTTGAAGTCGGCAGGACAGACATGGACTGGGAAAGGGGCGTTTTCTGCAGATTTGACTTGGAAAACAGGGTCTTGATCTTTGATTTCTTTTTCTTGTCTTTGGGCACAGACTCATCATCGCTGTCGACTGAGGGTGTCGTGCTGGGGACGATGGCAGAGGCGGTGTCTGACCCACTGTCCTTATTCTTCCCCTTGATCTTGTCCTTCAGTTTTCCAAATGGATTCCGAGATTTGTCTTTCATGGAAAGGTCAAACATGCTGGCAGTCATGTTGTTTCTCATAAACTGGATGTCAACTTCAATTTCTCCTCGCTCCTTGTCTTTCTTTCCTGGTTTGGACTTCAGCTTATACCACCTGAAAGGAGAAAGGCTGAGGAGTTACATTTGAATGGAAGAGACCGCAACAATGTTCACAATCTCCATGAACTGGCCTCTCTTCTCTGCTACCAGCAATCTGTTCCATGCATGCATTCTTAGGGCTTCTCTTTGGGGAGATCCAAATGAAAGCAGATTTTTTTTTCTTTTTTTTTAAGACAGAGTCTTGCTCTGTCACCTAGGCTGGAGTGAAATGTTGTGATCTCGGCTCACTGCAGCCTCTGCCTCCCAGCTTCAAGAGATTCGTCTGCCTCAGCCTCTTGAGTAGCTGAGATTACAGGCACTGGTCACCATGTCCGACTAATTTTTGTATTTTAGTAAAGACGGGGTTTCGCCATGTTAGCCAGGCTGGACTCCAACTCCTGACCCTCAGGTGATCTGCCCGCCTCAGCCTCCCAAAGCGCAGGGATTACAGGCATGAGCCACTGCACCGGTAAAGGGCAGAATTTGCACTTTTATTTGTATTTCTTTTGTTCGTTTTATTTTATTTTGCACTTTTATTTTTAAGAAGACATGTACTAGACAAAGATAGGATCTGGTGTTGTACTTAGCATATAATAATGTAAAATCCTGACTCAATAAAGAGCTCATTCTAAAAATAAAGAAAAAAAATATTCCATGGAATCACTTCCAATGACTGAAGTTTTCCTTCAGTAGAGTAAAAATGCAAAGATCAGGGCCAGGCGCAGTGGCTCACGCCTGTAATCCCAGCACTTTGGGAGGCCCAGGTGGGTAGATCACAAGGTCAAGAGTTCGAGAACAGCCTGGCCAATATGGTGAAACCCTGTCTATACTAAAAATATAAAAAATTAGCCAGGTGTCATGGCACATGCCTGTAGTCCCAGCTACTCGGAAGGTTGAGGCAGGAGAATCCCTTGAACCCAGGAGGCAGATGTTGCAGTGAGCTGAGATCATGACACTGCACTCCAGCCTGGTGACAGAGTGAGACTCCACCTCAAAAAAAATAAATAAATAAAGCAAATTATCATATACAAACAGCTAAGAAGGGTGGCATGCAAATGTATAATTAAATCTCAGAGAAAATCAAGTTTGTAGTAAGGAATAGTCCTTGCTAGGGAGTAATAAAACATACAAGACAGAATTAAAAAAAAAAAAAAGGTGGGGAGGGGGCCGGGCATGGTGGGTCACACATATTAATCCCAGAGCTTTGGGAGCCTGAGCCAAGAGGATCACTTGAGGCCAGGAGTTCAAGACCAGCCTGGGCAACACTGCAAGACCCCATCTCTATAAAAAATTAAAAATTAGCCGGCAAGGTGGTATGCGCCTATAGCTCCAGCTGCTCAACATGAGCCTAGGAGTTTGAGGTTGCAGTGAGCTATAATTGTACCACTGCTCTCCAGTCTGGGTGACAAAGTGAGACCCTGTTTCTAAAAATAAATAAATACAAATAAAGAATTTTTAAAAACAGTGTAATCAGGCCAGGTGCAGTGGCTCACGCCTGTAATCCCAGCACTTTGGGAGGCAGAGGCAGGCAGATCACCTGAGGTCAGGAGCTCGAGACCAGCCTGGCCAACATGGCGAAACTCGGTCTCTACTAAAAATGCAAAAACTAGTCAGGCGTGGTGGTGAGTGCCTGTAATCCCAGCTACTCAGGAGGATGAGGCAGGTGAATTGCTTGAACCCAAGAAGCAGAGGTTGCAGTGAGGTGAGAGGATGCCACTGCAACAGAACCAGACTCCATCTCAAAAAAAGAGTGAAATCAGTCAGTTAGAAAATGACAAATACTTTATGAGTCTGCTTATGTGAGGTTCCTGGGGTAGTCAAATTCATTGAGGCAGAAAGTAGAATGGTGACTGCCAGAGGGGAAGGAAAGAATGAGGAATTAATGTTTGATGGGTATAGAGCTTCAGTTGGGGAAAATTTAAAAGTTCTGAAGATGGATGGTGGTTATGGTCACAGAACAGCACGAATGTTCTTAATGACACTGAACTGCACACTTAAAAATGGGGCCGGGAGTGGTGGCTCCCACCTGTAATCCCAGCACTTTGGGAGGCCGAGGTGGGCAGATCACTTGAGGTCAGAAGTTTGTGACCAGCCTGGCCAACATGGTGAAACCCTGTCTCTACTAAAAATACAAAAAATACCCAGGCATCATGGCACGTCTTATAATCCTAGCTAATCTAGAAGCTGAGGCAGGAGATTCGCTTGAACCCAGGAAGCGGAGGTTGCAGTGAGCTGAGATCGTGCACTGCACTCCAGCCTGGGCGACAGAGCAAAATTCTGTCTCAAAAAAAAAAATAAAGGGATAAAATGGTAAATTTAATTTTATATATGTTTTACCACAATAAAACAAATGGGGAATTGAAAAGGAAGCCTGCTTCCCTAGCTTAATAATCAGAAAAAGGAACACTTCAAACACTATCCAAGTATTACACTTGGTCATTTGCAATCTACTTCAAGATGTGGCAAATGACATGATATAAGTCCAGCTCCACTGAGAGACAAGCTTCCAAAAAAGGAAATCTCCTCATGGCATTCATTTTCCATCTAAGAGCCCTATACCTTTAGTGAACTGTAAGAATGTGAGCCAGGCTGGGTACAATGGCTCAAACCTATAATCTCAGTGCTTCGGGAGGCTGAGACAGGAGGATTGGTTGGATTCAAGAGTGGGATCTTGCCTTGTTGCTTATACTGATCTCACTGATCAGTGTAAGCAACAAGGCAAGATCCTAAGCAACAAGGCAAGATCCCACTTCTCTAAAAAACATGTATATATACACATATGTATACGTGTGTTTTTTTGAGACAGAGTCTCGCTCTGTTGCCCAGGCTGGATGGAGTGCAGTGGCATGATCTTCGCTCACTGCTACCTCTGTCTCCTGTACACAAACAATTCTCCGGCCTCAGCCTCCTGAGTAGCTGGTACTACAGGCGTGTGCCACAATGCCTGGCTATTTTTTTGTATTTTTAGAAGAGATGGGGTTTCATCATGTTAGCCAGGCTGCTCTCAAACTCCTGAACTCAAAGTGATTCACCCACTTTGGCATGAGCCACCAAGCTCGGCTAAAAAAAAAATTTTTTTTAATTAGCTGGGTGCAGTGGTGCACGCCTATAGTCCCAGCTACTCAGGAGGTTGAAGCAGGAGGATCACTTGAGTCCAGGAGTTCGAGGCTGTAGTAAGAGCTATGATTGCGCCACTGTACTCCAGCCTGCGGAACAGAGTGAGACCCTATCTCTTAAAAAAAAAAAAAAGTAAGCCCAGTTAGTAGCAAGACCATACAATGGGACAAATAACTCCAAATACCTGGTTTATAAAGAGTTGTCCACCAGGTCGCCCTTGCAAACTGAGATCTCACATTCTGATATTCTTTTCAGTGACCTATTTAAGGGCCAATGGTTGTGGGCTTTAAGGAAATGATGGTTTTGCCCAAATGAGCACAACTTCCTCTTTCCCCTTCAGCTGTGGCTGGCAGCTTGCTCACAGGGCGGATCCCTG
This sequence comes from Sapajus apella, assembly GCF_009761245.1. Lineage (NCBI taxonomy): Eukaryota > Metazoa > Chordata > Mammalia > Primates > Cebidae > Sapajus > Sapajus apella. The sequence continues at coordinate 5,944,128 of NW_022436961.1, read as the reverse complement.
CCCCCACTGCTATGGTTCCTTCAACACTTAGAGGGAAGGTGCAGGGGAAAGTAGAAACCTAACACCTAAATAGCACCTATGGTATACCGACACTGCATAGGCTCAGAAATATCCTCATTTCAGCCTCACAAGAACGACACGGAGTGGTTATTATACCCATTTTACAGATGAAGAAATTGAAGCTCAGAAGTCTGAAAATTAGCACAAAGTCTTGCAACCATTATAGGGTACAGCTAGGATTCCAAATCAGTTTCCCTAAAGCTCCTATTCTCTCCCCTGTACCAAGATTCCTGCTTTAAATTCTCTACTAATTTACCTTTGACAGGCCATCTCTTGTAACATAGAGAAAGGAGGCCTCAAATTTAAATTCTTTTCGAGAAACATTTAAGCTTCTAATTTAAATGTCCACAGAGGAAAGAACAGGCCTGGGCACAGTGGCTCATGCCTCTAATTCCAGCACTTTGGGAGGCTGAGGTGGGCAGATCACGAGGTCAGGAGTTTGAGACCAGCCTGACCAACATGGTGAAACACCACCTCTACTAAAAATACAAAAATTAGCTGGGTGTGGTGGCACGTGCCTGTAGTCCCAGCTACTTAGGAGGCTGAAGCCGGAGAATCACTAGGGGTGGCGGAGGCGCAGAGGTTTCGGTGAGTCAAGATCGAACCACTGCACTCCAGTCTGGGCGACAGAGCAAGACTCCATCTCAAAAAAAAAAAAAAAAAGGCCGGGCGCGGTGGCTTACGCCTGTAATCCCAGCACTTTGGGAGGCCGAGGCGGGTGGATCACGAGGTCAAGAGATCGAGACCATCCTGGTCAACATGGTGAAACCCCGTTTCTACTAAAAATACAAAAAACGTTAGCTGGGCATGGTGGCACGTGCCTGTAATCCCAGCTACTCAGGAGGCTGAGGCAGGAGAATTGCCTGAACCCAGGAGGCGGAGGTTGCGGTGAGCCGAGATCGCGCCATTGCACTCCAGCCTGGGTAGCAAGAGTGAAACTCCGTCTCAAAAAAAAAAAAAAAGAAAGAAAGAAGAAAGGGAAGAAACACAGCCTGCCATCAGTTGTAAATCATTAAGATGACTTAAAGGCTAGTATGTACACAAAGTCATCAAGAACTTAAAATGAATTCACAAAATACAGCCAAGAAAGGATAAAATTACATGAGCTATAATTTTGGACCTTTAGAAGAGAAATCTCTTATGGTTTTTATAAACGCAGTCCAGAGCTGGGCAAGCAGGGAGTGGTAGCTGTTAACAAGATGCAAGGTCTTTTTTTTTTTTCTTTTTTTTTGCAACAGAGTCTCACTCTGTTGCCCAGGCTGGAGTGCAGTAGTGGGATCATAGCATACTGCAGCCTTGAACTCCCAGGCTCAAGTGCAAGATGCAAGGTCTTTATACACAAAGTCACCCCTGCCAGCCTAGTATCTTTCCAATCCTCTTTCCAGGGCCTGGCCTGGAATAGTTTGCATATTTGTCACTTCGGTTTTGAGAGGATTACTTGTATTTTTCTGACAGTCATGTGGTACATGGTAGCCTTGGTGATGAAGGGTGTTTAGCTTTTGTAAATACCAATTGCAGGCACCTGAAAAGGAGAAGTTGCTAAATGCTGACTGAGGAGGTTTCGATGACCTCGTCAACCGCAGGTGGGCAGCGCGCTTCACCTCCCCACCCGGGGCAGGAGCGTCAGGCAGGCCTTCTCCACCGCCCTTCCACACAGCCCCTTCTATTAACCCTCCCTGGGGATGCAAAAATGCAACAGGCCTCCAAAGAAGCTGTCAGAGGCGTTCAAACCAGAGCAACTCCATCTTGAGTGAGGGCTAGGAAAATGAGGCTGGGACTTGCTGGGCTGCAGTCCCAGAAAGTTAGGTACTCCTAGCTTCTAGATGTTTCCAGTTAAGGGAACAGACTGATAATGATTACTAAACAAACTCAGACTTGGGAGGGTCCTAATGTCCCAATATCTGGAGAACAAGGCATTCCTAATTTTGCTTTAAAGATAATAATATTGATTACTGCAAAATTACTAAAAATAGTAATTAAGGAAATTAATCCCTTATCACAAACCCCTGTAGCAGGGCACATCTTTCCATGATCTTTTTATCCTGTATAAAAATAAGCATAGTACCTAGGGCGGAACGTCCTACTCTGTCTCTGGAGAAGCTGTAGTTTCACTACTTTACTTTCTTAATAAACTTGTTTTTACCTTGCACTGCAGACTTCCCCTGAATTTTTTCTTGCGGGAGCTCCAAAAACCCTCTCTTGGGGTCTGGATCAGGACCCCTTTCCTGCAACGCAGCCACTTGACAATTCCAAGGGCCAGCCTTGCCTTTCCAAAGGTATATCAGTGAGGTTTTGTTTGCACTTCCTAGTGGTTTTTGAGGAAAGCTACAACCAATTCCAGAACGCTCCCTGATCTTCAGGTCCAATCCCCGGGCCCTACAGTGGGATTTGCTTTGGAAACTTCTAACACCATTAGGAAGTACAAATAAAAATGTCACCAACTGTTCTTGCTGCTTAATTTCACAAGCAAACCTAAAACCAAATACCACGTAGCGAGGCACAGCCAAGGGGCTACCGAAGGATGTCAAACAGGCTGAATCACAGGCTGGCAGGGAAACAGCCCAGGCAAAAAGGCAGAAGTTTTACAAATCTTGTGCCCTATGTATAAAAGCTGGAAAGGAAAACAAGACTTGTTTTGGGTTTTTTTGGTTTTTTTGGGGGGGTGGTTTGAGAGACTGAGTCTTGCTCTGTTGCCCAGGCTGGAGTGCAGTGGCGCAATCTCAGTTCACTGCAACCTCTTCCTCCTGGGTTCAAGTGATTCTCCTGCCTCAGCTTCCTGAGTAGCTGGGACTACAGGCATGAGCAACTACGTCCGGCTAATTTTATGTTGGCCAGGCTGGTCTCGAACGCCTCACCTCAGGTGATCTGCCTGCCTCAGCCATAGGGGCCTACAGGTGTAGGCCACCGCACTCGACCAATTATTGTTTCTTTCTCTTTTCTTTCTTTCTTTTTTTTTTTTTGAGATGGAGTTTCACTCTTGTTGCCCAGGCTAGAGTGCAATGGCGCCATCTCAGCTCATTGCAACCACCACCTCCCAGTCTCAAGCGATTCTCCTGCCTCAGCCTCCCGAGTAACTGGGAGTACAGGCATGTGCCACCACGCCCAGCTAATCTTGTATTTTTAGTAGAAACGGGGTTTCTCCATGTCGGTCAGGCTGGTCTCGAGCTTTAGACTTCAAGTGATCCACTTGCCTCAGCCTCCCAAAGTGTTGGGATAACAGGTGTGAGTCACTGTGCCCGGCCAAGAATTATTTCTTTTACTAGCAACATTATCCTCAAATTCAAAAACAGTTTAAGCAAGGGATGTCTGATACAGCATACTTTCATAAGACAGTGAAAGCCACAGTGCTTGAATATCTCACTCTAAGAAATCCCAAACCAGAAGAACAGATCTGTGGGTTTTTATATTTAAGATCAACTCAGTTTCTAAGTGTTTCTGCCCATGTGTTTTCAGTTCACTTAATTCCTGCACCTCACAGAGGTAGCTCATAAATAATAAATTCCCAGCATAGCAACACCACATGTGATGGTGGCATGGGTGTGTTCCTGTATTATCTTTCACATAGGCCAAGAAAGCTTGAATTATCTCAGAAATCAGGGTTGGGTCCATTTCCCTGGTCCAAAGTGCAGAGAAAGAGAACCATAATCCCAATATAGCAAGTTTATTTTTAAGCCCATATTCTGAAAAAATCTTGCCACCTATCAAAAGTAAAAATCAAATGATCCAGCCGGGCGCGGTGGCTCACGCCTCTGATCCCAGCACTGGATGCTGAGGCAGATGGATCATGAGGTCAGGAGTTCAAGACCAGCCTGGCCAAGACGGTGAAACCCTGTCTCTACTAAAAATACAAAAAACAGCTGGGTGTGGCGGTGGGTGCCTGTAATCCCAGCTGCTCAGGAGGCTGAGGCAGAGACTTGCTTGAACCCAGGAGGTGGGGATTGAAGCGAGCCGAGATCACTGCACTCCAGCCTGGGCGATAGAGTGATTCTTCATCTTAAAAGAACAACAACAAAAAACCCAAATGATCCCTTCGATAAGCAAATTATTATTACTTATCATTAAACTCAGTCCTGTAAGAATTCAAAGGATCTCTGGATATGTAGAAAGTGACATAAAATTTCTAAAAACTATATACACACACATATTTTGAGACAGGGTCTTGCTCTGTTGTCCAGGCTGGAGTGCAGTACACATTCATAGCTCACAGGAGCTTTGAAATCCTGGGCTTAAGCCACGCTCCCACCTCAGCCTCTTGAGGAACTGGGGCTAAACGCATGTGCCACCACACCTAACTAGTTTTTGTTGTTGTTGCTGTTTTGTTGAGACAGAGTCTTGCTCTGTCACCCAGGCTGGGGTGCAGTGGCATGATCTCGGCTTACTGCAACCTCCACCTCCTGGGTTCAAGCAATTCTCGTGCCTCAGCCTCCAGAGTAGTTGGGATTACAGGCATGTGTCACCACACCCAGCTAACTTTTGTACTTTTTTTTTTTTTTTTTTTTGAGACAGAGTTTTGCTCTTGTTACCCAGGCTGGAGTGCAATGGCGCGATCTCGGCTCACCGCAACCTCCGCCTCCTGGGTTCAGGCAATTCTCCTGCCTCAGCCTCCTGAGTAGCTGGGATTACAGGCACGTGCCACTATGCCCAGCTAATTTTTTGTATTTTTTTTTTAAGTAGAGACGGGGTTTCACCATGTTGACCAGGATGGTCTCGATCTCTTGACCTCGTGATCCACCCGCCTCGGCCTCCCAAAGTGCTGGGATTACAGGCTTGAGCCACCGGGCCCGGCCCTTTTTTTTTTTTTTTTTAAAGACGGGGTTTCACCATGTTGGTCAGGCTGGTCTTGAACTCCTGACCTCAGGTGAGCCGCTCGCCTTGGCCTCCAAAGTGCTTGGCTTACAGGCGTGACCCACCACGTCCGGCCTTAACTTTTGTATTTTTAGTAGAGACAGGGTTTTACCATGTTGGCCAGACTGGTCTCGAACTCCTGACCTCAAGTGATCTGCCTGTCTCAGCCTCCCGAAGTGCCAGGATTACAGGTGTGAACCGCTAGGCCAGCTAGTTTTTGTTTTGTTTTGTTTGGAAATAGGGTCTGGCTATGCTGCCCAGACTGGTCTTAAACTCCTGGCCACAGGGGATCCTCTCACCTCAGTCTCTCATAGTGCTGGGATTACAGGTGTGAGCCACTGAACCCAGCCTATATTTTTAAGTAATAACAGGCATTGGGTAAAAATTCAAATTCCACAAAATGGTATAGGATGAAAAATTCCATCTTCGTACCCCTCCTGATTCCACGCCCCTCTGTCTCCGTGCCAGAGACAACCACTATTATCAGTTTTATAACACCCTCCCAAGTGGTGATCTCGCCATAGACAAGCAGAACTGCATATTATCCAGACAGGCTACTCTGCGGTTTTTGTTTTGGGGGATTTTATTTTTTTAGACAAACCCAAGAAAAGACAACAGCTAAAAGTATACAAAAAGTCATTTACACTTTCGACACTTTCAAAAAGATGTCTTATGAAGAGAAATAAGGGAACACAGAAAAAGAATGAACTAAGTACCCCGCAGAAAAAACACAAGCCTACGCCCACACACAAGAGCAGGGTGCAGGGCACGCCCACTTCCCGGGTAGCCCGCTGGGAGCTGGTGCCTGGATCCATGCTGTAGCATCTCCCGGGATTTTCAGTCCTTCTGGAAGAGCTAAGACCATCCAACATACCCCATTCTGAGGGCCGTGTGCCTCAGAACATAGAGTTGGCTTCTCAAACACACCCAGAGCTGATCCCATCCCAGGAGCCTTCTGTGGGAATGTGGCGGGGTCAGGGCAGTGTGGTTCTTGCTATTGGGAAATGAAAAGCCTTCCTGTGCACCCATGCAGGCATTCGCGATTACTGTGATAAAGGACTGACTGGTATGTCTTAAAAATAATCTTTCTGCAGCTGAAATGAGCATGTTTTCTCCCTTTAAAACATTCTGGAGAGCAGACACACACAGAGAAATGATGCCGTCAGAGATTCAGTTCCAATGTTTTTACACACCAGACGCTGAAAATACAGAGAATGAAGAGGACTAAAAAGCTGACCCTGCGATGGGACAGAGAACAGGCTCACCCAAGATCACAAAGCGTTTGTTACATTGGGGCAATGAGAGAAATTAATTAGCTGAAACTCCTGCTGAAGTATCAATTCATCACAAATAACAATTCACATACAAATAAGGTTTCAGAACTACCGATCGAGGGCCTGTTCAGCAAGTGAATAAATACTGCATCCCCATATTAAACACAGGAGTCTCCAGGAAAGGCCAGGCAAAGAGCATCACCAGCTCTCTGGATTACTTCCACACTTTACATGTATCAGTGTTCATTTCAAGGGATCGTTGTTTCTGCATCCAGTCTGGACATCCAGTGAGGACTGCCTACTTCCTTTGCTGTACAAAATCCCAACCCTGACTTATAGAGTGAGTCATCTGCACGTTAACCAGGCATCGTGACACAGGGGATGATGGCTTCAAGTGAGGAAAGAAGCAGGAAGAACAGAACCACCCTGGACCTAGTGTGGGACAGAGGACACAATCTTTCTTAGATGAAGTAGTTTCAAAAGCAGTTCATGAACTGTCTTCCCCGGGAAATAAAAAATTAGGCTAAAAATCATGTGGTTAGCAGTTGAGAACATCTTTTAAAAAGGGTCTGAAAAGGAGTTATTCCATATGGGTAAAATGTCCAGTCTTTCCTTCTGGTCACCTAGAAGCAATGCACAGCAAACAGATAGAAATGTTTATGACCTATAAAACGTTTGTGCTGTGTACTTTCCAGAAGCTACGCAGTTTAATGAGTGCTGGTATTGAACAAGGTGGCTTGTCATCATCATCTAACTCTGAACACAGAATTACCCATCAGCCAACCTTGCCTACCTAGACCTTGCCCTCTGCCCATTGTCAGCTACTTGGAAAAACTGGTAAATCATGAGAGTAGCAAATGGGTCATGGCTCGTTTTTTGGCCCGAAACCCTAAAACAGCCCCTTCAGCATCATGGAAAGGCTGTTTGTAGGCACCAAACTGAATTCTAAGAACTGGTAAATGACAGCCAGCTGCAGTGGCTCACACCTGTAATCCCAGCACTTTGGGGTGGCCAAGGTGGGCGGATCACTTGAGGTCAGGAGTTCAAGACCAGTCTGGCCAACCCACTTCTACTAAAAATACAAAAATAGCTGGTGTGGTGGTACGCGCCTGTAATCCCAGCTACTCGGGAGGCTGAGGCTCGAGAATTGCTTCAACCTGGGAAGCGGAGGGTGGAGTGAGACGAGATTACGCCACTGCACTCCAGCCTGGGCAACAGAGCGAGATGCCATCTCAAAAAAAAAAAAAGAGCAAAAATTGACTCAGTCCCACGCTAATCTGACTATTGCCTTTTTATAAATCTTCTTGAAGTCTTTTTTCCCCATACATTTTAACAACTATCAGCTGAGAAATCTTAGGCAAGATATTTAACCTCTCTGTGGGCCAGGCTCCTCTTCTGAAACAAGGTTAGGACCACCCACCTCATAAGAATGCTAGGAAGATTAAGTGGTTTAATATATGTAAAGTGCTTAGAACAGTGCCTGGCCATAAGTCTTAGCTATAATTACTACTTAGCTGTACACATGCAATTTTCTTTGTAGTACATTATACATTATTGCCTTTTATAATTGACAAACATCATTTTGAATGGCTAAATGATATTCTGTGAAGTGGGTATATGCCATAGTTTATCTACCCATTTAGAGGTTATCAGAGGGGAACTTAGGATATTAACAGTTTCGACAGACCATATTCCTAACTACCCTAACTTACCCACCAAATGTAAATAACAATGATTTGCATTTGAAGGGAGCAGAAAAGACTCACTTCCAAAATTGGTTTGTATTATATAGTTTCCAAAATTATTTCTCTATCTTTTGAGACAGAGTCTCATTCTATTGCCCAGGCTGGAGTTTAGTGGCGTGATCTCAGCTCACTGCAGCCTCTGCCTCCTGGGTTGAAGCAATTCTTCTGCCTTAGCCTCCTGAGTAACTGGGGTTATAGGTGCCCACCACTTCACCTGGCTAATTTTTGTGTCTTTAATAGAGACACCATGTTGGCCAGGCTGGTCTCAAACTCCTGACCTCAGGTTATCCAACCCCCTCCACTTGGCCTCCCAAAGTGTTGGGATTACAGGCATGAGCCACTGCGCCCAGCTGAATTTCCAAAGTTAAAAAATATATAAAAAATGATCAGTGTGTACTTTAAAATATATATATATATATATATATATATATATATATTTGTTTTTAATTTTTTTAGATGGGATCTTGCTCTGTTGCCCAAGCTGGAGTACAGTGATGCCATCATGACTCACTGCAGCCTCGACCTTCCAGGCTCAAGCAATCCTCCCACCTCAGCCTATCAGTAGCTAGGATTACAGGTGTGTGCCACCACATCCTGCTAATGTTTTATTTTTTGTAGAGACAGGGTCTCACCATCTTGCTTAAGCTGGTTTTAAACTCCTAGACTCAAGTGATCCTCCCACCTCGGCCTCCCAAAGTACTGGGATTACAGGACTGAGCCACCACTGCGTCTGGCCCCTCAATGTATACTTTCTGGAACTTATCGAGCAATGTCATGATCCTCATGGACCCCTTCAGGGTTTCTATGCAGGGAAGAAAGAGACAAGAAACAGAGGGCTCTTGAACTCTCGGAAATGTGCCAAGATGGCATAATTAAGTCTATGAATCAAGACAGGTTTTCTAAGTGTAAACTAATATGAAATTTCTTGTAGGTGAACACTAAAGGAAATACCAAGCATCTTTAACAATTCTCTAAAAATTAGAAAAATTAACTCATTTTTAAACATGTCTACCACACTCACCATTGTGACTTACCAATCTCAAAAAGCCACACATGTTACTCTCCTACCATCAAATCCAGTATCTCACCTCTTGCTCAAATGTAAATGCCACTGATGCATTTATTTGTTCTGTCAAAGAATAGTGTCTCGTGGCAACAGGGGGTCCTCACACAAAGAGACTTTAAGAATAGAAAAAGAAGCCGGGCTCAGTTGCTCACATCTGTAATCCCAGCACTTTGGGAGGCTGAGGTGGGTGGATAATGAGGTCAGGAGTTCAAGACCAGCCTGACCAACACAGTAAAATCCAATCCCTACTAAAAATACAAAAATTGCCAGTTGTGGTGGCATGTACCTGTAATCTCAGCTACTTGGGAGGCTGAGGCAGGAGAATTGCTTAAACCCAGGAGGTGGAGGTTACAGTGAGCCAAGATCACGCCACTGCACTCCAGCCTGGGTGACAGAGTGAGTCTGTCTCAAAGAAAAAAAAAGAATGGCAAAAGAAAATGCAATAGTTTGGTTCACCATCCCTTAACCAGGACAAAAGAAAAACAAACTTCAGTATGACCAACATCAGAGAACACTCAGCCCCTCCTCACCACACAAACTCCCATACTTCTTTCTATGAGAGTTCCTGGCAAGGGAGCAGAGTACTGTGATTTATTCCATAAGCAAGGTAAGTCCAAAGGAAGGGGAAAAAATTACACCAAAAGCATTTCTTTTTTTTTTTTCCTTTGAGACAGAGTCTCATTCTGTCACCCAGGCTGGAGTGCAGTGGCGTGATCTCGGCTCACTGCAACCCCAGCCTCCCAGGTTCAAGTGATTTTCCTGCCTCAGCTTCCTGAGAAGCTGGGATACCAGGTGCATGCCACCACGCCTGGCTAATATTTGTATTTTTAGTAGAAACGGGGTTTCAACATGTTGGCCACGCTGGTCTCAAACTGCTGACCTCAAGTGATCCGCCCACCTTGGTGGGATTACAAGTGTGAGTCACTGCACCCGGTAACACCAAAAGCGTTTCTAAATTCTGTTTCAATAACAAATGATTAGTAAAAATGAAAAGTTCTATTTTGGTGAACCACATGTCACAGTCTCTGAATGGAAAAGGGGCAGTCTGAAGCAACGTCGGGGCCCCAGCCTGCTGCTACTGTATTTCACACAGGATGCCCATTCTTTTATAAGAACCAGAGGCCTCTTTAGACCAGGCTTTCTAGAGGCCTTCATTGTTCTACGTAGAGGCTAGCCATGTCCTTTTTAAAAAGTGAAGTGTGTGTGGCAGTCATACCTCTAGAAATATTTTTGGGGGGTTTCTTATAAATGCCTTCCCTCTACTCCATTCAAAGGCCAGCATTCAGGAAAAGATAATTACCACTGCCTTTTTTCTCTCTGCAGGCGCATTCCTAAATGTGTCCCTCAGGAACACCCTGGAGACTAAAGCCCTTGATTTTCCTCTAACAGATTATCAACAGGCGTCTCCCTGCAGGAGAGGAATTTCTGTCTCATTAGTGGTGAAAACTGCCTCCTTTGCCACAGGCATCATTAGCCAGCAAGCCGCAGAAGGTAACCTGCTTCTTCAGTGTTAAGAAAAGGGTACTCAGGAGGCTGAGGAAGGAGAATCATCGCTTGAATCCAGGAGGCGGAGGTTGCAATAAGCCGAGATTGCGGCATTGCACTCCAGTTTGGGCAACAAGAGCAAAACTCCAACAAAAAAAAAAAAAGAAGGAAGGAAGAAAGAGGCACTGACCACGAAGCCATACCCCAAACTGGGAAACTGAAAGAAGCAGAGCTTTGATTTCATACTTCAGACATCCCCAGTCTATAATCTACCTGATTAAATGTAAGATTAAACGCTTCTCCATGGTCACCCAGGCAATCTACTGCCTGCCCTGCGCCTACAGGAACCACAACCACTGCCTCCTTCAAAGACACGTTTATTGAGCCCCTGCTGTGCTGGGTGACACAGCAAAGGACACGACAGACATGGTCCTTGTCCCAGAAGAAAACAGGGCAAAGTCAGGCCTGGCCTCCTCCTGAGCCAGCTGGCGCCTGAGAGCTGAGCCTGGACACCTTGTGGAGAGCAGAACCCCTCTCTTTGCCAATACGAGGGTCTGGGTGTTAATTTTGTTGGAATTCAGAGACCCTTAGGTCTAGAGATCTGTGCCAAAGGCCACCTAGGGAAGTGCTCTGAGATGAAGATAAGTCCTAAAAGGACCTCCCATCACTCTGTCTATTCAGAGCTAGAGCTTCTGAATCCTTCTGGAGCTAAGCCAGAGCTAGCTGTCCCTCCTTCAAAAGTATAGGGTAAGAAGCACAATTTTCCAGGGCGTATAGCAATGAAAACCACAGTATCTTAATGGATATCTAAGATTATCGTTAATGGAGAGGAAGAGTAGTGTCAGCAAATGCATGTTGGAGTTGATGGCGTTTTAATAAGCATGTGGATTGCTTGTAATGTAATTATAACATTTTTTAAGTTAATAACTACAATTAAAATCACATACCAGATACTATTTATAAAAACCTTCCTCTGATGGGAGTTATAGAAATACAATAGAAGTCTTTGTAACCAAAGACAGTTTCAGTAAAATGAAAAAGGCACAGGACTCTCTTCCACACTTACCTTTCGTAATCCAAAAAACATTTAACTGGTTCACTTACTGGGATTTGTTTTCATTTATGGGTCTAGCTTTCCTACTGTTATATATTATGTTCGCCTATATTCCATAAAGCAGTGACTTCATCTGTGGTGTGAGAGCACATCAATGAGATCACAGCAGCTCTGCTGTAACAAGACAAAGACTTGGCCATACTGAATCAGTAAACACGGGCAGACACATACATACACGCCCTGGTTTCAATGGCATTTCCTACTAATTCACTCCAACAGAAGACTCTACTCACAGGTGTCACAGCCCAAAGCTGTCTTTGTAATGGTGACATCACCCTGGTATCACAGTGACTGTAAGGGAAAGAAAACAGACGCCACTTCCTGATTCACTTTCAACAAGCATTCCTGATTTTACGTGTTCATTCTTATTACTTCCTCTCCCTCCCTCCCTACCATATCCAATCCAAGATATTTCTGAAATCCACCCACCTCTGTCCACCCCCACAGCCATCATTCTAGTTCAAGCCACCACCATCTACCATCTAGATTACTGCAACAGCCTCCCATTTCCTCTAATTCTAAGTTAGGCCAGCTTCAAATTCATTCTCTACCCAAGAGCCACGGTGATCTCTGACAAATAAATTGAACCGCATCAACCCATCGCATTTATTTATTTATCAAGACCAGGCAAGAGTGCAATAGCGCAGTCCCAGCTCACTGCAACCTCTGCCTCCCAAGTTCAAGCAATTCTCCTGCCTCAGCTGCCTGAGTAGCTGGGATTACAGGTGCCCACCACCACACCACTAATTTTTGTATTTTTAGTAGAGACAGGGTTTCACCATGTTGGCCAGGCTGGTCTTGAACTCCCGACTTCAGGTGATCCACCCACCTTGGCCTCCCAAAGTACTGGGATTACAGGTGTGAGCCACCATGCCCAGCCTAACCCACTGTTTTTGTTTGTTTGTTTTTTGAGACGGAGTCTTGCTCTGTTGCTAGGCTAGAGCACAGTGGCACTATCTCAGCTCACTGCAACCTCTGCCTCCCACATTCAAGTGATTCTCCTGCCTCAGCCTACTGAGTAACTGAGACTATAGGTGCCACCACACCCAGCTAATTTCTATGTTTTTAGTAGAGATGGCATTTCACCATGTTGGCCAGGATGGTCTCTATCTCTTAACTTCATGATTCACCTGCCTCAGCCTCCCAAGATGCTAGGATTACAGGCGTGAGCCCCCACTGCTTTTAATTTCAATACTCAGTGGCTTCCCATTCCTCCTAAGCAAAGCCTGCCTTCCTCTTCAGCCTCATCTTACGTAAGCACTCCCCCACTTCCCAGGTATTCCTGCCTCAGGGCCTTTGCACAGTCTGCTCCTCCCCAACCAGGCCCCTTCCTCCACTCCTCACTAGAAAATTCCTCTTCATTTTCAGCTGTCTGCCTCAGAGAGGATACCTGCAGTCTCCTTTAAATCATGTCCTTCCTTCCCTTTTCTTCTATAATTCCCTGTCCTCTTCCTCCACAGTACTTATCACAATATGTGATACAGGTATTGATCGACTTACGACCTATGCAACTTACTACCATTCGACTTTACGACCACAATCGCTAGCCACGACTGCTCCGCGTCTGGCAGCGCAAACGTTGCCCAGCTGGGCGTACGACAGTGCAGACCAGCTTCCGGCAGCACTACCATCTCCACGTGCACCATTTCAACTGTTATCCCAGACTCGGTACAGCAATCTGTGTTTTGTGTCTTGGATATTTTTCATCAAACCCCTCCCAATAAACTTCTTATACATTTCGAAGCAATGGATCCAAACATCGAACGATTTGCAAGGATTGAACGGATGGCGCATGATGTGTTTCATCCGTATGGTGAAATTTATGAAGAAAAAAAGAAACATACAATTCAGACAAAGCTCACCATGTTTATGAAAAAACCAACTCCTGTAACCCCAACTGCTGCCTCAGATGACAACATCAACGATTCGCAGCCAAGCACCAGCGGCCAATAAAATGTTTCGTACATGTTTATGTCTTTTGATATGCTTTGCAATTGGGAAAATGTTTCCTATGGTATTTTTTACACCTGTATTTTGTATTTTTGTATGCACCTGTATTTTGTAATTTTGTATGTTTTGCAAATTTTAAGCCAGTTGTACTGGTAATGCAGTGTTTTACTTAAACCTGACGAATGTAAAAATAAGAAACAAAATGGTGTAGAGATGATACAAATGGCATAAAATGAACAAAGAAAATTATGACATATAACAATAATGAAAGAAAATTATGATAAAATATGACTTAAAGATTTTTATAACATCATTTCACAGTACTGTACATATAGCCTACTCAACTTACGACCAAATCGTGTTACGACCCGTCTGTTGGAACCAATTGTGGTCGTAAGTCGAGCACTAGCTGTAATTTATTTGTGAGTTCATTTGTTTTTCTGTTTTCGTTTTTTTTTTGAGAATGGAGTGTCACTCTGTCTTCCACACTGGAGTGCAGGAGTAATCTCGGCTCATTGCGACCTCTGCCTCCCAGGTTCAAGCCTGCCTTGGCCTCCCAAATAGCCAGGATTACAGGTGCACACCCCCACGCTGGGCTAATTTTTGTAGGTGATCCTCCCACTTCGGCCTCCCAAAGTGCTGGGATTACATGTTCATTTGTTTAGTGCCCGCTACCCACAAGGCTCTGGGCTTCCTGAAAGCAGGAATCATCCCTGTTTCCTTCACCATTGTTTACACTGTATACCCAGCACCTGGCACATAGTAGGCATTAAAAAATATTGACTACAAGAATGGATAAGGCCACACGCAGTGGCACACACCTGTAATCCTAGCACTTCAGAAGGCTACAGCAGGAGGATGGCTTGAGCCCAGGAGTTCAAGCAAAGCCTCTAACACAGTGACATCCCATCTCTACAAAGAAAACAAAAATAAATTAGCTCTGTATGGTGGCACACGCCTGTAGTCCCACCTACTCAGGAAGCTAATGGGGAAGGATTGCTTGAACCCAGGAGGTCAAGGCTGTGATCACGCCACTGCACTCCCAGCCTGGGAAAGGGTGAGACCCTGTCTCAAAAAAAAAAAAAGACGAACTTTATAAACAAGAACGGGGAAAAAAATGCAGGCAGAACTTTCTCCATACTAACTGAACGCCTTACAAACGAAATCATAAACAATACCATTTAAAAAACATGATGGAATATCTTCCACATCACCAGAACAACTCTGAAGGACTCTCATCCTTTTTAGTCATTTCATTCCTTTGTCATAAGTAGGTTAGGGTTGTTTATTCTAGAAGTTACACAGAATTCAGGCTTGGGCACTGAGCTATCTCAGTTTCCTACACTGGAGTGGGAGGGGACTGTGGCTTTGTGAGACCTGGGGAGTTTTCCAGTAAGGCTCAATATTATCTTTAGGGGAAATTCCAAGAAAAGAAAAATGTAATCAGTAATAACATTACTGGAATTTTCCAACCTATTAAGCAAAATCTAAATGTGCTTAGGAAACCTAAAGGTATAAAAACAAACACCCATTGCTTAGAATATGTGAATTATGGACACCTATGGTCATCTATGTCATTTCTCTGCATCCAACTCTTCCAGAAAAACAACTGTCTAGCCCTTGCTTTTTATATATATATAACCCACATTTCTGTTGGCAATTTATTTCAGCATCTTATTACACTTGCAGTTCTTCAAAGTATCTAAGCCTTTATAATATCTAACTCCTTTCATATGCAACCAAATTCCCTCGAGTCTTAATAGATATAAGAACATGGCCCTTCATCACCCACTCTCTTCATGTGGGGAAGACTCGAAATATTAAGTTTCATGGCATTTAGTTACACAACAGCCTAGTCAGCAGGCTGCATAAATATTTGTTTTAATCTATTCTTAAGAAATTATTGCCGGGCACGGTGGCTCACGCCTGTAATCCCAGCACTTTGGGAGGCCGAGGCGGGTGGATCACGAGGTCAAGAGATCAAGACCATCCTGGTCAACATGGTGAAACCCCGTCTCTACTAAAAATACAAAAATTAGCTGGGCATGGTGGCGCATGCCTGTAATCCCAGCTACTCAGGAGGCTGAGGCAGGAGAATTGCCTGAACCCAGGAGGCAGAGGTTGCGGTGAGCCGAGATCGCGCCATTGCACTCCAGCCTGGGTAACAAGAGTGAAACTCTGACTCAAAAAAAAAAAAAAAAAAAAAAAAAAAAATTATTTTCCCAAATTTTGTTGCTCTTAGTGTTCTAAAAAGGTTTTTCATTTGAATTTTTATTTATTTTATTTTATTTTATTTTTCTTGCAGACAGAGTTTCGCTCTTGTTGCCCAGGGTGGAGTGCAGTGGCGTGATCTCAGCTAACAGCAACCTCCACCTCTGGGTTTAAGCATTCTCCTACCTCAGCCTCCCAAATAGCTGGGATTACAGGCAAGCACCACCATGCCCCGCTAATTTTGTATTTTTAGTTGAGACAGGGTTTCTCCATGTTGGTCAGGCTAGTCTCGAACTCCTGACCTCAAGTGATCCGCCCACCTCCATCTCCCAATGTGTTGGGATTACAGGCATGAGCCACCGTGCCCGGCCCTATTTATTTATTTTTTGAGAAAGAGTATCGTTCTTGTCACCCAGTCTGGAGAGCAATGATGCAATCTCAGCTCACAGTAACCTCTGCCTCCTGGGTTCAAGTGATTCTCCTGCCTCAACCTCCCGAATAGCTGAGATTACAGCACCCGCCACCATGCCTGGCTAATTTTTTGTGTTTTTAGTAGAGACGGGGTTTCACCATGTTAGCCAGGCTGGTCTCCAACTCCTGACCTCTGGTGATCAACCTGTTTTGGCCTCCCAAACTGCTGTGATTGCAGGAGTGAGCCACCGCGCCCGGCCATATATATTTAGACAGCTAGGTACATAGGTAGGTAGGTAGATACAGAGATTTTTTTTTTTTTTAGAGACAGGCTCTCACTCTGCCGCCCAGGCTGGAGTACAGTAGCCTGATCACAGTTCACCCTAAGCTTAAACTCTTGAGTTCAAGCGATCTTCTCATGAGCCTCAGCCTCTGGAATAGCTGGGACTACAGGTGCCTGCCAACATGTCTGGCTAATTTTTTTTTTTTGGTAGAGTTGAGGGTCTCACATTACCTAGGCTGGTCTCGAACTCCTGAGCTCAAGAGATCCTCCTGCCTCGACCTCCCAAAGTGTTGGGATTACAGGTAGGAACCACCATGTCTAGCTCCCTAAAAAGGTTTCCATCAGTCTAGGATCCCAAACTACGTGAGACTAGAGAGCTGAGCAGAGAATCCCTCATGTTGGTCACCCGATTCTACCTCTTAGATTCATGTCTGTTTTGCAGTCACAATACTTAACCAATTCCCATTTACCTGAGACCCACTGAGACCCCAGGCCCTTAACAGATGTGTAAGTGCAAAGTCAATTCATTTCCATTTTCCCTAACAAATGGGCCACACATTCTTCCCTATTAGATGCATCCTATCTATATGTCAGCCTTTGTTTGGTGTTTTAAAAGCATATGTCATCACATCTTGACTCTGAATAAATGACACTGGGGCCTTATCAAGAAAACAAATGAAAATATTTGCACGGTTAGCTCTTAACGCCTTGAGTTTCAGCTTCTGGACCCACAACAAATGTCATACTCTGTTGCAGCAACTCTTCTTTGCTAGAGATTAAGACAAAGACAGACAGACACACACACACACACACACACACACACACACACACACACACACAGATATCTACAGACTAAGACTTTACCTTTTGTTTCTTGTTTTTAGTGTCTGAAATGGAGTCAAACCATTAATAACCAGTTCAAATGACTTTTCTAGTACAACTCATTTCCTTCCGTTAAAATTCCGCCTTTTCAATGCCTATCTTATTCTTATTTTTTTATTTTACTTTATTTTTTTAGATGGAGTCTCGCTCTGTCGCCCAGGCTGGAATGCAGTGGTTTAATCTTAGCTCACCAGGTTCAAACAATTCTCTGTCTCAGCCTCCCAAGTAGCTGGGATTACAGGTGCCTATCACCATGCTCGGCTAATTTTTGTATTTTTAGCAGAGACGGGGTTTCACCATCTTGGCCAGGCTGGTCTCGATCCCTTGACCTTGTGATCCACTTGCCTCGGCCTCCCAAAGTGCTAGATTACAGGCATGACCCACTGCGCCTGGCCTGCATATCTTATTCTTTAAATCTCAGCTATCTTGGGCACCAGGGCATCAGACAGCACCCTTAGCACCTTGGAAAGCCCCAGAAAGTTGTAGATGGAAAGCTTGCAATTTCATCTACTCACAGAGGTGCAAAGAAGCCTTCCTTTGCAGTTATTTTAAGAAAAAAAAAAAAAAAAAAAAAAAAATCAACTAAGCACCATTTTCCTGCATGTCAATACTGTGACTAGGCGGTAATCGGTTCACATAACAGATGGGAGTAACCATGTAGGTTTAAGGTTACATTGCAGAAAATGAGAAAAATGAAGATGCAGAGGCTAAACTCTTCCTGAAAAAAGAGTGCTCAAGGAGGTTTCAATCTCTCACAAAGCCATTACAGAACCTTTTCAATCACTCTTGAATACACTGGCCCCATTAATCCAGGAACCCAGACACATCTTACAAACATCAATTAAGTCTGGCAACATGCTCTCTGTACAAATAGGGAAACTTGGGTGTTTAGGGACAGAGAAGCCCAACAATGAGTCAGGGCTGCCGTGGGCTCTGGACCCAGGACTCTGGCATCTCCATCTCTGGCAGGGAGATGTGATCCACCTCTCAAGAGGATAAAATGTCCACATAAGAAACAGGTGGCAGAGAAGGAAGTGAATACACACATGTTGGGATGGCACAAGACAATGGATGGCCGACAGCACCCATTTGCAGCTGGAAGGGAAGCCGGCCCACACCCCCAGTGTCGTTTAATCAGATGAAGATCAGCATCGTTGCAGCCCCTCCTTAGCGAAAACACTGCTCACCTTATGGCTTGTAAATTGATGCTGTGAGATACCCCATCCATCCTCACATCAAGGCTAGTTTTATCTGAGTTCAGAAATACCTATTCATCTTTGGCCAGCTAAGTGCATCATCAGATATTCTGTTTGCAAGCCTGCATGCTGAAATGGAACCCACCCCACAGCAAAGGGAGCCTCTGGACAACTCGCTCTGGCTTTTCCTGTCTCCCTCACAAGGGAAAGTTAAAAGGCTATGTATATCTAAAACACACAAAGTGAACCAGTGTGCTTCCTAAACTGTAGGCTTTCGGTGCTAGCTGACAGGCCGGCATATTTAAGGTCTAGCAAAGTAATCAGCTAAGCTAATCGAGGCTAACTTTGGTATACTAGATGAACATAATTAAACGTTCCTTTGGGTCAATCACTACCCTTTCCAAACACCTGTATAAAGGAACAAATAAATTGGTAATATCTTGGAGTGAATGGTTTTTGCCCAGTTTTTACTGCGGAAGTGAAATACCCTGACACAATCTTTGGGAGCTACAGGTGAGCAGACACCAACCAGGATTAGGACCAGAGAGAAGAGATCTACCAACTCCAAAGAGAAACAATGCCCAGTTCTGCTCAGCCAAGGGCCCACGCAGGCTCCCTCCAACCCTAGGAAATCTTTACTAATGCCGGGCCCAGGTGACACACCACACAACTGTAGCATTCCTTCTGGAGGGGCAAATTCTCTTCACCAACCCCCTAGGCAAGTACGTGGTAGGGGAAGGGAGTTGCAATCACGTGACAGTCGGCACATGCCATTCCCCTCCCCCAACCTCCACCCGACCCGACCCGCAGTGCAAAGGCGGGTTAGTCTTTAGGGCGGGGGTGTCGGCGGGTTTCAAGCCTTCGGTTTATCTGTCCTGCGCCCTGGCCCAGTCATTCTCGGCTCGAAGTGTTCTTCTATTCAGTGAAATACCCGGAGGCCTTCCACGCAAGCGAAGGCGCGTATCAGAGACACGGGCTACCCACCTTAGTAAGAAAACACTTGCTCACCTATAGTTGCAATTCATCTAAAATTCGCTTGGCGCTTACAGTGTGTCAGAAGCTGAGGGGCGTCCAGCAAATTCAAAAGCGCTCCAGGCCGGGCGCGGTGACTCACACCTGTAATCCCAGCACTTTGGGAGGCCGAGATGGGCAGATCACCTGAGGTCAGAAGTTCGAGGCCAACCTGGCCAACACGGTGAAACCCATCTCCACTAAAAATACAAAAATTAGCCGGGCGTGGTGGTGCACGTCTGTAATCCTAGCTACTCGGGAGGCTGAGGCAGGAGAATCACTTGAACCTGGGAGGCTGAGGTTGCAGTGAGCCAAGATCGTGCCATTGCCATTGCACTCCAGCCCAGGCGACAGAGGGAGAGACTGTCTCTCTCTCTCACACACACACACACACACACACACGCGCGCCCAAATACGGCCCCTGCTTCCAAAAAGCCCCAAAGCTAAAAGAGTCGGGCGGGACAGCTCCAGAAGGGGAAGCCAGGTGAGAACACCAGCACCGGCCGAGGGCTCGGTCCGGAAACGTCTCCCCGCTGCTGCCCGGCTTACTCTCGAAGGGTCCAGCGCCCAGGCCGCCCTGCCCGACGGGTCCGCGCCCCAGGCCGGCCCTCCTCTCCCTGCCTGCACTCACTGAGTCTTCCTGCGGCCCTGGTCACGGTGCAGCTCCCTCAGGTCCACCTCGGCGCGGCCCAGGAACTTGTCGAGGCCGAGCAGCGCGCGGTGCAGCACGGTGAGCTGCAGGGTGGCGGCGGCCGCGGGCCCGGAGGACAGCAGCGGCGGCAGCTCGAAGGTGGCCTCCTCGCGCCACACGGGCGCGCCCAGGCTGCGCTCCGACACCGAGGTGGCGTACTTCTCCTTGCCCACCTGGATCACCGCATACGCGTCGCTCGTGCCCCCGGGGCCCTTGGCCCGCAGGCCCCGCGCCTGCAGCACCGTCACCTGCACGTGGGTTGGGGACCACATGGCCCCCAGGCCCCGGCCCGCCGAGGCCGTTAGGGACATGGTGAGGACGCCACCCCAGACGCGAGAAGATCGCCGCGACTGGCGGCCTCTATGGCACGCCCAGGCGACCAGGCCACTTTAAGGCTTCCGGCCACACCCCCGCCAGGCCCCGCCCGTCAAGGCCAAGGCCCCGCCCCTGCCCGCGCCGCCCGCCCCACCTGCTGCGCCGCGCCCCGCCGGCCTCCGCGGCCCTGGCAGCTCGGGGCACCAGGGCGCCGGGGGCGGGGCTGGCGGGGCCAGGCAGGCGGAGGATCACGTGGGCAGGGGCGGGCGCGTGGAGAATCTAATCTGAGAGATGGTCGGTGAGGATGGGGCCCCCAGCTGCCAAAGGTCACATGGCTGGAAGGAGTTGGCCGAAGCACTGACTTGGGAGGCAGACATCATTTCCAGGGCCACATCGCCAGTCGTGGCCTTGTGCAGATTACCTAATGTCAAGCCTCAATTTCTTCACCTGACAATCATCTACTAGGATTGCTGTAAAAATAATAATAATAATAATAATAATAATGCATTACAGTTTTTGGCTCAGCGCCTGCCTTATGGTGAGTTGTCAGTAAATAACCATGCCCAGCACGTTGGGAGGCTGAGACAGGAGGATCTCCTGAGCCCAGGAGTTCGAGACCAGCCTGGGCAATACAGCCAGACCCCTGTCTCTACAAAAAAATTAAAAATAATTAGATGGGAGTGGTGGCAAGCGCCTGTGGTCTCAGGTACTTGGGAGGCTGAGTCTGCAGGATCTCTGGAGCCCAGGAGTTTGAGGTGCAGTGAGCCAAGATGGTGCCACACTGCTATCCCAGCCTGGGCAACAGAGCAAGACTCTGTCTCAAAAAAAAAAAGTTGGTAACTATGAGGGTGCTAAGGAAGGTGCCCACTCAATTCACTGCGCTTTCTACTTCTGCTGCGGAGTCTTGCTCTGGAGGAAGGCGGCTGCAGAGGAAGGTAAGGATCTTATGAGGACCCGAAAAGGGGAAGGTATTCTAGGGGGCAGGGGAAGGTATTCTGGGGGGCATGAGTTCAATGTGGGAGTGTCCTATTTTGCCCTCCCCTCACCAGATAAGGTGAGGCTGAGTTAGAAAAAGGAAAGAAAGAAGGAACTGAAAGTGGGATTGCCAAATCAAACATCAGGACAGAGGCAGGCCTCCAGCCCGCAGTTCCCCATTTCTCCCTGGCCAGGCCCTCTTTAGTCTTTCCCTGCCTCTATCCCTGGGCTCCCAGGTAGTCCCCTCCTTGTTCTAAATGCCTATTAGATTGGCTGCTTCCCTTCATTTCCCAGGTCCTAGTTCAAAGGCTCAACTGTTCAACTGAGTCATCAGATTGGAAAGGTCACGTGGAAGGTTTTAAAGTTTTACAGTTAAGGAAAAGCTCAGACGAGAGAAGTGACAAGTCCAAGGTCCCTCCACAGAGCTGGGACTGCTATCCCAGTGTCCTGACTCCCAATCAGGGGTTCAGTGCATCTCTTGATTCTTCCTGATCCGCGAACCCCAGTCATAGATAGCTACTTGTGTCCCTCCGATCTCTAGGCTCTCCTCTGGTCCACACTGCACATTGCCTTACTAACCTGCTGGCTGCTTCACCAGCTACTGCGTTACCTTCGGTCTGAACAGACTAGTCCGCCCTCCTCACCAACACTTACATTTTCAAGGCATTCCATTTTGGCCCCACCCTACCTCATTCTTCTCTATCTCCCGAACAAACAAACCTGTAGCCCAGACACTTTTTACCTCCAGGCCTTCCTGTTGTACCCTTGACTGTCCTTGCCAACCTCCCACTGCAAGGCTTCACGCATATTTCTCCAAGGTTTGACTTCTTATGCCCTGCTGAGGGCAGGGATCAGGTGGTAAATTATTCAACTTGTCTCCTTCACAGCCTCCACACAAACTTGGGTGCAGCTGCAGTTCGGGAAAGCCCTGTTTAGTATGTCAGAAATTTTTTTTTCTTTTTTTTTTTTTGGAAAGAGTCTTGCTCTGTCACCCAGGCTGGAGTGTAATGATGCAATCTCAGCTCACTGCAACATCTGCCTCCCAGGTTCAAGCGATTCTCACGCCTCCCGAGTAGATGGGATTACAGGCACAAGCCACCACACTCACTAATTTTTGTATTTTTAGTAGAGATGGGGTTTCACCATGTTGGCCAGGCTGGTCTCGAACTCCTGACCTCAAGTTATCCACCTGCCTCAACCTCCCAAGGTGCTGGGATTACAGGTGTGAGCCACTGCACCCGGCCATGTTGGAAATATGTAAAGGCGATGGGAGGAGGGAGGGAAGGAGCCAGCAGGCATAGAAGGGGCAGGAAAGCCTAACAGAACTGTGTTGTTTTGGTGCCATTTTCTCTTCTGGATAATCCATTATACTCATTCAACCTCACGGCTCAATTCATTTCCATAAAGGCTTCTTGAGACCAGATACAGAGACTCACACCTGAAATCCCAGTGCTTTAGGAGGCAAGGGTGAGAGGATCACTTGAAGCCAAGAGTTCAAGACCAGCCTGGGCAACACCGCAAGACCTCATTACTACAAAAAGATGAAAAATAAAACCAAATAATTACCCAGGCATGGTGGTGTGCACCTATAGTCCCAGCTACTCAGGATTGCTGGAGCCTAGGAGTTTGAAGCTACAGTGTGATTGTGCCACTGCACTCTACCCTGGGCAACAGAGAAAGACCCTGTTACGATTTATTGAGCACTTACTTTGTGCCAGGCATGTGCCAGGTGCTACCAAGGCCACAAAGCTGAAAGAGAGTCGGTTCCAAGGCACACCATGATCATCTAAAGGAAGTCCTGATTAATATGATGCTTTGAGTGTTTTGAGGAGAGAGCGATTTCTGTAAGCAGGTGGATTTTTGTGCAGGAGGAGGGGCTCAGCTGGGCCCTGAAGGATATATCAGATTTGACAGAAAAAGGAGGAAACATATCAGAAGAGTGTTTCAGGAGGAGAGAACAGGAGAACAGCCTAAGCAAAGGTATGGGGACCAGAGAGTCGTGGCGTTTCCGGGTTTCACATACCCTATTGTGGCTGGAGTGTAGGATCCTTTAGGAGACCACTGAGAATGAATAGTAGAAATAAGACAGAAATTAGACAGGCTGGGATCACACCATGAACACCAGGCTAAGGAGTTTATGCCACAGTGTGAGACCAGGGGAACCAGGCTTCAGAGAACTTTGCGCAGTGACCTGGTTAGGTTGTTCTCAGATTGCAAGGCAGGTATGAGCAGAAGGAGCCCAGCAGCCAACAGCTTGGCAGGCAGGTCACAGCCAGATGCCTTCATTCGTTTTCACCTGGCAGTTATTCGCCCTCTGCTCCAATCTGCCTACCCCTTCCCCATCTTAGAGTCTTTTCTAAGTTGGTACTGAATTAAGTCAGAGAGTATATACTTTCCTCTTGGTTATCCTACCAGTCCAATGTTCTGCTACACCCCAGCTGGACAAAGTCATAGGTTTCAGTTCAAAACCGACCTTGGGAGGCTGGGCACAGTAGCTCACACCTGTAACCCCAACATTTTGAGAGGCCAAGGCTAGAGGATCTCTTGAGCCCAGGAGTTCATGGTTAGCCTGGGCAACATACCGAGACTCCGTCTCTATAAAACAAACTTCAAAAATTAGTTGGGCGTGGTGGTATCTACCTGTAGTCCCAGCTACTAGGGAGGCTGAGGTGGGAGGATTGCCGAAGCCCAGGAGCTGCAGTAAGATACACTGCACCACTGCACTCCAGCCTCGGCAATAGTGAGACCCTGTCTTTAAAAACAAACAAACAAGGCCGGGTGCGGTGGCTCACACCTGTAATCCTAGCACTTTGGGAGGCCAAAGTGGGTGGATCACGAGGTCAGGAATTCAAAACCAGCCAGGCCAAGATGGTGAAACCCCTGTCTCTACTAAAAATACAAAAATTGGCCGGGCACAGCAGCGAGCGCCTGTAAGCCCAGCTACTTAGGAGGCTGAGGCAGAGAACTGCTTGAAGCCAGGAGGCGGAGGTTGCAGTGAGCCGTGATCACACCACCACACTCCAGCCTGGGCAACAGAGGAGACTCCGTCTCAAAAAAAAAACAAACACCCTGGGAGTGTTTTCCAGCTCTAGTCCCTGCTCCTCTCCAGCACTCACGGTTTAGTGCCGCTCCCCCAATAAAGACGACAAGGCATGAATCTTAACTGGACAGCCTCCTCCAGCTGAGTGTGAAACGAAGCGTGTCTTCCACTCATGGAAACAATTAGAAGACAAAGAGGGTGGGGAAGCACCTGTGACCTCATGTGTTTGAGTTTCTGTGGGACACAAATAGACTCTGGTGAAGGCAGAGGTGGTAGTTTGAAGTAGGGCACAGCTGCCTCCCCAGGAGGAATCCAGACCGCTCTCATGGGACACTGACCACTGGCAGGGGTTAGCTGGAAGGAATGGGGCTTCCCAAGGCAGGAACTGGAAATTTTTCAGAAAAGGGAGTGGCAGAGCTCCAGCACCAGGTATGCCTTAGAGCCGGTTTGCTGCCCCCAGCTGCCGTGGTGGCTGTTTTTCCCCTCCCCCAGCCCAGAGCACAATGTCCCCACGACTCCCTGCCCAGGAGTCACCCATTTTCCAGACCCAGAGTCCAAGCTGGGGGATGCACAGGGACAACAGCAGGGGCAGTTACAAGGTGGGCACCCTGCAGGCCTCTGGCTCCCCACTGGCTCTGGGAGGACTCCACCGTGGCCGCCCCTCCCCGCTCCCAAAGAACAGGCCTTGCTGGGCGGCTGAACCAGCGCAGGGTCACTGAGTTCCAGGAGTGTTTGTAAATACCTCCTGCAGCTAGGGTGCGGCGGGACAGGACGGCTGCTCCTTCCTCCCACCCTGCCCCGCCTCTAGCTCCAACTGAAAGAGGAAGAGTTTCAGTCAGCCCTGAGCACGTGGACAAGCCTGGCAGGTTAGACTGGACACATGAGACACCTGCCCTCCTTCAAATCATCAGAGCCGAGAGTACCAGGACTCCCAGCCACCTGGATGGTCCTGGGCAGCCGAGCTGTGCAGTTAGAGCTGATGAGAAGGCAGGGCTGAGCCTAGGCCAGTGGGAAGCCCCTCCTCCATAAGAGAGTCCCTGGGGCCACAATGGAGGAGCAGAGAAAACAGGTTCCAGGGAGAGAAACCTCCCTGGTTTCTGACGGTCACTCCCCAGAGCCCTTCAGTGTCCCCAATCCCCCTCCTGCAGGGACACTAGCTCAGAAACCATCTCTGGGGGCTCCAGGTGGGCTCTTGTGCTATCCCATGGAGGAGTAGAAAGGGGCTGGAAATGGCTCCTTGACCTTCTCCTTTGCCTCAGACTCTGGGCTGTGGTGACAAATGTCCACATGGGGTGATTCACTCACCTGGCTCTAAACAGCCGTCGGGCTTCCCCATGTCCAGCTGCCTCAGCCTCCTGCCCGCTTCATTGGCTGTGGGCACCTTCCAGGTGTAGGCTTGAGAAGCAAGGGCCTTCCTACCTTGTGGGGCCAGTGAGAGGCAAGCAGGGCCAAGTGCCTCACATCGGGCTCTCTTTCCCTTGCCCCAGTCGCTGTGGCAATGTGGAGGTTGACACCATGGCCCAGGTGGATTGTCCCGGGACTCACTGCAGTCAGTGCAGCGCTGCAATCACAGTTCACTGCAGCCTCAAACTCTTGGGTTCAAGCAATCCTCCCGCCTCAGCCTCCCAAGTAGCTGAGACTACAGGCACACACCACCGTGCCTGGCTAATTTTTTAAGCTTTTATTGTAGAGGAAGGGGTCTTGTTATGTTGCCCAGGCTGGTCTTGAACTCCTGAGCTCAAGCGATCCTCTTGCCTAGGCCTCCCAAAGCAGTGGCTTGTAGGCACGAGCCACCACGCCAGCCAGTAGTTTCCCTCTGTGTCATCATTTCTGGCTCTCCTGATTGCTGGCAAATGTGTCTTCAAGGTAAGCAGAAGACACATAAATGGGTGGGTGCAGTGGCTCACGCCTGTAAAATCCCAACACGTTGGGAGGCCAAGGCAGGGGAATCACGAGGTCAAGAGATTGAGACCATCCTGGCCAACGTGGTGAAACCCATCTCTAGTAAAAATACAAAAATTAACTGGGCGTGGTGGTGCGTGCCTGTAGTCCCAGCTACTGGGGAGGCTGAGACGGGAGAATCGCTTAAATCCGGGAGGCAGAGGTTGCAGTGAGCCAAGATTGCGGACACTGCACTCCAGCCTGGCGACAGAGTGAGACTCTGCCTCAAAAAATAAAAGACATAAATGGCGTGCAAGCCTTTGGCATGGACAGAAAACTGTACGGAAAATGATCTCAACAGGCACGTGGCTAGCCGTTTCCCCTGCAACCTTTTTGAGAGCACGGCTTTGTTGAACAAAGCTTGTGTTACAGATAATGCAAAGGTATTGTCTTTCCAATTTGTCATATCCCCTCAAAGAAGACCCCTGGATCCCACGAATACAGTGTAGTAGAAAATGTGCACCTCTTCCCTTCCCTTCGCACTGCGCAAAGCCTTCCTTTAGGCCTCTCCTAGTCAGATTACTTCTGTTTCCTAGCTTATTTCTTATGCTTTATTCAGGACTTGCTTTATTCACTTGGAATCATCTCGAAATCAGGAAATAGGTGCCTCACCTTTGTTTCTTGTTTTGTTTTTTTGTTTGTTTGTTTTTAGAGACAGGGTCTCGCTCTGTTGCCCAAACTGGAGTACAATGACGCAATCATCGCTCACTGTGTTACCGGATGGGAAGTCTTTTCTTTGAAACGGAGTCTCGCTCTGTCGCCAAGCTGGAGTGCAGTAGCGCAATCTCGGCTCACTGCAACTCCACCTCCAGGGTTCAAGTGATATTCCTGCCTCAGACTCCCAAGTAACTGGGACTACAGGTGCCCACCACCACGTCCAGCTAATTTTTGCATTTTTAGTAGAGACGGGGTTTCACCATGTCGGCCATGATGGTCCCCACCTTTTAACCTCGTGATCCGCCCTCCACGGCTTCCCAAAGCGCTGGGATTACAGGCGTGCCGCGCCTGGCCAGATGGGTAGTCTTTACTGCGAGTTGTCCAGGTTCTTGGTGCATTGAATAAAGAATTGAACAAAAAGCACAAACAAAGCAACAAAAGGAAAAAGCAACAAAAGTGCAGATTTATAGAAGCAAAAGTGCAGTCCTCCGCAGAGGGGGAACAGGCACGAGCAAGCAGCTCAGGAGCCCCGATCGCAATGTTCCTTAGGGTTTTTATTAAGCTGAAATAATTTGGTAACCCCCCTAGGTGCTCCATTGGTTACGCCCTATGAAAGATTGGCATGCAACCAATCAGAGTCTGAAGCCTTATCACAAGAGTCAGGGTGTGGCCTGGATGCTGCCTAATCTTACCCAGAGCTGGCTGCACCTGTTGTTCTTTTGCTTATACCTTAACCCTTACTTACCCTAATTCCCTATTCTCCTGCCTCAATTGCAACCTTGAACTCTTAGATTCAAGAGATCCTCCTGCCTCAGCCTCCCAAGTAGCCGGGACTACGGCTGTGTGCCACTATGCCCAGCTAACTTTTTTATTTTTTGTAGAGATGGGGTCTCACTGTGTTGCCCAGGCTGGTCTCAAACTCCTGGCCTCAGGCCAGCCTCCCACCTGGGACTCCCAAATCAGTGACTTGCAGGCATGAGCCACTGTACCTGGCCAGTACTTCACCTTTGTGTCACCATTTCTAGCTCTCCTGATTCCTTATAAATAGAAGGCAGTTCAAGTTAAGTAGAACAGACATGGCCCTTTGAAAAAAAAGAAAAAAAAAAAAAAAAGAACAGACATAAATGACTTGCAAAGCTTCCGCATCTGTCCATTCAATCCTTGCCACCTTTAGCACTTACACCCTGTATAAATTATCTTTCTAAAATATAAGGTTTAGGCCAGGCATGGTGGCTCATGCCTGTAATCCTAGCACTTTGGGAGGCTGAGGTGGAAGAACCCTTGAGCTCAGAGGTTCAAGACCAGCCTGGGTAACATAGCGACACCCCCGCTCTATTTTTAAATTAAAAAAATATTTTTTGGCTGGGTACAGTGGCTCACACCTGTAATCTCAGCAATTGAGAGGCTGAGGAGGGTGGATCGTTTAAGGTCAGGAGGGAGTTTGAGATCAGCCTAGCCAACATGGCAATACCCCATCTCTACTAAAAAAGAATACAAAAATTAGAATAGAAAGAAGTTTGTTTTTAAAAAATTGTTACAGGCTGGGTGTGGTGTCTCATGCCTGTGATCCCATCACTTTGACAGACCTAGGTGGGTGGACCACATGTGGTGTAAGTGCCTGTAATCTGAGCTACTCAGGAGGCTGAGGCACGACGACCAATTGAACTCAGGAGGTGGAGGTTGCAGTGAGCCAAGATTGTGCCACTGTACTACAGCATGGTCAACAGACTGAGACTCCATCTCTCTCTCTCTCTGTCTCTCTCTCCACATATATATCTGTGTACATATATATACAGATTAGATAGATAGATAGATGGATATACAGATGTTCATCATAGGTCAGTCATGGTGGCTCACACCTGTATAGTAACAATTTTTTTTTTTTTTGAGACAGAGTCTCACTCTGTTGCATAGGCTGGAGTGCAATGATACAATCTTGGCTCACTGCAACCTCTGCCTCCTGGGTTCAAGCGATTCTCCTGTCTCAGCTCCTGAGTAGCCGGGATTACAGGCACATACCACCATCCCTGGCTAATTTTTGTATTTTTAGTAGAGACGGGATTTCACTGTGTTGGCCAGGCTGGGTCTCGAACTCCTGACCTCACGCGGTCCACCCACCTAGGTCTCTCAAAGTGCTGGGATCACAGGCATGAGGCACCATGCCCAGCCTGTAACAATTTTTTAAAAACAAACTTCTTTATTAAAAGCTAGCATAGCTATAATAAAGGAAAGAGGACAAAAGAAAAATGTATTATAGACATCCTATGCAGAAAAAGTCCACCAAAATGTTCACTTTAGTGAATTTTCACCACCCAGGTAAAGAAATAGTATCAGCACCTACAGAAATCTGCCTATGAGTGCTTCCAAGTCCCCCTTCTCTTCAAAAGTTGTGTGTCCTAATTTCTATCTCCATACATTAGTTTTGCTTTATTTATTTATTTTTAATTTTTTGAGACAGAGTTCTGCTCTTATTGCCTAGGCTGGAGTCCAATGGCACTATCTCTGCTCACTGCAACCTTTGCCTCCCAGGTCCAAGTGATTCTCCTGCCTCGGCCTCCTGAGTAGCTGGGATTACAGGTACCCGCCATCACACTTGGCTAATTTTGTATTTTTAGTAGAGACAGGGTTTCTCCAAGTTGGTCAGGCTGGTCTTGAACTCCCGACCTCAGGTAATCCACCCGCCTCGGCCTCCCAAAGTGCTGGGATTATAGGCGTGAGCCACAGCGCCCAGCTATTCATTTATCAAGAGACAGGGTCTCATCTGTCACCCAGGCTGGAGTGCAGTGGCACAATCATAGCTCACTGCAGCCTCAAATTCCTGGGCTCAAGTGATCCTCCCACTTCAGCCTCCCAAGTACCTGGGATTACAGGTGTGAGCCACCATGCCCAGCCAGTCTGGCCTCTTTCAATCAGCACTGTTTATGAGATTCACCAATGCTGTTCTTGTAGCAGTAGTTTGTTCATTCATATTGGTTTATAGTATTTCATAGTATGAATATACCACAATTTATTTTCCATTCTAAAGCTGATAGACATTCAGGTTGTCTGTAGTCTGGGGCCTGCAGTGGACTGAACAATTGCTCTCCAGAAGATATGTCCATGTCCTGATCCTCAGACCTGTGAATGCCACCTTGTTTAGAAATGAGTCTTTTTTTTTTTTTTTTTTTCTAAAAAAAAAAAAAGAAGAAAAAGAAAAAAAGAATGAAGGAGAGGAAGAAAGAGAAAGAGGAAGATGGAGAGAGAACGGGGGTGTTGCTTTATTGCCTGGGCTAGAATGCAGTCTAAAAATGGGTATGCCTATAATTGTGCTTAATAGTAGAGACATGAAAAAAAAAATGAGGGAAGAAAATAACAAACAAGCAGCCAACCAATATTTCATTGAAACCTGTAAATAGATGTGATGTGGTACTGATAAGAGTGTATATTTTGTGTCTTTAAAGTGGAGAGTTCTATAAATGTTAGTTAAGTTTACTTGCTCCGGATCTGAGTTCAAATCCTGGATATCGTTGTTAATTTTCTGTCTCATTGATCTGTCTAATATTGATGTTGAAGTCTCCCACTATTATTGTGTGGGAGTCTAAGTCTCTTTATAAGTCTTATATATCTGGGTATTCCTGTATTAGGTGTGTATATATTTAGGATCTTTTGCTCTTCTTGTTGCATTGATCCTTTTATCATTATGTAATATCCTTCTTTGCTACTTTTGATCTTTGTTGCTTTAAAGCAACTCCTGCTTTCTATTTATTTATTTATTTTTGCTCTCCATTTGCTTGGTAAATCTTTCTCCATCCCTTTGTTTTGAGTCTTTGTGTATACTTGCATATGAGATGGGTCTGGATGCAGCATACCGATGGGTTTTGGCTTTTTTTGCCTGTCTGTGTCTTTGGATTGGGGGATTTAGTCGATTTAAATTTAGAATTAATAATAATATATGTGAGTTTAATACGGCCATTTAATGTTAGCTGGCTGTTTTGCCTATTAGTTGATGTAAATTCTTGATTATGTTGATGCTCTTTACTTTTTGGTATTTTTTAGAAAGGCTGATACTGGTTGTTCCTTTCTATGCGTAGTGGTTCTTTCAGAAGCTCTTGTAAAGCAGGTCTGGTGGTGATGAAATCTCTGAGTGCTTGCTTGTTCACAAAAGATTTTATTTTTCCTTCGCTTATGAAGCTTAGTTTGGCTGGATGTAAAATTCTGGGTTGAAAGTTCTTTTCTTTAAGGATGTTGAATATTGGCCCCCACTCTCTTCTGGCTTATAGGGTTTCTGCTGAGAGATCTGCTGTGAGTCTGATGGGCTTCCCTTTATGGGTAACCCGACCTTTCTCTCTGGCTGCCCTCAGTATTTTTCTCCTTCATTTCAACCCTGGTGAATCTGGCGATTATGTGCCTTGAGGTTGGTCTTCTTGAGGAATATCTTTGTGGTGTTCTCTGTATTACCTGGAGTTGAATATTGTCCTGCCTTGCTAGGTTGGGAAAGTTTTTCTGAATAATATCCTGAAGCGTATTTTCCAGCTTGGATTGATTCTCTTCGTCACATTCAGGTACACCTATCAAGCGTAGATTAGGTCTTTTCACATAGTCCCATATTTCCTGGAGACTTTGCTTGTTCCTTTTTATCCTTTTTTCTCTAATCTTGTCTTCTCATTTTATTTCATTAAGTTGGTCTTCGACTTCTGATATCTTTTCTTCTGCTTGATCGATTCAGCTGTTAAAACTTGTGCATAGTTCGTGAAGTTCTCGTGTTTTTCAGCTCCATTAATTCACTTATATTCCTCTCTAAATTGTGCATTCTTATTAACATTTCATCAAACCTTTTTTCAAAGTTCTTAGTTTCTTTGCATTGGGTTAGAACAAGCTCTTTTAATTCACAGAAGTTTCTTATCATCCACCTTTTGAAGCCAGCTTCTGCTAATGGAACACAGTCTTTCTCCATCAGGCCTTGTTCTGTTGCTGATGAGGAACTATGATCACCCTGTAGAGGGAGAGGCGTTCTGATTTTGGGTATTCTCAGCCTTTTTAGGCTGTTTTCTTCCCTTCTTTATAGATTTATCCATCTGCGGTCTTTATAATTACCATCTTTATAATTGGGTTTCTGAGTGGACGTCCAACTTGTTGATTCCTGGCGCTAGAATCTGAGCAACCCACTGCTCCGGCCAAAACAGCGGCGTTAAGATTGATGGTGCTTTTCTGACTCTGCACCAAGAACTGCCGCACCAAGGAAGCGGCAAAACCGCCTCGCCGGCCACAAGAGTCGCGCTGGGGACCCGTGGGGCTCCTCTGCTGGGAATCTCCTGGTGCGTGAGCAACAAAAATTCGTCTGAATATGTGGCGTCCTCTCGTTCTCTGCGCTTTCACTGGGAGCTACAATCCCGAGCTGCTAGTGCTCAGCCATCTTGGATCTCTCTCCAGAAATGAGTCTTACGGGGCATGGTGGTGTGTACTTGTAGTCCCAGCTACTCAGGAGTCTAAGGCTGGAAGATTGCTTGAGCCCAGGAGTTCTGGGCTGTAATGCACTAGGCTGATTTGGTGTCCACAATATGTCCACATCAATATGGTGAGCTCCTGGGGCATGGGACTACCAGTTGCCTAAGGAGGGGTGAACCATCCCAGGTTGCAAACAGAGCAGGTCAAAACTTCTGTGCTGATCAGTAGTGGGATCACACCTATGAACGGCCATAGCACTCCAGCCTGGGCAACAGAGCAAGACCCCATCTCTACAATAAATAAATAAATAATGTACAAAAGAAATAAGTCTTTGCCAATGTAATTAAATTAAGGCTCTTGAGATGAGACAATCGTCTCAGATTATCCAGAAGGACCCTCACTCCAGTGATAAGTGTCCTTAACAGAACGAGGCAGGGCAAGACTATAAAAACAAGAGGAGAAAGCCCTGAGAAGGAGGTGACAGAAATGAGACTGATGCATCCACAAAGCAAGGAATGCCCATGGCCACCAGCAGCCAGATGACATGAGGGACAGCACCTCCCTAGAGCCTCAGATGGAGCTCAGCCCTGCTGGCACCTTCATTCTGGACTTTCAACCCACAGAACAGACAGTGAGAGAATAAATATCTGTTGTCTTTTTCTTTTTTTTTTTGAGATCTTGCAACGGCACAATCTTAGCTCACTGCAATCTCTGCCTCACAGGTTCAAGCAATTCTCCTGCCTCCGCCTCCTGAGTGGCTGGGATTACAGGCGCCCACCACCACGCCCAGCTAATTTTTGTATTTTTAGTAGAGACAGCGTTTCACCATGTTGGCAAGGCTGATCTCAAACTCCTAACCTCAGGTGATCTGCCCGCCTCAGCCTCCTAAAGTCCTGGGATTACAGGCGTGAGCCACCTCGCCCAGCCATCTGTTGTCTTAAGCCACCCAGTTAGTGGTAATTTGTGACAGCAGCCACAGGAAGCAAATACAGGGATATCAGGAATAAAATCGTTCTACATTCTCCTCTGTCTTTTGGTGCATGGACATAAGTGTGCACCCACACCCAAGAATGGAATTGCTGGATCACAGGGTAGGTATATGTTCAGCACTAAGGGATATTGCTAAACAATTTTCTAAAGAGGTTATAGCAATTTATACTCCTGCCAATGTTTGAGATCCAGTTTCTCCACATTGTTGTCAACCTCTGTGCTGTGGTTTGAATATCTGACCCCTCCAAACCTCATGTTGAAATGTGATCCCCAATGTCGGAGGTGGGATCTAATAGGAGGTGTTTTGGTCATGGGGGCGGATGCCTCAATACTTCATGACAGCTTGGTGCAGTCTTGGAAGTAGTAAGTTCTCACTCTCTTAGTTCCTGTGAGGGCTGTTTTGTTTTGTTTTGTTTTTTTGTTTTTCAGAGACAGAGTCTCACTTTGTTGTTCAGGCTGGATTGGAGGCACGATCTCGAATCACTGCAAATGCCTCCTCCCAGGTTCAAGCAATTCTCCTGCTTCAGCCTCCCAAGTAGCTGGGATTACAGGTGCATGCCACCATGCCCAGCTAATTTTTGTTTTTTTAGTAGAGACAGGGTTTTGCCATGTTGGTCAGGATGGTCTCCAGCTTCTGGCCTCAAGTGATCCACCTACCTCTTATTCCCAAAGTGCTGGAATTACAGGCGTGAACCACCATGTCCGGCATGGTCTGGTTTTTTTAAAAAAATGACTGCTACCTCCTCTCTTTCTCTTTTGCTCTCTCTCTCCCTCCGGTCTCTGCACACGCACACTTCCCTTTGACTTCTGCCATGCGTAGAAGCAGCCTGAGGCCCTCATCAGAAGTAGATGTTGGTGCCATGCTTCTTGTATGGCCAGCAGAACCATCAGCCAAATAAAACTCTTTTCCTTATGAATTACCCAGCCTTGGGTATTCCTTATAGTAACACAAGCAGATGAAGCCACTTAGTATTGTCAGTCTTTTGTATTTCACCTTTCTGGCGGCTGTGCAATAGTTTTCATTTGTATTTCCCTGGTGACTAATGAGGCTGTATGCTTTTTCTTAAGCTTTTTCACCATTTCGATATGGTTTTCTCGTGAATGGCTTATTCATATCTTTGACCCATTTTTCTTCTGCCTTTGTATTGATTTGTCATTATGAAGATATAGATATCAAATCTATAATGTGATGCAAGTGTCCTCCCCCACGCTGTGGCATGCCTTTTCACTCTCTTGGTGGTGGTTCTTGATGAAAAGCAGTTCTTCATTTTAATGACACCCAAATGATCAATCTTTTCTTTTTTGGTTAGTGCTTTATGTCCTGTCTAAGAAATAGTGGCCGCCCCAAAGCCGTGAATATATTCTCCTTTATCATCTTCTAAAAGCATTTTGCTTTGCCTTCCACATTTATATTAACAATCCACCTAATTTTTTGTATTATTCAAAGTTAATTTTTTTGAGACAGGGTCTTGCCCTGTCACCCAGGCTGCATGATCATGGCTCACAGCAGCCTCAACCTCCCAGGCTCAAGCAAGACTCCTGCCTCAGCCTCCCAAGTATTAATAACTGGGGCTACAGGCATGAGCCACAATGTTTGGCTAATTTTTGTAGTTTTTGTAGGCATGGGGTTTCTCCATGTTGCCCAGGCTACTCTCAAACTCCTGAGCTCCAGGGATCTACCTGCCTTGGGCTCCCAAAGTGTTGGGATTACATCATGAGCCACTGGGCCTGGCCAAAAGTTAATTTTTTAAAAAAGATAATATCATGAACTCTCATACAGACAAAAAAATGAGCATGTTAAAATTTTATTTCACTTATTATTAAGAAAAACTAGTAAAGTATGCCAGTCATTGTGGCCCATGCCTGTAATCCCAGCATTTTGGGAGGCCAAGGTGGATGTATCACTTGAAGTCAGGAGTTCAAAACCAGCTTGGCCAACATAGTAAAAACCCTGTCTCTACTAAAGATACAAAAAGTTAGCTGGGCATGGCGGTGCATGCCTGTAATCCCAGCTACTCAGGAGGCCGAGGTAAGAGAATCGCTTGAATCTAGAAGGTGGAGGTTGCAGTGAGCTGAGATGGTGCCACTGCACTCCAGCCTGGGCAACAAGAGTGAAACTCCGTCTCAAAAAAAAAAAGAAAAGAAAAACTAGTAAGATGTCACAACCTGTTCAAAGGTGAATCCAAAGAAAAGACACAATTAGAGACTAGAAATATTGAAATGAATATGCAAAAGGAGGCAAAGCTGGTTTTTCCGGAGGAGGGGCAGTGTTCCTCCACTAGACAATTTGCTTTTATGAATTTTGCATTGCTATCAATTGTCTACCAAACACAAATCTGAGGTCCTTCCTTGCCTGGATCCAGGACAAATGACCTGAGAGTCTGATACCTTGAAAGGTTTGAAATAAACATTTACCACCTATTTCTCTGAAGGCTCCTACCTGGGAGGTCTCCTCAGTATAACAAGACACCTTTGCTAGCCAGCCCCTTCTTCTTTCCCTCCCATAATCTATTTTGCCATGATCCAAGCCCCTATTCTTTCTGTAACTTCAAGATAGTATAAAAGCATCAATGATATCTTTCTCGGGATCTTATGTTTTGATAAGATTCCTGTTCACGGTAATAAATTTATAGGCCATTTCTTTTCCTAATCTGCCTTTTATGAGTTGATTTTCCAGTGAACTTTTGGAGGGTAGAGGGAAAGTTTTTCTCAGCCCCTACAATATCCCATAGACCTAGTACCATTTATTGAATGACCCAGCTTTCCCGTATTGGCTTGTCACTATCATGTTTCTGAACTCTATTCTGTTCCCTGGTCTATTTTTCTGTTATTGAACAATGCCATACTGTCTTAATTACTATAGTTTCATAACACATCTTCATATCTAGTACGTAGTGTAAAGTCTTCAGCTTTGTACTTCCTCTGCAAGATTTATCAGCTATTTTTAGACCTTTGCTTTTTTTTTGGGGGGGGGGGTGCAGGGACAGGGTCCCATTCTGTCAGCCCGGAGTGCAGTGGCACAATCTTGGCTCATTGCAACCTCATCCTCCCAGACTCAAGCAATCTCCCTGCCTCAGCTTCCAGAGTAGCTGGGACTACAGATGAGTGCCACCATGCCCAGGGTATATTTTGTATTTTTGGTAGAAACAGTTTCACCAAGTTACCCAGGCTGGTCTCGAACTTCTGAGCTCAAGCGATCCAACTGCCTCAACTCCCAAAGTCCTGGGATTACAGGTGTGAGCCACTGAGCCCCACCTGGACCTTTTCATTTTCATATCCATTTTAGAACCAACTAGCCAGGCACAATGGTTCATGCCTGTAATTTAGCATTCTGGGAGGCCGAGGCAGGAGGATCAATTGAGTTCAGGAGTTTGAGATCAGCTTGGCAATACGACGAGACCCCATCTCTACAAAAAATTCTAAAAAGTAGCCAGGAATGGTGGCACATGCCTGTGGTCCCAGGTACATGGGAGGCTGAGGCAGGAGATCGCTTAAGCCAAAGATTTGGAGGCTACAGTGAGCTATGATCATGCTACTGCACTCCAGCCTGGGGGACAAAGCAAACCATAGCTCTAAAACAAAAAAAAGAAAAAAAAAGTTTCAGCCTTATGAGTTTACAGCTCTGTAGGGGACATCAAGGGAAAGTTCATGAGTCCATAATGACAAAATGGTTAAAGCATCCCACTCCACCTCACCTGAAAACTTGGTGGTAACAGCAGTTACCCTAGAAAAATGCCCATGGAGTCATCAGGAATCCCAGGGACCCAAAGTCATGGCTATGTGGTTCTGCTGCCTTTTCC
Organism: Sapajus apella; assembly: GCF_009761245.1. Classification (NCBI taxonomy): domain Eukaryota; kingdom Metazoa; phylum Chordata; class Mammalia; order Primates; family Cebidae; genus Sapajus; species Sapajus apella. Next base: position 5,906,762 of record NW_022436961.1, on the reverse strand, counting down.
CATAAGGAGTTCATCTCTCTCCCACCAGTCTTGGAGGCTTCTAGCTATTACGGTCCCTGAGGGATGTGGTCATTTTCTTACATCAGCACAAGGTTCGGCAAATATCAAAACATCTAACCTTTCAGAGCTGTGTTATTCTTTCTATTTATTTGTACCCTGTCCTGCTTCAAAAAAGATTTAAGGTTGTTTACAACACCAGGTAAATGAAGTTAAACGTGAATTAGAACACCATGAAAAAGGTAAGGCCGAGGGAAAACCAGGATATGGACACAGAAGTATGCTAAGAGTGACACCAGCACGCCGTGGAGTTCCACAGGCTTTGGAGTGCTGGGCTTTTTAAAACTTGCTGAAACTGCCAAACCAGTGTTGTGTTCTCACATCCCAGAATCCTAGCATTGTTGGGGGCAAAGCCCAGTGAAACAATCAGCTGCTGATCCCCAGGGTAGAAGGAGACCTCCTCCCTAATCCCACGTTCCAGCCCACACAGAAAGCGCCACAGTTCTGGAACTCGAGTTCACCGGATAAAAACCTGAAATTTAAAAATGTGTATAGGGGCTGGGCACGGTGCTCACGCTTGTAATCCCAGCACTTTGGGAGGCCGAGGTGGGTGGATCACCTGAGGTCAGGAGTTCCAGACTAGCCTGGCCAACATGGCGAAAATTTAGCCTGTCTCTACTAAAAAATACAAAAATTAGCCAGGTGTGGTGGCACATGCCTGTAATCCCAGCTACTTGGGGGCGCTGAGGCAGGAAGACTGCTTGAACCTGGGAAGTGGAGGTTTCAGTGAGCTGAGGTCATACCACTGCACTCCAGCCTGGGCAACAGAGTAAGACTCCATCTAAAAAAAAAAAATGTGTGTAAGAAGAGGTTTCTCAAGTGTTTGGTCTGTTTTACTGTGGAGTCCTGGAATCCTGAGAGCAATTCCAGCTTCCTAAGGAAAGGAGGTAATCCTAGGGCCAAGAGGAGTTCATAAAGCCATTGAAGCTCTCCTAAGCTGGGGAGACGGTGAGTCAGCCCGGCCGGCCGATAGAGGGGTGTGTAAGGATGCCTTCGAATTTCCTCTCCGCTCCCAGAAAGGCTGCACCTGAGCTGCATTCCAGAGACGTGTGGGATACCAACACACGTGGGAAACACACATGAAAACAGATCTCACCCCTCCCTCCTCCCTGGGGCCAGCAGAGGAGCTCTAAGGAGCTTAAAGAGGAATAAGACTCCCACCTCCCATACCTTCCTCTGCCCTGGCAGACAGAAGGGAAAGTTACCCAGGTGCAGGTGCTGACATCTCAAGTTAAAAGTTCAGGTTTTGCCGGGCGCAGGGGCTCAAGCCTGTAATCCCAGCACTTTGGGAGGCCAAGGCAGGTGGATCACAAGGTCAAGAGATTGAGACCATCCTGGCCAACATGGTGAAACCCCGTCTCTACTAAAAGTACAAAAATTAGCTGGGCTTGGTGGTTGCACGCCTGTAGTCCCAGCTACTCAAGAGGCTGAGGCAGCAGAATTGCTTGAACCCGGGAGGCAGAGGTTGCAGTGAGCCGAGATTGTGCCACTGCACTCCAGCCTGGAGCCTGGCGACAGAATGAGACTCTGTCTCAAAAAAAAAAAAGAAAAGTTCAGGTTTCTTCTTCTTGGTGCCCAAGTTTGCTAAACAGCACCACCTGCTGCCTGAGAAGTCATGCAACTGAAAAGTAACAATGCATGTGTGAGCCTTCCAGAGTCCCATTTAGGGTGCGCCCGTGAGACTCTCGAGAAAGGCAGCGGGAGGGCAGGACACACCTGCAGGCCAGCTTTGTGCTCTCTCCTCCTGCCCCTCCAATTAAACTCACTTTTTTTTTTTTTTTTTGGTGAGATGGGGTCTCGCTCTGTTTCCCCGGCTGGAGTGCCATGGCACGATCTCGGCTCACTGCAACCTCTACCTCCCAGGTTCAAGAAATTCTCCTGCCTGCCTCAGCCTCCCGAGTAGCTCAGATTACAGGCATGCACCACCACACCCAACTAATTTTTGTATTTTTAGAGATGGAGTTTCACCATGTTGGCCAGGCTTGTCTCAAACTCCTAACCTTAAGTGATCAGCCTGCCTCAGCCTCCCAAAGTGCTGGTATTATAGGAGTGACCCACCGTGCCCAGCAGTGCCAAGCTCTTTACACAAATGATCTTGTTCATCCTCACCACAACCCATAAAAGTAGGGATTTTTAAATTATTATTATTTTTTTGAAATGGAGTCTTCCCTCATCACCCAGGTTGAAGTGCAGTCTTGGCTCACTGCAGCCTCTGCCTCCCAGGTTCAGGCAATTCTCCTGCCTCATGAGTACCTGGGATTACAGGCACCCACCCCCACGCCCAGCTAATTTTTGTATTTTTAGCAGAAATGGGGTTTCACCATGTTGGCCAGGCTGTTCTCGAACTCCTGACCTTAGGTGATCCACCTGCTTTGGCCTCCCACAGTGCTAGGATTACAGGTATGAGCCACCATGCCTGGCCTAAAAGTAGGGATTTTTATCTCCATCTTGCAGAAGAGAAAACAGAGCCTTAGGGAGAATAGAGAACTTGCCCAAGATTCCACAGATCAATGCAGAACACAGATGTGAATGCAGATGTTTCACGCCAAAGCGCAGTCTCCTAACCACCAGGCTATCCTTTTTCATTGTAATAAAATGGAGAAAAGCTAATTTTTCTTGAGCACAGAATATACTCCTACCAACCAAGGAAATCCACTTTCGTTGGAGGAATATTAAATAAGCCGCTGAGCTGTGTATCCCAGGAAGTGACACCCCCAGAGGGCAAGCTCTCCAAACTGCCTTCTAAAGGCAGCATGGTCCTAAAGGGAGGGTAGAAGCTTGGGGTCTGAGCTGATCTGCTCAAGGCCATTAAGAGATTTGAGAGGTTATAACAGCAACAAGCAAGAGGAAGAGGAGGAAAATGAGGCCACTGGTGGATCAGGGAGGTCTAGTGGGAACTTACTCCATTTCCTGTATGGGGTAAATCCACTTCTCCATGTCCCCATGACAGCTTCAATGCTGTGGCGTGGGATCAGTTTTACAGGAACTCCGTGATGTGCTGAATGTGTCTCAAAGAGGGGATGGCCCAGGCAGCCGTGGGAGGCCCGCCCCAACTCAGGGCGCTGTATTTGTTGTTCTGAGTGCCAGGCCCTGTGTGAGCAAAGGCAGCTGACTTAGGGAGCTGTCTAAGGGAGTGTTTAGGGGGTGAAGACCTCACCAGCCCAAGAACACTGGGGAAGGCCAGTGCTGCACCCACAAACTGCTGGGCTCGAGCACCCAACCAGGACACAAGTCCCCAGCATCCTCTGGAACCCTCTGGAATCCCAGTGTACCCTGTGGAGAGAACCCTGGAACTGCCAGACGCTTTTTTTTTCTTTTTTTTTGACACAGAGTTGCTCTGTCGCCCAGGTTAGAGTGCAGTGGCACTATCTCAGCTCACTGCAACCTCTGCCTCCCGAATTCAAGTGATTCTCCTGCCTCAGCCTCCTGAGTAGCTGCTCCACCAAGCCCGGCTAATTTTTTTTTTTTTTTTTTAGTAGAAATGGGGTTTTGCCATGTTGGCCAGGCTGGTCTTGAACTCCTGACCTCAGGTGATCCACCTGCCTCGACCTCCCCAAGTGCTGGGATTAGCGGCATGAACAACCGTGCCCTGCCAGCTTGTCCTTTCATAGGGATTCCTCCAAGTAAGAAAGGCTGTGGACCCGCCCCTCCCTCCTGCCTGTTCCTTCATTTCCTGGGTTGTGCCAGCCCCACTGTGCCAAGTTTTTTACCCTCACTGAGGACACTGCTGGTGGATACGCAGTTCCACCGCTCTTTGCTCTGGGCAAGGTGGTCCAGTGGGCTAATCCTAGCACGCCCCAACTCCGAGAGCTCTTGGCTTCCTTGGGGCCCTGCCCTGGGTGATATAACATTTCCTCAGGGCAGAGCCTGTCCCCTGGAGATGGAAATGAAGGGGTACTGGGGGGCCGCCTGGATGGGGAAGGCAGTGCCATAGCAGGGGTCAGGATGCCAAGCACATGGATGCCACTGGTGCCTCTTGCCAGCTGTGTGACCTTGGTTGGGCAGCACTTAATTCTCTCAGCACCAGTGTGTGACAACACGTGAAGTGCTGCCAACCAGGGAAGGCCCCCCTAAGCCTTGGTGTCCAGAGTTTTCATTGGGGATCGATTACATAGTCATGCAGTACCCATATAACGTTCCTTAGCTACTCAGTCGCCAGCCCCAAGAAGTGAAACTAATATGATGTATCCCAAGGTCTGGGGCCACAAAGACACCCTCATCAGGTAGGACACTCAAGGGCCTGGATGCATACCCTAGGAACCAGTGAGGGCCAGTCCTGAAGACCCTTGGAATATGCAGGGTTTGGGTAACCACGTCCTCCTGGGCTAACCCTTTACAGAAACACTCATTAGGCACATATTACATGTCACCTTTTATTGTTATATACTTTTTTTTTTTTAATCATTGTGGCATTGTGATTTATGATAAAAAATAGACATGGTCTCTGTCCAGTTCCTGGCACAGAACTCCTAAAAACCCTTGGAGACCAGATGCCGTGGCTCACATCTGTAATCCCAGCACTTTGGGAGACTGAGGTTGGTGGATCACTTGAGGTCAGGAGTTCGAGACCAGCCTGCCAACATGGCGAAACCCCATTTCTAGTAAAAAAAAAAATGTATATATATGTGTGTGTGTTTGTGTGTGTGTGCGCACGTGTGTATGTATACATGTACCACCATGCCCGGCTAATTGTGTGTGTGTATATACATATATATATATATATATGTATATATATACACACACAATATATATATACAATATACATATTGTGTATATAT
>NW_022436961.1:5765967-5901527 GCF_009761245.1 Sapajus apella | reverse complement strand
AATTAGCCGGGCATGGTGGTACATGCCTGTAATCCCAGCTACTTGGGAGACTGAAGCAGGAGAATCACTTGAACCCAGGAGGTGGCGGTTGCACTGAGCCAAGATCTCACCACTGCACTGCATTCTTGGGCAACAAGAGCAAATCTCCATTAAAAAAAAAAAAAAAGCAAAAAAAAAAAACAAAAAAAAATAAAAACCTTGGAATTTCCAAAGCCATAAGAGATGTATAGTGAAAGGAGCACTCTTTGTTATTCCCAAGGAGACCTCTTCAACCACAGCTGAGTTTATGTTAAGGTCACTGTTGGAAAGCCCATAGGATGACAGGCTGGTTGTGGGAGGGGCCAACAATGTGATCGGAGGGTTGGACCTTTTAGCTCCACTCCTGAACTCTGGGAAGAGAAGAGAGACTGAATGGAGGTTGAGTTAATCAACAATGGCCAAAGTTTTAGTTAATCATGCCTACACGATGCATCTTTCATCAAAACCCCTAACTATAGGGTTTTGGAGAGCTTGCAGGTTAGTGAACACACGGAGGGGCTGGGAGGGGGAACCCAGAGAGACCATGAAAGCTCCATGCCCCTTTCCTCACCCTTTTCCCTGTGCATGTCTTCCATCTGACTGTTCTTGAGTTGTATCCTTTTATAACAAACTGATAATCTAGTAAGTAAACTATTTTCCTGAGATATGTGAATTGTTCTAGAAAATTATCAAACCCAAGGGGGGAGTTGTAGAAACCCCCAATTTACAGCAGATGCCCAGGTCACCACTGGACATGTGACTGGCATCTGAAGTGGGGTGCAGTCTTGCAGAAATTCCTGAATCTCTGGAATTTGATGCTAACTCCAGGTAGATAGTATCAGAATCTACTGAATTGGGCTGGGCACAGTGGCTGACACCTGCAATCCCAGCATTTTGGGAGGACAAGGCAGGTGGATTACTTGAGATCAGAAGTTCGAGACCAACCTGGCCAACATGGCAAAACCCCGTCTCTACTAAAAATCCAAAAATTAACCGGGCATGGTGACATGTGCCTGTAGTCCCAGCTACTTGGGAGGCTGAAGCAGGAGAATCACTTGAACCTGGTAGGCCATGTTTGCAGTGAGCCAAGGTTGTGCCACTGCACTCCAACCTGGGCAACAGAGCAAGACTCCATCTCAAGAAAAAAAAAAAAAACAGAATCAGTTCTATCTATTGAATTGTAAGACACCCAACTGTTGTCCACCAGAGAATTGAATTAATTGTATGGGGAAAACCCTACACAATGTGGTGTCAGAATTGAGAATCACAGTGGAGGAGAGAGAAAAATAAGTTTTCCTTTCAACTGTATAAATAGTGTCTTCCCAAGAGTAGAAGGTATCAACTGTGTCATATACCTGTTGGTATCCTGGGGGGTTGCAGAGTCCCATGGATTAGTAGATGCCCATAAACATTTATTTTTTATTATCATGTCAGTGACGCTTGCTCAAGTTGTTATTGACCTAGGATATCCTTCCAGCTTCCATTAGTTGTTATGCATCCAATCCATTCATCCATCTATCAATATCCCAGCCAAGTCCTACCTCCTCATGAGATGCTCCCCATCTATTCTGGCCCACATTGAAGTCTTTCTTTTCTAAATTCCTGACACATTTTCAGTTTATACAATCTGCTGTGACTTCTATTACATTCAGCCTTAAAATGTTGCTTAAGTGTTTTATGTGAGTAAGGCTTGTCCCCCAACTAGACTCTAAGTGTCTGAGAAAACAGACTGGATCGTACCTGCTTTTTGCACTCCCTTTCATAGCCAGCTCAGGGCCTTAATGTAGTAGGTGCTCAATTAATATGAGATGGCCAATGACCCTTCCTTCTGGGCCTTTCTCTCTCCCTCTCTCTCTCTCTCTCTGTGTGTGTGTGTGTGTGTGTCTCTCTCTCTCTCCCCCCACCCCGAGGCCACACCATTGCTTCATAAATAAACGAACAAAGTGTTTTGTAAAAAAATGAAATGTAGCAATAAATAATCAGCACAAGATTTTTGCAAAGACTAAAGTTTTATTCCAATCAGGGGTTTGTTTCCTTTGGAAGGCACTTCTCTGAGCTTTCTGTGAAGAGGACAGCCTCATTGATGCTCTCAGTGATGTAATGTATGTTGTTGGCATTGACACAGCTGAAGTTAATCTGACCGTTCCTGGGGATGTAGATGTGCTTCTTCCTGACCAGGTATTCCACCTGCTGGACTGCAGTCATGGCAAGGTCTCAGATCCTGACACTGGCCATCTCAAATTCCCCTCTAGCCCAGGCTGGTTTATTTTATTTATTTATTTATTTATTTATTTATTATTTTTGAGATGCAGTTTCTTTTTTTTTTTTTTTTTTGAGACGGAGTTTCACTCATGTTACCCAGGCTGGAGTGCAATGGCGCGATCTCGGCTCACCGCAACCTCCGCCTCCTGGGTTCAGGCAATTCTCCTGCCTCAGCCTCCTGAGTAGCTGGGATTACAGGCACACGCCACCATGCCCAGCTAATTTTTTGTATTTTTAGTAGAGACAGGGTTTCACCATTTTGACCAGGATGGTCTCGATCTCTTGACCTCGTGATCCACCCGCCTCGGCCTCCCAAAGTGCTGGGATTACAGGCTTGAGCCACCGCGCCCGGCCAAGATGCAGTTTCAAAACTGCATCTTGTTGCCCAGGCTGGAGTGCAATGGTGTGATCTCGGCTCACTGCAACCTCCACCTCCCAGGTTCAAGTGATTCCCCTGCCTCAGCCTCCCAAGTAGCTGAGATTACAGGATGTGCCAGCACGCTCTCCTAATTTTTGTAGTTTTTTTTTTTTTTAGTAGAGATGGGGTTCCACCATGTTGGCCAGGCTGATCTCGAACTCCTGACCTCAGGTGATCCACCTGCCTCAGCCTCCCAAAGTGCTGGGATTACAGGTGTGAGCCACCTCGCCCAGCACCCAGGCTGGTTTATGAAGGACAGGGAGTGTCAGTACTTCTGAGGATCCAGAAGCGTCTTTAAAGCAGCCCATTTTCCAGAGGACAGAATCAAAATCTGGAGTGAAGCTAGGAACTGGTCACCTAGACAGGGAAGTTTAATGCTCAAATACAGGCCAAAGTTCAGAAAGGGGGGACACCCACTCCCTATACCCTTACAGTTGAGTCCAAGATAGCCATGGGTCCCACTCTGCTCAGTGATGTGACCCCAGGAGCCAGGGGTTCCCAAGAGCCGGAGCTTCTCCTTCACTTTTTCCTTAGTTAGCATGGCTTTCTCTACAACGTCTTTTAGACTCTGCTTCCTACCAAGAAAGGACAATGAGAAAGAAGGGTGTGAGGTCCCCTTTGCTCTCAAACCTCCCTTCTTGCCAGTCCACTCTTCTTACCTTCAAAGGCCCCCAGCAGAGTGCCTGAGGCTCTGGGATGGCTAAGAGTGGGAGGGAGGTTTGATCCCATGTTAACTCAAGCAAGCCAAGGAGGCTCCCTGGCAGGTTTTGCCAGAGTTGCAAGCCCCTGATGCTGTCTAATGTCCCCGAGCAATCTAGAAGAGTTCAGATAACTCATTGGCCTAGGTACAAAATAAATGTCCTATCACTCTGTCCCCTAAGGCAACCCTTGGCATAGCCACTGCCATTGGTACACATCAGGTCCTCAGTCAATGCTGATTAATGGATGGAGCAAAGAGGCCACATGGGCAAGAGAGAAGCACCCTGCTGAATCCGGGGATCAGCACGTCTGCAGGCACCCAGGGCCTCTCTCATCCCTTCCTGCTCCAGCCCTCACCCTTACCAGTCTCCCAGCAGAGCCGGGTTGCAGAGGACGGAGGTGATGATCCGTGCACCCGTGTTGGGAGGGTTTAGCCACAGGGCCTGGGCTAATCTCATCAGCTGGGAGAGGACGCACAGCAGCTGCTGGTTGTTGACGGCCACCACCACTAGGATCCCCACTCCTTCATCTGCAGCGTTGAGAAGACAGCCTCAGCCCCTTCCTCCACTCCCAAGGCCTCCACCTAGACCTCAACCTCTAACCTCGTAGAAGAAAAGGTTGAACCATGAGACCCTCATTGCAGCCCAGCCAGGACAGTATTCAGGCTCCTGGAAGTTACCAGAGGCTCTCCTTCCAGCAAAAGTATCCGTAAGTCAGAGTCTTAAAGGAGGACAGAACTTGCAAGATCGCTAAGTTCTATTATCTTTATTTTTATTTTTGTTGCTGTTGTTGTTTTCTAAGTGACCGTCTCTCTCCGTTGCCCAGGCTAGAGTGCAATGGTGGAATCATAGCTCACTGCAACCTCAACCTCCTGGGCTTAAGTGAACCTCTTGCCTCAGCCTCCCGGGTAGCTAGGACTACCGGTGTGTACCACCATGCCCGGCTAATTTTTTTAATTGTTTGTAGAGACAGGGTCTCACTGTGTTGCCCAGGCTGGTCTTAAATTCCCAGCCTCAAGTGACCACCCAATCTCGACCTCCCAAAGGAGGGACCGGGAGGCGTGGACTGGGATTACAGGTGTCAACCACGATGCCAGCCCCACCCTCTCATCTCATAGTTGAGGAAACAAAGTCCTGAGGGTGAAATTATCTAAGCTGAGCTGGGACAAGTGACCAGATGTAGTAACAACCAAATTCTAGCTCAGTGCTCCCCACTTCTGCCTCCGTACGTGCCCTCCCTGGAGTCTGTGGCTCCCTCCAGAGGATGAGCTATGGAAAACATCACTGTGCTGTGAACACAGCGCCATTTCACAACAGACCCTCCCCTCTCCTTCTGCCTGTACCATACCATAAATGCCAAAATTCTTGGACAGAGACTGGCTGCAGAAGAACTCAACGCCTTGAGACACAAAGTATTGTAAGATTCTTGTATCTTCTTCCAAGTCACTGGTGTATAAACCTTGACAGGGAATATCAAAAAATGGGAATATCTGCTTGCTCTGTAGGAGAAAGGAGAAGAAAGAAAGAATGAGTCGGATGGAGGAGAGAGCAGAGATTAAAAGACAGGAAGGTCAGGCGGGAGATTGGGTTTACCTTTATCATGGACATCAACTTCGCCCACTCACTTGGTGTCAACTTGCAGTCGATAATGTTCCCGATCACAAGGACGCAGCCACGTGGGATCTGCTGTAGGTAGAGACGGTCTCATCAGGTACTTCCCCTACCCAGGAGTGGCAGCCCCAGGGCATTTGGGGATAAAGTGCTCTTCCATGTTAGTTACCATTGAAGGGCCAGGCAAATTCAAACCTGGAAAAGGGCTTGGATGATTTAAGGGGCATGGGGAGGAGAGGAACCTTAGGCTGTAAGTCAGATCTGGGGAGGAGTTTCTCTACCTCCACCACATTGAGGAGTATGTCGGGGTCCATGCATAGCTTCTTGGGGTCCCAGATGGAGTATTCATAAACTGTAAAGCCCATGTCCTGGAAGACGAGTCCATGCAGTTCTGTGGGAACACAGTTTCCCATGTACCAGCTCTGTGGGAACACAGCTGGTACATGGGAAACAGACGGAAACAGAGGTACTGGAGTGTGGGGCTGAGAGTCACTGGCTGAAGGTGGGACATTAACAGGAAAAGGACATAAATAGCTTGGCTTGTCCACCATTTTGCTCGTGACAGAGAATGGGGGATAACGGTGCAGACAGCAATTGGGTGAGGATTCAGAACAGGGAATGGGGATTTGCTGTCGCCCTCATCTTAGGTAAGACTCACCTTTTTGAGAAGAGATGATGTAAACTATTCGAGCATCCTTATGCCAAGCTCTGAGAAACTGGACCCCAAGCTGGAAGGCACCACTGTCACCAACGGTGTGTACACCCCCTACCTGCCAGCAAGAAATAGACAGAAATAGGCCGGGTGCAGTGGGCGTGGTGGCTCACACCTGTAGTCCCAGCACTTTGGGAGGCCGAAGAGGGTGGATCACCTGAGGTCAGGAGTTCGAGATCAGTCTGGTCCCTGTCATTACTAAAAATAAAAAAAATTAGCTGGATGTGGTGACAGGCGCCTGTAATCCCAGCTACTCAAGAGGCTGAGGCAAGAGAATCACTTGAACCCGGGAGGTGGAGGCTGCAGTGGGCCGAGATCAGGCCACTACACTCCAGCCTGGGCCACAGAGTGAGACTCTGTCTCAAAATAAATAAATAAATAGAAATAAACAGAAATAACTCTCTAAAACAGTAAGGGAGGCTGGGCGTGGTGGCTCATGCCTGTAATCCCAGCACTTTGGGAGGCTGAGGCAGGCAGATCCTCTGAGGCCAGGAGTTTGAGAGCAGCCTGGCCAACATGGTGAAACCCTGTCTCTAACAAAAACACAAAAATTAGCCAGGCGTGGTGGCGCATGCCTGTGACTCCAGCTACTCAGGGGGCTGCAGCATGAGAATCACTTGAACCTGCGGAGTGGAGGTTGCAGTGAGTCAAGATCATACTACTGCACTCTAGCCTGGATGATGGAGTGAGACTTAGTCTCAAAAAATGTATATAATAAATTAAAAAATAAGACAGTAATGGGAATACTGACATCGCCTCCTATTCAGATCATTTCTCTCTTGAAAGAGCTTCCAAATCAGCAGTATGAGCAGGTGGGAATACAACTGGATTGGGATTCCGATCCTTACTCTACCCTTTGACAGCTAAAGCTGTGGACTCTCTGTGCCTCAGGTGTCCCCCTTATCCATACTGGGGGTCCTCCAAGGTCCCTTTTGGGTTTGAGGTTGTGCAGGCCCAGTTCCCCACTCTCTGTGTCAGGATGAGTCGGGGAGGGCCCGCTTCTCACCCTGTTCTCCATGATGGCTTGGCTGTGCTTTCCAAAGAGGAGCTCCAGAGAGGCCTGGATGAATGACTTCATGCCCACTGTGGGCAAGTACTCATAATTCAGGGAGGGATCCTGTGAAATCTGGAGTCGGGCCTTCTGCACCACGAAAGAAACCCAGGGATGGCCTTCATTTGTCATGCAGACTGTGAGGAAGACCACAGAGGGAGCATCAGGTGCTTGGTTTGGGACCCGGGGGCTGAGCTCTGCAGACAGCCCGCAAACAAGTCTGCCCTGGACTCCCTGGGGCATTGGGAAGGTCTTTGTGAAAAGAAAACTTTCCCTTTTGTTTTCTCCTTGATAAAAACAATATGCTGTTAGTAAATGTGTATTATTTTTGTCTTTTTTAAAATGACAACTGAAACCTATGCCATTTTAAAGGTTAAAAATTATACAAGCCCAGGATGGGTGGCTCAGGCCCGTAATCCCAGCACTTTGGGAGGCCAAGGTGGGCAGATCACTTGAGTTCAGGAGTTCGAGACTGGCCTTGCCAACATGATAAAACCCTGCCTCTACAAAAAAACACAGAACAGCCAGACCTGGTGGCCAGTGCCTGTCATCCCAGCTGGGCAAGAGGCTGAGGCAGGAGGATGGTTTGAGGTCAGGAGGCAAAGGTGGCAGTGAGCTGAGATCTTGCCACCGTGCTCTAGCTTGGCAACAGAGTGAGGTCCCATCTCCAAAAAAAAAAAAAAAATCAATGCAAAATGAGTTATAGATAGATGAAAGCTAAATAAAGGTAACCCTGACTTTCACAGTGGGGAGACCCAGTTGCGTATCATAAGGCTCAATTTGGGGAACCATTCTTGGTTCAAGAATAGAAAGAGAGAGAGAGAAGAGGCTGAAGAAGTGTGGGATGGCCATGCAGTCCCCCAAGCATTGAGCTGTGGAAGAGGATATAGCTCTCGCCAAACCGCTAGAAGCTCCCAGAGAAGGGCAGAGAGCATGGAACGACGTGGGACCTTCTCTTCGCTTTTCCCCACTGGGCAATTCTGTTAACAAGGAAAGACCGTTCCTCCCACGGAAGCTTGGGCCACACCCCTCCCACTGCAGCAGGGACCACTGTCCTCCTAGAGGCAGTTCCCATCCCTTAAGTCTTATACTCCAGAACTGCTAGGCATCTACCTTTATAGGCTAGGAACATCTTGTTGGGGTAATCATCTTGTTTGTAGGCCTTTAACAAGTTGCCCTCTAGCTTGTGGACGAAGGGCACATCCATGAACACGGAAAGGGTGGGCATAACTGAGATGAAATTGGAGCCAAGACTGTGTCTCTGCTCCTGTGTGCCGCTTCTACCCAGAAGTCTTCCTCCAAGACCGGGCAATCCTGCCTCTTCCTGGCACCTTGGCAGCTCCAGTGCAGAGGCGCTGGACAACTGGTTGCCAGGGCAACAGAACCTCATGATCTTCGTGGTGGCGATCCACAGGGGCCACGGGAACATTCCAGGGTACTTGAGGAGAATCCCCTGAGAGAGCAGCCAGGGCAGGATAACAATCTCCTGGAATTCCCAAGCACCTTTCCCTCACTCCCTGCCTTCTCTTCTCTAGCCCCAAGTGGCTCAATCCAAAATAACAAGCCAGCTGCTTAGAAGACAGGGCAAAGATAATGGGAGATTACTTAACAGATACAATGTACATTATTGGGATTATGATTACCCTAAAAGCCCTGACGTCAGCACTATACGATGTATGCATCTAATAAAATTATATCTGTACTCCACACATTTATACAAATTGAAACAAACCAAAAAAAAAAAAAAAAAAAAAAGACATAGGGCAAGGCAGGCAGCCAATAAGCCAAGTGGGGCTTTCCCTGCAGAAGTGAAAATCCCAGATCACATAGGAATGCAAGTCAAGGCATTAATTTCCATTTTGCAAAGTGCTCCAGATTTTTAAAAGAATAGAAAGAAAGCACTGTTTTCTTCCATAGTTGTTTTAATAAAGAATTCTATTATTAGAAGTAATATGATCAGCAACTCACTAAGCCACTTCCATTTCTCTCAGTTATCTAGAACCAAGACTTCTATATACATTTGTTTGTTTGTTTGTTTGTTTTTAAGAGTCTTGGGGTGTTGCTGACCTCGAACTCCTGGCCTCCCAAAGTTCTGGGATTACAGGTGTGAGCCACCACACCTGGCCATTTATTAAGTTTCAGTGATGGCCGACTAGTGAGTGTAGAGAGCAGAGACTAAGAGGAGAAAAGAGTCAGCCTCTATAGAGTCAGTCTGCATGTTGCTTTCTTTTCTTTTTGATGTTTAACAACTCTTTTTTTTCTTTGAAACAGAGTCTCCCTCTCATTCCCCAGGCTGGAGTGCAGTGGCATGATCTCGGCTCACTGCAACCTCCACCTCCCAGGTTTCAGAGATTCTCCTGCCTTAGCCTCCCGAGTAGCTGGGATTACAGGCACCTGTCACAACGCCCAGCTTAATTTTTTTTTTTTTCGTTGTTTGCATTTTTAGTACAGAGTTTCGACATGTTGGCCAGGCTGGTCTTGAACTCCTGACCTCAAATGATCCCCCTGCCTCAGCCTCCCAAAATGTTAGGATTACAGGTGTGAGCCACTGCACCCAGCCTGATATTAAATAACTCTTTAAATGATTGTTGCAAACACTGTTGGTGTCTCACCCAGAGGACCTTCACCACCAATGTGCCGGTCCCAGCTGGTGATTCGATGGTGGTCAGGGCTTAGATGCCTGTGTTCTCTGGAGAATTGCACTTGTCTGGCAGGAGTCAGCTAGCCTAGAAACACCCCCACCAACAGGGGTGGCCAATGATTGCCTGATTTAGGCATACAGAGGGTCAGCCCCAGCCGGGCATAGTGCCTCACAGCTGGAATCCTAGCGCTTTGGGAGACTGAGACAGGAGGATCACTTAAGGCCAGGAGTTCAAGACCAGCCTGAGCAACAGAGAGAACCCTCCCATCTCCACAAAAAATTTACAAATTAGCTGGGCGTGGTGGTGCTGCTTTGAACTATGATCATAGCACTGCACTCCAGCCTGGCTGACAGAGTGAGATCCTGTCTTAAAAAAAAAAAAAAAAAGAATGGCTGGGCGAGGTGGCTCACACCTGTAATCCCAGCACTTTGGGAGGCCGATACAGGCGGTTCACGAGGTCAGGACTTCGAGACCAGCCTGACCTACATGGTTAAATCCCATCTCTACAAAAAACAGAAAAATTATCCAGGTGTGGTGACACGCACCTGTAGACCCAGCTACTCAGGAGGCTGAGTCAGGAGAACTGCTTGAACCAGGAAAGTGGAGGTTACAGTGAGCCGAGATTGAGCCATTGCACTCCAGCCTGGGCAATAAGAGCAAAACTCCATTTTGAAAAAAAAGGGGGCATGGATGCAGCACATGTGTTAAATGATGCACACTTAAGGAATCTACATGTCAGTTTTGTTTGCAAATAAACCAAATGCCAATTACTGAAGGAATGTTTAAATTAATAATGATATCCATACAATAGAATTCTCTGCAGCCCTTATTTTTTTTAAATTTTTTGCAGAGGTAGGATCTTGCTGTGTTGCCCAGGCTGGTCTCAAACTCCTGGCCTTAAGCCATCCTCCCACCTCAGCAACCCCATCTGCTAGGATTACAGGCACTTCCTGTCTCTAGCAAAATACAAAAATTAGGCCAGGCATGGTGGCTCACGCCTGTGATCCCAGCACTTTGGGAGGCCAAGGCGGGTGGATCACCTGAGGTCGAGACCAGCCTGGCCAACATGGTGAAACCCCATCTCTACTAAAAATACAAAAATTAGCTGGGCATGATGGTGGGCACCTGTAATCCCAGGTACTCAGGAGGCTGAAGCCGGAGAATCACTTGAACCCGGAGGCAGAGGTTGCAGTGAGCTGAGATTGCATCACTATACTCCAGCCTGGATAACAGAGTGAGACGCTCTCTCAAAAAAAAAAAAAAAATGGTAGGAATTTCTCCACTAAAAAAGCAACTATCTTATTCCTCCTGTACCTCTCCTTGTCGCTCTGGGAGAGTCTTCCAGCGTCAATTGGATTCAGACTCAGGCCCAAGGGGAGGCCCCAGAAGGACAGGCTTGGCCACGTGACCCATGATTGGAAGAGAAACTAGAGACTGGCGCCGACTGGAGCAGAGCTCTCCCATTCCCATTCCTCTCCTCTGGGAAGAAGTGGCCTGTCCCCACTCCCTTCTGGGAATATCCACAGCCATGTTTCATCTCGTTTCCTGATCAAGAGATTTTGGGAACCATGGTGTGGCTCCTCACTGGCAGCTCAGAAATGAAATTGTGATGAATGAGTTCTGAACCTCTAGCTCCTCAATTTCTTACTTTCTTTTTCTTTCTATTCTTTTCTTTCTTTCTTTTTTTTAGACAGGGCCTTGCTCTGTCACCCAGGCTGGAGTGCTGTGTCTTTATCACAGCTCACTGCAGGCTTGACCTCCCAGGCTCAAATAATCCTCCCACCTCAGCCTCCCCAGAAGCTTCCACTAAAGGCACACACCACCATGCCTGCCTAATTTTTCTATTTGTTGTAGAGACTTGGTCTCAGTATGTTGCCCAGGCTGGTCTCAAACTCCTGGTCTCAAGCAATCCTCCCATCTCAGTCTCCCAGAACACTAGGATTACTGCCGTACACCACTGCACCTGGCCTTAAATTACTTAAAAGGTGTATATGGACCATGGAATCTTGGGATCACTGGTTGTTCCCTCAGGAGCAAACGAGGGGCATGCAGAGATCCTGTTCCTGGGACATGGAAGCAGGAGTCCCAGATAAGCCTGCCAGGGTTTTAATATTGTTTGTTCTCACCCAAACTCAAGTTAAAATTTGATCCCCAATATGGCAGCATTGGGAGGGGGCACCTTGTGGGAGGTGTTTGGGTCATGGGGTGGATTCCTCATGAATGGCTTGGTGCTGTTGTTGACAGGAGTGAGTGAATTCTGACTCTCATGAGACTGAATTAGTTCTTGCAGGAGTGGGTGAGTTCCCGACAGAGTGGGATGTTATAAAGCCAGGATTCCCCTCAGGTTTTCCCCTCTTCCTGCATATCCACTCCTTTGATCTTCTCTGTCATGTGACACGGCACAAAAGCTCTTCACCAGTAGCCAGGGCCATGCCCTTAAACTTCTCAGCCTGCAGAAATGTGAGTTATATTAGCCTCTTTTCTTTATAAATTGCCCAGCCTCAGGTATGGTTTTAGAGCAACGTGAAACTGACTAAGAGGAGGGCTTCAAAGAGAGCTGCAGATCATTGCAAGGGGATCTTCCTGAGCTTGTCATCCCAGCGTGTCTTCAGTTGAAGGGGCACCTTTGAAAACACTGCCTGGCCATGAGCGGTGGCTAATGTTTATAATCCCAGTGCTTTGGGAGGCTGAGGCAAAAGGATTGCTTGAGCCCAGGAATTTGAGACCAGCGTGGGCAACATAGTCAGACCCCATCTCTACAAAAATTACAAAAAAATCAGCCAGGAGTGGTGGTGTGTGCTGTAGTCCCAGCTATTTGAGAGGCTGAGGTGGGAAGATCACTTGAGCCTGGGAGGTCGAGGCTTCAATGCACTGTGATTGCACCACTGCACTCCAGCCTGGGCAACAGAGCAAGAGTCTGTCAAAAAAAGAAAGGGGGAGAAAAAAGCACTGTGAGAGAAGGACTGCTAGAAAGAGCAGCCTCAGGCAGAATCGTGTAGTATAGTGTGTGTTCATTTTCTGCTGTGTGTGACAAATTACCACAAACTCAGCAGCTTAGAAGAACACATTTATTTTCTTTCTTTCTTTTTTTTTTGAGATGGAGTCTCACTCTGTTGCCAGGCTGGAGTGCAGTGGTGCAATATTGGCTCACTGCAGCCTCCGCCTCCTGGGTTCAAGCAATTCTCCTGCCTCAAGCTCCCGGGTAGCTGGGACTACAGGCATGCACCACCACACACGGCTAATTTTTGTATTTTTAGTAGACATAGGGTTTCACCATGTTGACCAGGATGGTCTTGATCTTTTGACCTAGTGATCCGCCCACCTTGGCCTCCCAAAGTCCTGGGATTACAGGCGTGAGCCACTGCTCCCGGCCAACAATTTATTTTCTCACAGTTCCCATGTGTCCAAAGTTCAGGTATGGGTTAGCTGGATCTTCTGCTCAGGGTCTCCCAGGCTGCAATCAAGATGTTGATTAGGGGTATGGTCTCACCTGAGGCTCAGTGTCCTCCTCCTAGCTCCTGTGGTTGTTGGCAATATCGTTTTTTGTTTTTTGTTTTTTTTAAACAATCACCCAGGCTGGAGTACAGTGGCATGATCTCAGCTCACTGCAACCCCCGCCTCCCAAATTCAAGCGATTCTCCTACCTCAGCCTCCCACGTAGCTGGGATTACAGGGACCTGCCACCACACCCAGACAGTTTTTTTGTATTTTTAGTAGACATGGAGTTTCATCATGTTGGCCAGGCTGGTCTTGAACTCCTGATCTCAAGTGACTCACCCACCTTGCCCTCACAAAGTTCTGGGATTACAGGCGTGGGCTACTGCGCCCAGCCAGAATTCATTTTCTTATAGTTGTAGAATTCACAGTGGCTCATTTCCTCTAGGCCAGCAGGAGTATATTTCTGACTCCTGTTTCTGAGCCCTAGACCCTCTTTTAAATAAAAAACTCACCTTCTTAAATCAGGCCCACTCAGCACAATCTCCCTCTTTATTTGCTTAAAGTCAACTGATTAGGGACCTTAATTACATCTTCAAAGTCCCTTCCTCTCTGTCATGTATCATAGTCCAGGAATAGCATCCCATCACCTTTGCCATATTCTACTGGTTAGAAGCAAGTTATGGTCCCCACTCACATTCATCAGAAGATTATACAAAGATGTGGGTCATTGGAGGTCACTGAGAATTGGGGGTCATCTCAGAATTCTGTTTACCAGAGTCCAAGAGCTTCTGGAGAAAACAGCCCTTTCCTGGTTGTGTGGTGGTGATTGGGGTGGATGCTAAACTTCTGAGACCAGAATTCTCAGTTAAAGGGCTCACAAGTGTCTCTCGCTGTAGTGGGTGAGGTATGTTCACCTGGAACCTCAGAATGTGACTTTATTTGAAAGAAAGGTCTTTGAAGATGTAATTAAGGTGAGGATCTTGAGTTGATATCATGCTGCACTGGGATGGGCCCCAAATCCAATGAGAGGTGTCTTTATAAGAGACAGAAATGGCTGGGCACCATGGCTCACACCTATAATCTTAGTACTTTGGGAGGCCGAGGCAAGAGGTCAGGAGTTCAAATCCAGCCTGTGCAACATAGTGAGACCCTCCATCTAGAAAAATAAAAATGTTAGCCTGGTGTGATGGTGTGGGCCTGTAGTCCCAGCTACTCGGGAGGCTGAAGTGGGAGGATTGCTTGAGCCTAGGAGACTGAAGCTGCAGTAAGCTATGATTGCACCACTGCACTCCAACCTGGGTGACAAAGTGAGACCCCATCTCGAAATCTTTTAAAAACTTAAAAAAAAAAAAAAAAAAAAACACTTTGGGAGGCCGAGGGCAAATCATTTGAGATCAGAAGTTCGAGATAACTTGGCCAATATGGTGAAACCCCATATCTAGTAAAAATGTAGTAATTAGCCAGGTGTGGTGGCACGCGCCTGTAATCCTAGCTACTCGAGAGGCTGAGACATGAGAATCACTTGAACCTAAGAGGTGGAGGTTGCAGTGAACCGAGATTGCACCACTGCACTCCAGCCTGGGCAACAGAGCAAGACTGTCACCAAAAAAAAAAAAAAAGAGAGAGAGAGACAGAAAGGAGAAGACACACAGTGACACAGGGAAAGCCACATGAATTGAAGCTAGAAGTGGCGATTGGAGTGGCGTGTCTACAAACCCAGGAATGCCAAGGACTGTCAGAGCCCTCAGAAGCTAGGAGCCATCAGGGGCATGGATCGGATTCTCCCCTCAGAGCCTCCAGGAGGAACCACCTCTGCCAAAACCTTCATTTCAGACTTCTGGCCTCCAGAACTGTGAGGGAATACATTTCTGTTGTTTTGATCCTCCAAGGTGGTAGTAATTTGTTTTGGCAGTCTCGGGAAGCTAGTATACTTATTGATAATTATCCACATAAGAATCAATGTCAAGGAGACGGACTTGGTGGTCTTAGGTGCAACAAGAACTCAGACTCTAGAGAGATCTCAGTTCTCATAGATCAGAGGTACCCTGCGAGGCACCAGAGCAAGGCCACTTTACAGCTGGATTAACCTAAACTACATTCATTGCAGAACCCAGGAAGATGTCCATGCCTCTGCCCAGAGAAGGCATAACCTCTATACCCTAAAGAGGGTATATAACCTTCTTTCCCGTCCCTTGGCTGGTGTATTTGTTCGAGTCAGCTACTATTAAAAAAGCAAAGAAAAATGGCTAAACTGTGGCTTAAACAAGATGTAAGTTTATTTCTGTTTTTGTGTATGTGCATGTGTTTTTAGAGACAGGGTCTTGCTCTGTTGCCCAGGCTAAAGTGCACTGCTGCAATCATAGCTCTCTGCAGTCTCAACCTCCTGGGCTCAAGCCATCCTCCCACCTCAGCCTCCTAAGTAACTGGGACTACAGGCACATGCCACCAGTAACCGGATAATTTCTTTAAAATTTTTTGTAGAGATGGGGTCTTTCTGTGCTGCCCAGGTTGATTTCAAACTCCTGGCCTCAAGCAATCCTCCGACCTCAGCCTCCCAAAGCCCTGGGATTACAGGTGTGAGTCACTGTGCCCAGTGGTTTGCTTTGTGGAATTACCCACATCTTTATATAATCTTCCGGTGAATGTGGGTGGGGCCCATAACTTGCTTCTAACCGGTAGAATATGGCAAAGGTGATGGGATGCTATTTTTGGACTATGATACATGGCAGAGAGGAAGGGATTTTGAAGATGTAATTAAGGTCCCTAATCAGTTGACTTTAAGCAAATAAAGAGGGAGATTGTGCTGAGTGGGCCTGACTTAATAAGGTGAGTTTTTTATTTAAAAGAGGGTCTAGGGCTCAGGAACAGGAGTCAGAGATACACTTCTGCTGGCCTAGAGGAAGTGAGCCACTGTGAATTCTACAACTATAAGAAAATGAATTCTGGCCGGGCACGGTGGCCCACGCCTATAATATAAGGCCTTGAAATGGGTATGAGATCTATGAGCTATGCCAGAAGTTTATTTTTCTTTCATTGAAGGGTCTTAAACATAAGCAGTCCAGAGCAGAAATGGTGGCCCCACATTGCCAGAGACCCAGCCTCCTTCCATCTGGTTCTTCCGACATCCATGGCATGATTGCCGTCTTGTGACCATAGGCTGCTGCTTCAGTTCTCACCGTCATACCTGCATTCCAGCCAGTGCTGCACGCTTCTGTTGGTAACACTTAGTCACCTGTGGCCACGCCCATCTGCAAGTGAGGCTGCCTTGTTTTAGTCAGGAAGCCGTGTTTCCAGCTAAAACTTAAGTTTTCTACTACTCCAGGACAATGGGAAGAACGGAGAGTGGACAGCAATCTCTACTCCAGGGAACAGCAAACACGAGGTCTGACTTAATAAACAACCCCTTCAGTCTGGGCCCAGGGAGATGGGAGGAAAGGTCCAGCAATGGAAATCCAGGAATGGGGAGCACCTTGGCACCCTCCTGGCTGGTGATAGGAGGAAACAGAGCTGTAGAAGTGTGGGTTTGGGCAGGACACAGTGACTCAAGACTATAATCTCAGCACTTTGGGAGGCCAAAGTGGGAGGATCACCTGAGGTCAGGAGTTCGAGACCAACCTAGCCAACATGGTGAAACCCCATCTCTACAAAACATACAAAAATTAGCTGGGCATGGTGACATGAGCCTTGAACTCAGGAGGCATTGGTTACAGTGAGCCAAGATCATGCCATTGCACTCCAGCCTGGGTGACAGAGTGAGACTCTGTCTCAAAAAAAAAAAAAAAAAAAAAAAAAAAAAAGGCTGGGCATGGTGGCTCACGCCTGTAATCCAAGCACTTTGGAGGCCAAGGCGGGCAGATCACCTGAGGTCAGGAATTCAAGACTAGCCTGACTAACATGGTGAAACCCCGTCTTGAAAAGAAAAAAGAAAAAAAAAGAAAAAGAAATAAAAGGAAAAAAAATGTGTGTTTAAAGCAGCAGGAAAAGATCAGCTTGGAAAGGCCTGGAAAAATTGTGTCTCCCCCTTCCCCATAGGAGTTGAATTGGGTCCCCTTGAAAGTGTATTGAAGTTTTAACACCCAGAACTTGCGAATGTGACCTTATTTGGGAATGGGGTCTTTGCACATGTAACCAAGTTTAAATGAGGTCATGCTGGATTAGGTTGAGCCCTGATCCAATGGCTGATGTCCTTAGAAGAGGAGATAAATGTGGGCACAGACAGACAGGGGAAGGCCCTGTGAAGACGGGAGAGATGTTAGAGTGATACAGCTCCAGCCAAACAATCCCAAGGATTACAACAACCACCAGGATGCGAGAAGAGGCAGGAAGGATCCTCCCCTCCCGCCTCACAGGGAGAACGGCCCTGCTGACGCCTTCATTTTGGACTTCTAGTCTCTAGCACCGTGAGAGAATAAGTTGCTCTTGTGTTAGGCCACCCAGTTTGCAGTCTTTTGTCATGGCAGCCCTTGCAAAGTACATGCCACCCTCTGTCTTCTCTCTGGTTCCTTAGGATCCCATTCTCATGAGTCCCCTACAGAGTAGACCATAACATGCTGACATCCGGAAATACCTTCTGTTCTAAATCTTCTACCCATTCTTTCTTTTTTTGAGATGCAGTTTTCTTCTTGTTGCTCAGGCTGGAGTGCAGTGGTTCAATCTCAGCTCACTGCAACCTCTGCCTCCTGGGTTCAATCCATTCTCCTGCCTCAGCCTCCTGTGTAGCTGGGATTACAGGTGCTCACCACCATGCCCAGCTAATTTTCTGTATTTTTAGTAGAGATGGGGTTTCACCGTGTTGGCCAGGCTGGTCTAGAACTCCTGACCTCAGGTCACCCACCCACCTCGGCCTCCCAAAGTGCTGGGATTACCGGGGTGAGCCACCACGCCCGGCCTACCCATTCTTAACATTGTTCTCATTGTAAATGCTGCCATCAGCAACTGATGGGGTGGTCCAGACCACGAGCAAAATATCGGACCAGAACAGGGTCTGAACATGGAAACAGGGCCAGAGGTGGAGATGTATAGTGAACAGGACAGAAAACCAAAGGAGTCAGTCTGAGGTGGGTGCAAACTTGCAGAAGAAAGACCAGGCAGGGCGTTCTCACAATAACCAAAGACAAGTGGGTCCAAGACCCAGGCTGTCAACAGAAGCAGAACTATACAGGGAGCAAAACCAGGGCCAGGCACAATGGCTCACGCTCAGAATCTCAGCACTTTTGGAGGCCCAAGGCAGGAGGATCTCTTGAGCCCAGGAGTTCAAGGCCAGCCTGGGCAATATAGTGAGATCCAGCCTCTACAAAAAATAAAATTAATTAGCTGGGCGTAGTGGTGCATGCCTGTAGTCCTAGTCACTTGGGAGGCTGAGACGAGAGGATCAGTTGAACTGGAGGCTTGGGCTCCAGTGAGCTGTGATTGTGCCCCTGAACTCCAGCCTGGGTGACAGAGTAAGACCCTATAACACCGTGATCCCCGATCTTTTTGACAGCAGGGACTGGTTTGGTGGAAGACAATTTTTTCTACGGATGGGGGAGAAGATTTTGGGATGAAACTATTCCACCTCAGATTATCAGGCATTAGATTCTCATAAGGAGCACGCAACCTAGATCCCTCGCATGTGCAGTTCACTTTAGGGTTCGAGCTCCTATGGAAATCTAATGCAGCCGTGGATCTGACAGGAGGCGGAGCTCAGTTGGTAAAGCTCACTTCCCCTCCGCTCACCTCCTGCTGTGCGGCCCAGTTCCTAACAAGCCACAGACCAGTAGCAGTCCGTGGCCCAGGGGTTGGGGATACCTGCTGTAATTGTAATAGGTCTGGGACTCCTCCGAGCTTCAGATGCTGATTCCACCACTTTACACCAGAGGAGAGTTTTCAGTTTCCAAACCACTTTCACAGGCAGTGTCTCACTGGGTCTTCAAAAGCAGCCTCATGAGCTGAGTAGAGCTACCATGTAATCTCCAGTCGATTCACAGGCAAAGAAACAGAAAGGCTAAGTGACTTGTTGAGTGTTTCACTGTCACTTAACTGCTTATTAGCAGGGTGTGTAGAGAAAAGAAAACGGACCTTGAGTCTGGTAGACAGAGTGAGAGTCAAAACAAGGAAGTTATTCGATTTATATGAGGCTCTCCTTTACCTTGTCACTATTTTTTTTTTTTTTGAGACGGAGTTTCACTCTTGTTGCCCAGGCTGGAGTGCAGTGGCGAAATCTTGGCTCACTGCAACCTCCACCCCACCGATCCAAATGATTCTCCTGCCTCAGCCTACCAAGTAGCTGGGACTATAGGTGCCTACCACCATGCCCGGCTAATCTTTTTTGTAATTTTAGTAGAGATGGGGTTTCTCCATGTTGATCAGGCTAGTCTTGAACTCCTGACCTCAGGTGATCCACCCACTTCGGCCTCCCAGAGTGCTGGGATTACAGGCACGAGCCACTGCACCTGGCCTTTTTTTTTTTTTTTTTTTTTTTTTTTTGAGATGGAGTCTCAACCAGGCTGGAGTGCAGTGGTTTGATCTTGGCTCACTGCAGCCTCTGAACTCCCTCCAGGGTTCAAACAATTCTCCTTGCCTCAGCCTCCCAAGTAGCTGAGACTGCAGGTGTGCGCCACCATGCCCGGCTAATTTTTGTATTTTTAGTACAGACAGCTTTGCCATGTTGGCCAGGCTGATCTCGAACGCCTGACCTCAAGCGATCCGCCCGCCTTGGCCTCAAATTAAACCAAATTATGCTTAAACCCCTGGAGCTGCTGGCCTCCCCAGAGTCTGTTAGTTGGAGCTGGGCATGGGACAGAAATGACAGGGAAGAAAGGGTTGAGTTGGAGGAGAGGAGAGGAGTGAGTTTTTTATTTTTTATTCTTATTTTTGAGATGGAGTTTCATTCTTGTTGCCCAGGCTGGAGTGCAATGACGTGATCTCAGCTCACCGCAGCCTCCACCTCCCAGGTTCAAGCAATTCTCCTGCCTCAGCCATAACCAAGTTATGCTTCAGCTGCTTCTCACTGGTCAGAGGCAGACTACACCCAGGGTTTATTTCATGGGGAGAGCATTAGCAGCACTTGCCATGGGAGGATGAACCTCCCTGTTCTCGATAGACACCCAAATACAGACACTGTGTAGACATACCTTCACCAAGAGGCCTTCGAAGGGCCTGGACCTAGGCTGTTGTTTTAGGATGGAAACAGCAGGAAGCGCTATTTCCACATCTTCCCCTGTGCTCTCAGGACCATGTAGGGTGCAACAGAAACATGCAGAGGAGAGGAGCTGCTCCTACTCTCTAGGGGTTGAGGATGCAGCCAGCATAGGACTACAGCCCAGGGACCAAAGCCTGCACTTACCTCCTTTCCCCAGAAGAGAGTCGGGGAAAGTCAGCCCCCCACATCCTCCTGTACCCAAATTCTGCCTGTTTCCCTTCAGTTCCACTTGATGCAAAGGGTATGTCAGCTCAGAAAAAAACCACTCTTCAGGCTGGGCTTGATGGCTCATGCCTGTAATCCCAGCACTTTGGGAGGCCGAGGCGGGCAGATCACCTGAGGTCGGGAGTTCAAGACCAGCCTGACCAACATTGAGAACTCTCATCTCTACTAAAAATACAAAATTAGCCAGGCGTGGTGGCGCATGCCTGTGGTCCCAGCTACTCTGGAGGCTGAGGCAGGAGAATCGCTTGAACCTGGGAGGTGGAGGCTGCGGTGAGCTGAGATCACGCCATTGCATTCCAGCCTGGGCAACAAGAGTGAAACTCCATCTCAAAAATAAGAATAAAAAATAAAAAAACTCACTCCTCTCCCTCCTCCAAATCAACCCTTTCTTCCCTGTCATTTCTGTCCCATGCCCAGCTCCAACTAACAGACTCTGGGGAGGCCAGCAGCTCCAGGGGTTCTGTTGTTCTCATAGGCCTGGAAGTTGTCACATCTCTGGGTTCCGGGGCCAGCTGTTTGTCTTCTACAGTTCAAGTGCTCAGGCCTCATGCTAGCAAAAGCAGCCTGCTCCCATCCAAGGATGTAAATCTCCCTCCACTTGACACCTGGCCACAAGTTGCTGGAGGAATGACCAGATTCCATCTGACAATCTGCAGATGGAATCCATAGCCCCAGCACAAGACTAAACACTACAAAGGAGTGCGACAGCTGGCACACGGACACATCCAGCAAGACTCGAGCAGGATGAGCCTCTGGACAACGTTCAAGGACAAGTCTACAAACCAGCGGCCCCTCCTCCAAAATCATCTTTCTCCCCTGCCTGGCACTGACAGGCCAACTTTATCCAGCGATGTTGGGAGAATACCCAGAGATGGGGAGAGGAGGGCCTCTTATTTATCAAGCAAGACTTCCTCCTCCACGAAGAGCCACAAAGTTGAGTGTTTGCCAAGAAATCTTGCACACCTCAGACACCAGAGATCTCACCCTGCTCTAATTAAAAAAGAGAAAGTCATCTTTTGTATGCAAACATCCTGAGAAATAAAGCCTGGGCTCCTGGAGAAAAGAGAGCAGCACAGACCAGGTCCAATTCACAAGAAACACCCATATGTGGAAATCCAACGAGCTCCTCCTGGGGGCAGATGGAATTTTATAACTCTAGGGCCCCTGAACCAAGACAACGCGTTGCGTACTACATCACAAGCACGCGAAACATCTGTGATTTACGAAGTATCCCATAAATCAGCCTGGACAACGGTCTTGGCTCATGGAGTTTAAATAGAAACCCACAAAATGATCTAATGATTTCCATAGAAATTTTCTTCCCATAGGAAACCTACCTGATAAGATTCATAAAAATGGGAATAAAAGAAAAATGTATCAACAGGCTCAAATTTGTTAACTTCAGTTTTAATTTAAGAGGATAATACAGATTTTGGTAGCCCGGGAAGAGGAGTAGGAAGGTTGTGGAAAGGCTGGGAAACATCAGAATATCTTTATAACACAAGACATTTGGCCAACACAAGCAAACTTTGTGCCTACACACACACACACACACACACACACACACACACCCCCCACAAGGCAGTGAACAAAATCCGTTCCTGATGACCACGGGACCTTATGAATCCACCACTGGCTTCTATCATGGAGGGGACAAATGCCCCCTGCCCTGAGCCTGGCCACAGCCAGCCCATCCCCTGTGGGCACTTTGTCTAAGTCCTGCAGGGGGCGTGGCTTTGCTACTCAATGGCAACTGGATTCCAAGAGTTTCAGGAAGGGTGGGGGAGCAAGATATCAAAGGCTCAAACTCACCCCCTTCGTCCAGACAGACTTTTTATATTTCATTTGATGAGGATTAGGAAGAAAAGGGCGAGGATTAGGCCTAATTTACTGCCTCTGTCAGAAGCCGGCGAAGAGTGGAATGGAAGGGAGTAAGTGGATTATGAAAAGAAAACAAACGGAGAAAAAGGGGGCCAAGGATGAACTGCGTTCCGTGATATTTATTCATCTGATTGCAAAAGGAAAAGAAGGAATGTGTTCTAATGGTTCACCTTCCTGTGAACCTGGAGCTCCCGAAACCCTGACAAAGACCTTCTGACACTGCTGTGAGGTAGATCGGAGCCGTTCCATGGCTACAGTGAGAGAGGCCAGTGCTTGAGAGCCGTAATGAGGGAACTAGAGACAAAACCCCAAATCTTGGTCTTTTCCAGCCTGCTACTCTCAGCCTGGGCTATGGAGCCTGGAGAACACTGCGGTCTCATCAGGGTTTGGGTGGCAGAAGGAATGGGACCGGGGGCGCTCTCTTTGCCCTAAGCCCTCACTGACTGCACAAGCGAGCCAGGTGATGGGTGCCCTCTACCAAAGCCAGCTCGCTGCTCCAGGGCAGCTGGGCACTACCACCGAGGGAGGAGTGAAGTTCAAGGGTGGGGTTTAGAAAACATCTCTCAGAGAGTGAAAGGATGGTGAAAACCCACTTGGTAAGGATTCCCCCCTCGGGTCACATGGCCCAGTCGCCAGGTTCTGGAGGGTAGAGTGTCACAGCCCGGAAATCCCATGGGATTCATTGTGAACAGAGGCTAGAGGCTTTCCACAAGTTCTGATCAACCGAGTTGTTGCTTCTTGTCCGTCAGGCCTAAGAAACTCCCCAGGAAGCCCTGAAAAAAAAAACAAAAACGGAAATAGCCCCTGGGGTGAAGAGAGGACCAGGTGCACTGAAGGGAGGGACAGGGATCAGGGACCCTGGAACGCACATTTAATTACACAAAAACGCCAGGGCACCACCGGGCCACACACGCCCCACCCCACCCCCACTCCAACCCAGCCCAGGCACGAATCTGCACTCACAGTCTCCTCACTCACAGCTGCACTTCATACCGGAAGTGGATTCTCACCTCCACGGCCGTCAAACCTTTGAGAAAACCCAGAACTGAGTCCAAGGGCTTGGGGGGTGGAGGGGCGGGCACTAGCCCTGTCTTCAAGTGTGAGCCAGGTCTAGAGATGGCCAGAAATCGGGGTGGGAGTGGGGGCAAAGAACTGAGCTGGAAAACCAAAACTAGAGCCGACCCGGCGCCCTGGCTCAGGCCTGCAAAAGTGAGCTCTTCAGTGAGCTGACATCGCACCACTGCATTCCAGCCTGGGCGACAGAGATGAGACCCTGTCTCTATTAAAAAAAAAAAAAAAAAAAAAAAAAAAAATCCCTAGAGCCAACCAGGCAGTGCCAGAGTCCTCGGGACACCGCAGCGCTTTCCCATGGCGCACCTGTGTCCTGAAAGGAAAGGGCCCTGGGTCCCATTTTGGTTCGCCACTCCTCGTTCCTTCTCTCAAGCAGAGCCATCCCAGGTCCCACCTTCTCCTAGGAAACTCCAAACTCAACAAGTATACGCACGGAGACATCGCAGGCTTCCGGACCCTGAGCCTCTGTTCCCTTCGCCCCGGTTACCTACCCGTCGAGCTGTCGGCAAAGCCTGGGCTGCGCGGGGCTGGTCCGGGCGGCTGAGGCGCCAGGGGGAACGAGGGCGGGGGAGGCGGCGGCGCGGGGCTCCAGGGGCAGGCAGGCGCCACCGCGGCACAGAAGACGGCGGAAGGCGCTACGAAAGTCCGGGCTGCGGCAGTAGATGAGCGGGTTGAAGGCAGAGTTGGCATAGCCTAACCAGTTCAGGGCGAGGAAGGCTGGGCCGGGGACCAGAGAGGGGCCCCCCAGGGCGCGCAGCACGTTGGCTAGAAAGAAGGGCAGCCAGCAGAGAGTGAAGGTGCCCATGATGAGACCCAAAGTGCACAGGGCCCGGTGTTCCCGGAGAGGCAGGAGGCGCTCGGGCCGCCGGCCGCAGGCGGGCACCGCTTCAGCCAGAGCGCAGGTCCCCGCGCGGGCGGGGGCCAGAGTGCGCGAAGGAGCCGGCGGGGACTCCTCGGGCGGAAAGCGGCGCAGCTCACCGCGCAGCAAGCGCAGCTGGCGAGTAGCCACCACGAAAACCCGCGCATAGACGAAGAGCATCACTAGGAGCGGAAGGTAGAAGGAGACGGAGGAGGACAGCAGCACGTAGGGCAAGTTAGAGGCGAAGGCACAGCAGCGCGGGTTGGAGTGGCAGCGCTGCGCCTCGGCGTCGGCCCCTACGCGCCACCACTGGCTCATGATGGGCGCAAACGACACCGCGGCAGACACGACCCACACCAGGACCACGGCTGCCCGGGCGCGGCGCTTGGTGACCAGTGCGCTGTAACGCAGCGGGTTGGTCACGGCCAGGTAGCGGTCCACGGCCAGGGCGCACAGGGTTTCGATGCTGGCGGTCACACACAGCACGTCCACTGAGGTCCACAGCTCGCAACCAGTGGCGCCCAACGGCCAGTGGCCAGTCAGCGCCAAGGTAGCCCCCGGCGGCACCACCAGGAGTCCCACCACCAGGTCGGCTGTGGCCAGCGAAGTCACGAACACGTTGGTCATGGTCTGGAGTCTCGGCGTCCGGGCGATGGCCACAATGACCAGCAGGTTGCCTCCCACGGTGGCCAGCACCGCCAGCGCCAGCAGCGCCCCGGCCAGGGCCGCCGCCCACGGCACCCCTGGCAGCCCACTGGTGTTGGCGGTATTAGGGACGTCCGGCCACGGGGCTAGAGTACTGTTCCCGTGAGGCCACGGAGTCATCCCTGGTGGCGCGTGGGGTTGGGAGGGAAAGAAGGGGGCTTCCCAAATCACCTGGCTCAGGGCGGGGGCAGCGGGACTTGAGAGCGACTCCCCCAGCCTGGACCATCTTCCCTAGCAGTCCGGGGCGTGAGCGCTCAGCCTCCCCTCACCCCCACTCCCTCTGTGCCACCGCTGGGGGAGGAGTGCGGCGCTTAAAGGGGCAGCGGCCGGCGGACAGTCTGGAGGGGCCTCTGGAGCCGAATTGGAGAGTGGGGAGGATGGCCAATGAGATGTTCCACGTTTCCTTTAGCTAAATCTGGAGGAAGGGACGCCCTGGCTCCTCTAAGACAATCTGTCCACCCCTGCCCTGGCCAGGCCCCTGGACTCAGCACAGCACTCCCCGGACACTGGCTTCCTGGAGCCCTGTGCCTCCTTTCCCAGAAGGTCCCAGAGGGCTCCCATCTTCGCCCTTTACCCTGTCAGAGGGAAGGTAACCCGCTGGAGTCAAGAAAAGGATCCCCTCATCCACTTGGGTGGCCTCCCCTAAGGTATTCTAGATTAAGTAATACAGAGCAACCAAGTACCTCCTCTCCCAAGACCTCAGCCGGATGAGATCTGTCCCCTTTCCCTTCTATTTCAGTTACTTTCTCTTCCCTTCCAACTTTGTTCTCTCTCTCTCTCCCGCCCCCTTCTCCTCTCTCCGTTTCTTTCTCTGTCTGTCTCTCTCTCTGGGGGGTAGATCTCTGTCTCTGTTTTTCCCAGGCTGGCTTTGAACTTCTGAGCTCAAGCCATCCTCCTGCCCCAACCTCCTGAGTAGCTGGAATTACAGGCTCGAACCACTAGTAGGTTCGGAAGTCTTTTTCATTGCTAGCCCTGGATTTGCATTTGGATTTGGCACTATGTAGCCTGCGATGCTGCAGAATTTCAATTTCTCCATCTTCCCCACTCTGCACTGCCCCTTCTATGCACTTTTCCACCTAGCGGTTTTCTAGATAGCCTCTTCTCTTAAAACCCTTCTGTTATAAAGCCATATTAAAAATGGATGAGCCAAGAGGCGGAGAGGAGAGGATCACTTGGGCCCAGGAGTTCAAGGTTACAGTAAGTCATGATCACACTACTGCACTCCAGCTTGGACAAGGGCAAGAAGCAAGACCCTATTAAAAAAAAATGGGTAAATGGGTGACTGGGTAAGAGCCATGTCTACCATCCCCCCCAACTATACACAACTCTTCCATTGCCAACCCCCCAATGGTAAGTGTTCGTGCCACTTCCTTTAGGATTTTTTTTTTTTTTTTTTGAGATGAAAGTTCACTCGTGTTGCCCAGGCTGGAGTACAATGGCACAGTCTTGGCTCACTGCAACCTCCACTTTCCAGGTTCAAGCAATTCTTCTGCCTCAGCCTCCCAAGTAGCTGGGATTACAGGCATGTGCCAGCACACCCAGCTAATTTTTGTATTTTTAGTAGAAACGGGGATTTCACCATATTGGCCAAACTAGTTTACTCCTGGCCTCAGTCAGGTGATCCACTCGCCTAGGCCTTCCAAAGTGCTGGGATTACAGGTGTGAGCCACCGTGCCCAGCCTTCCTTGAGGATTTTATTCATGAACTTTTACAAGTTAGAAGGCACTGAGTTGAGGCATTCATGCGTTCATCCTTGGGTGTGTACCATGGCAGGCCTGGTGTTTCAAAGCCTCTGAAGTCTCTCAGGCGGTTCCACCAGAGGCTTCCCTCATCTAAAGAAGCCAGAGGCCTCTTCCCCTCTCCCTTCCCTCACTCAAGACTTGGAAGGCTTCCTCTTTCCAGCCCAAGCTCTCCCAATCTCTAAACCAGTTTCTCTCAGATTGTGTATGGGGCGGGGGCGCTGGAAAATAAAACCTCTGGGTTCAAGTGGTGGGGCAGGAAGACGGGACACCTCATTAGGGCCTATCAGGACCTGATTCTTGAGCTATTATGCTTCCTCCACTGAAACAATGAGAAAAAGGGGGAAAAATTATCATGGAAAATGCCTCCAGGGCTATGCCCTGGCAGGTCTCCTCTGAATAGCTCTATATTTCGAAAGAACACTTTATAGTCACTGGTATGAACAATCCCTCTGGGAGACTGAGCCAGGGGCTAAGAGTTAGGAAGGTTGCAGGGGAATTCCGAACCTAAAATTATCCCCAAGGAAAAAGAACCAGCCACATCTCCCAGGGACCTAGCTGCTCACCCAGGAGCAGGATCTGCCGGGCTCCCAAGCAGGTGCCTTCCAAACCCATGAAGAACCCCAAGCAGGCCTTTGGATCCATGGAAATGCCCAGGGGGTGAAGGTGAAGAGGCAGCCTCTGGCCCTCCCATCTACTGCCCCCACTCAAGTCATGACAGAGTGGTGCAGGCCCCACTGGGCCTGGAGTCTTGGCTATGGCTTCCTGTTGACCATCAAGGCGGTCACTCCCAAGAAGCGTTTTGCAACACCCCAGAGTGTTGGTGCCAGTTATCTCAAAAGGGTATCATAAGATTCCCAAAAAGTAATCTCTAAAAACCAATACATGCCATCCAGCATTTTTTTTTTCTGTCCAGGACATTAGCATTGGATGGGGAAGGGAAAGGGGTGCCAGGAAGTCGAGCAACTTCAAAGACTGTCATTGCCTTAGAGGTGACCTTGTAATTTGGAGGAAGTGTGTACAAATGTTTAACATATTCAAAAAAGACAAGATTTCTCAAACCACGTGAGTGTGCCTGAGCTTGGGGAATGATTACGCCAATAACCAAGTGACACTGTAAGAAGAGAAATTTCTGACTCGCGTTAGGAAAGGTTTTATGAGCAAACACAGTGACGTTGAGGCACCTGGCCTCCTCCTCTGCCAACCCATCCCTGCTCTCATTCCTCAGTCTGGTTTCCAACTGCCCAAGCAGATGGCAGGGGGAAGGGCTCCTTCATTTGCCACTTTAGTCTATAAGACTATTGGGTCTTATTTGTGATTTTGTGTTTTTTAACTTAATTTTTCGAATAGATGATACATGCACATTATTCAATCATCAAAATATACCAAATGTGGTCAGATGTGATGGCTCATGCCTGTTACCCCAGCACTTTGAGAGGCCAAGGCCGGTGGATAACCTGAGATCAGGAATTGGAGACCAGCCTGGCCAACATGGTGAAACCCCGTCTCTACTAAAAATACAAAAATTAGCCAGGCGGTGGTGGGCGCCTGTAATCCCAGCACTTTGGGAGGCCGAGATGGGTAGATCACGAAGTCAATTGATTGAGACCATCCTGGTCAACAAGGAGAAACCCTGTCTCTACTAAAAATACAAAAATTAGCTGGGCATGGTGGCACACGCCTGTAGTCTCAGCTACTCGGGAGGCTGATGCAGGAGAATTGCTTGAACCCGGGAGGTGGAGGTTGCAGTGAGCCGAGATGGCGCCATTGCACTCCAGCCTGGGTAACAAGAGCAAAACTCCATCTCAAAAAAAAAAAAAAAAGAAAGAAACTGGAAGGCGGAGGTTGCAGTAAGCCAAGACTGCATCATTGCTCTCCAGCCTGGGAGACAGAGCAAGACTCTATTAAAAAAAAAATATATACATATATATATATATATATATACACACACCAAATGCATATTATAGAGACTTGCTTTCATCCCAGTTTTCATCTCCCTTAGTCTCTGGTTTATCCTTTGGCTAATATTTTATATACATACGAGTCAATACAAACATATATATTCTTGTATCCTTTCTTTTCTACACAAACAGCAGTCAAATATACCCACTGTTCTGCACCTTGCTTATTTTAACTTAACTATGTGTCTGTGATCCTTCCAGATCGAAATACAAAAGTGTCCTTTTTTTTTTCCTTTTTTGAGACAGAGCCTTGCTCTGTCACCCAGGCTGGAGTGCAGTTGCCCAATCTCAGCTCACTGCAACCTCTGCCTCCCAGGTTCAAGCAATTCTCCTACCTCAGCCTTTCAGGTAGCTGCAACTACAGGTGCGCACCACCATGCCCAGCTAATTTTTGTGTTTTTAGTACAGATGGGGTTTCCCCATGTTGACCAGGTTGGTCTCGAACTCCTGACCTCTGGTGATCCGCCCACCTTGGCCTTCCACATGCTGGGATTACAGGCATGAGCCACCGTGCCCAGCCAAAAGCATCTCATTTTCAGTATCCCATTATATGGATGTATGATCGTCTATGAAACCAATCAGCTTCTGATAGACATCGAGCTTACTTCTTATCTTTACTAACAGATGATGTTGCAACAAATAACTTAAACACGTCTTTTCATCTGCATGTGAGTATATCCTACGAATAGATTTTGCTATAAGGTCTATGCATTTGCAAATTTGCAAGATACTGCCAAATGGTCCTCCCCAGGGATGTACCCAATTATACTCTCACCGTCATTTTTGATGGTCAGCAGAGGGGTGGAGGCAAGTGACCGACTGCTCTGGGAAGTCATCCTAATGACTGGCCCAAGGGGAATTAGTACTGCCTGGTCTGGAAAGGTCATCCAACTTGGGATAGAAGCATGCAGTGCCCAGAGAGAGCACATGCTGGCCCTCAGCCCCCAGATGACCTATGTTCTGTGCCCTTGGAAGCAGGCAGTGCCTGTGGGCCTCTGAATGCACTGAGTTCAGGCCCCCAGGCTGCTGTTTATGTGTCAGTGCTCCAGGGTTATGTGTCAGGGAAATTCGTGCTCTGAGATTTAGAATATGTGGCTGGTAGAGCCAGAAGTGGCAGGAGCCACCTGACAGGCAGAAGTTCTAACAGCAGGGAAGAGTACTCTCTCCTGTGAACCTCATGATTGGGTGCATGTATGTGTGTGCCTGTGTATGTTCGTGTGACATGGAATAAAGAAGCCAAAGAGAGTTCAGGTGATCCCAGCCTTGTACCCTGTCCAAGACTACATGTGTAACAGGTGGTTCTCTTCTACCATTCATAATACACCCCTCTTGCTTTAAAGTTCTTGGAATGGTCCAGGCACGGTGGCTCACACCTATAATCCTAGCACTTTCAGAGGCTGAGATGGGCAGATCACCTGAGATCAGGAGTTCGAGACCAGCCTGACCAACATGGAGAAACCCCCATCTCTAATAAAAATACAATATTAGCCGGGTGTGGTGGCTCATGCCTGTAATCCCAGCTACTCTGGAAGCAGGAGAATCACTTGAACTCGGGAATCGGAAGTTGAGGTGAGCAGAGATTGAGCCATTGCATTCCAGCCTAGGCAACAAGAGCAAAACTCTGTCTCAAAAAAAAAAAAGTTCTTGGAACAGAGCAAAAACTAGGTGGAAGTTTTTGCTACCCATTTACCCTGTCTCTCTTCTCCATTGCCCACAGGGACCATCCATTCATTTTTGTGAAATCATGTGTGTATATTTGCCTCTGAGCAGCTGGTTCGGTGTTTGCTGTTTCTCCTTTCATCACCAATAGTCTCAGGGCATAGGGCAGAGGTGGCAGAGCATCAGTGCTAAAAGCGGTCTTAACGATTAAATCCAGTACCAACATTTTGCAGAACTGAAAATCTGAGGCCCAGCTGGGAGTGGTGACTCACACCTGTAATCCCAGCACTTTGGGAAGCCAAGGCAGGCGGATCACTTGAGGTCAGGAGTTTAAGACCAGCTTGGCCAACATGGTGAAACCCTGTCTCTGCAAAAATACAAACACCTGTAGAGCAGGCGTGGTGGCGAGTACCTATAATCCCAGCTACTCAGGAGGCAGAGGCTTGAGAATCGCTTGAACCCGAGAAGTGGAGGATGCCGTGAGCTGAGATCAGGCCACTGCACTCCACCCTAGGTGGCACAGCAAGAATCTGATTCAAAAAAATGAAAGAAAGAAAAGAAAGCCTGAGGCCCAGAGAGGAAACGGAGGCTGCTCCATGATCACACAGTAAAGGTTTGTTTCTTTTTTCTTTTTTTCATCTTATGGAAAGTGCACAGTAAAGGTTCGTTCTAGCATGTACACAGGCATCCAAGGAGCTGGTCCCTTGTCCAGAACAACTCCCCTCCCTCCCAGCCAGGCTGTGACTGGTGCTACCTTCCAGCCTGTCCTCTCCAGGCCCCCACAATGGCAATGGCCCACCATCTAACCAGGAGGCAGAGAGATAAAAACTATCAGAACTGAAAGAAGCCCCTAACCTGAGACTTTCCTTGTCTCCTGTAATGTGGCACAGCCAACTCTGCACACACCTGATTTGTTTCCCAAGGTCAGATCCAGAGGACTTGAAGGGGAGACAGAGAAGGGATCT
The DNA here is from genome assembly GCF_009761245.1 of Sapajus apella. Classification (NCBI taxonomy): domain Eukaryota; kingdom Metazoa; phylum Chordata; class Mammalia; order Primates; family Cebidae; genus Sapajus; species Sapajus apella. The sequence continues at coordinate 5,870,432 of NW_022436961.1, read as the reverse complement.
CCGTTACGGGGAGCCAGAGGCATTCTGGTGCCTAAGGGCTGGCCTGGAATGAAAGCCTCGTACCTGGGGAGACGAGGGTGGACAGGGAGGGTGTTCTAGCAGTGCCTTCTCTTTTAGTGTCTGGTCATAAACAGAAGAAGGGATAAGATATGTTTCTTTCTCTCCTGAGGTAGGAAGAGAAATCCTTCTTCCAGTTTCTGAATAATCATTGAAATTTGGCAAGTGACAGTAAGGAAAAAAGGAAGGAAGAAGGAAAGGAGGAAGGAAGGGAGGAACGAAGGAAGGAAGGGAGGGAGGGAGGTCATTGAGATCCGACTATTTGGAGAAGCTGCTCCCCAGACGCTGGAGAGGTCACGAGTCCCACCTACAACCCAGACCCAAATGCTTAGGCCTCCATCTAGGAGGTAGGAGAGGGATCAAGCTTGGGGGATGGGGGTGGGAAGAGAAAGCAGTGATGCAGGATTTTTTTTTCTTTGAGACAAAGTTTCCATCTTGTTGCCCAGGCTGGAGTGCAATGGGCGCGATCTTGGCCCATTACAACCTCTGCTTCCTGGGTTCAAGCGATTCTCCTGCCTCAGCCTCATGAGTAGCTGGGCTTACAGATCCCTGCCACCACGCCCAGCTAATTTTTGTATTTTTAGTAGGGATGAGGTTTCACCATGTTGGCCAGTCTGGTCTCAAACTCCTCACCTCAGGTGGTCCGCCTGCCTCAGCCTCTACAAGTGCTGGGATTACAGGCATGAGCCACTTCACCCAACCTATGCAGGATTTTTCTTGGCTACTTTGCCAAACGGGGAGACCTCCACGACCAGCGACATCCCCTCTCCCGCCACTGCCCACTCGGTCCATCTGTGTTATTGATTGCACCTGCAATCGGCCGTTCCCAACCTCCTGTCCTGCATCCAAAAAGAATGAGGTTACGCTGACAATCAGAAGGGTAAGGATGGGCAATGAATAATTTTGTTGAGCTTTCAGTGGAGAGGGGTTGGGGGGGTTCGTCCTCCACCCCCATCTTCATGTGATTTCCCTCAGTATGGCTGGGTCTGGGGCTTTTTATGGACTTAAATGGGGAGTGCGTGCTGATAGGTTTGTGAGTATGCAAAGGTTAAAACAGAGACACCATGGTGGGCATGGACCGTGTAGAAAACCAATTAAGAAAAAATAGGTAAATGTAAAATAGGTGAAGGGTGGGGATCAATAAGAGGAAAACACACCAAGACAGGTTCTCAATCTGGTCCATGGATTTGACTTGTAGCTTGGCTCTCAGGCTTTAAAAAGTCCTCGGCTTGGAGATATGGTTTCACCAGGGACCTGCCCCTATCTGCCTAGGCATTTGTCTGCCTCCTGCCGCTATCAGCAGGAGGGAGTGCCCACCAACCCAGAAATCAGTTTCTCGCATTGCTTTTTGAGTCACCTCTAGATGCTGCTTTAGTTTGTTTCTTTGCAACCGCCCAGACTGGAGTGCAATGACGTGATCTCAGCTCACTGCAACCTCCGCCTCCCAGGCTCAAGCGATTCTCATTCCTCAGCCTCCTGAGCAGCTGGGACTACAGGCGCTCACCACCATGCCTGGCTAATATTTGTATTTTTAGCAAAGGCAGGGTTTCACAATGTTGGCCAGGTTGGTCTCAAACTCCGGACCTCAGGTGATCTGCCCACCTCAGCCTCCCACAGTGTATTTATTTATTGTATAGACAATGTCTTGCTCTGCTGTCCAGGCTGGAGTACAGTGGTTCAATCAGAGTCCACTGCAGCTTTGAACTCCCGGACTCAAGTGATCCTCCTTCCTCAGCCTCAGGAGTAGCTGGGGCTACAGACACCCACCACTGTGCCTGCTATTTTTCTTTTACTTTTTGTAGAGTTGAGGTCTCTCTCATTGCCCAGGCTGGTCTTGAACTCCTAGCATCAAGCGATCCTCCCACCTCAGCCTCCAAAAGTGCTGAGATGACAGGTGTAAGGTGGCAGCACAGAAAAGGGCACGTCCTCCATGCTGCTTGGTCTGTGCTCTCGTCTCCCACCCTCCCCCGGGAGGGAAAGCTCAGACAAGGCTGGAACCTGTCTACCTCCCAAAGAAGCTGGTACTGGAGCTGAAATACGCTCTGATCCCTTCCCACCTGTCAACCCACATCTTTCCCCCGGGAAGCATGAGCTGGGGAAAGAGCAGCTGGTGCTGGGTGGGAAAGAAGACAAGACACTGAGGATGGCTCCTCCCCCAGTGGGGAAGCCAGTGCTGGGTTTGATCAAATGCCTCTAATTAAGACGAGAATGAGGAGCTTTCCTGGCTAAAAGGAGGGAAGTGGAGCCCCCTCCAACGCCCTGGCAGATGGCTGAGGGCCCCTCAAGAAAGCATCAAGAGCATCAAGAGAACGGTCAGGATCCAGATGCCGGTGGGAGAGGGTGCGGTGGGAGAAAAGGGAAGTGTTTCCTGTTTTTGAAGAATTCATGGATGGGAAAAATGCTACTTTTTTTTCAATCCCAAGAGGCAGCAGAGCAGCTTGCCTTCCAGTCAGGATCGGATTCTCTTCCCCCTTCATGATAAATTGAAAATGGCCCATCCAGGAGTGCTGTCTCACACCTATAATCCTAGCACTTTGGGAGGCCGAGGTGGCAGGATCACAAGGTCAGGAGTTCAAGACCAGCCTGGCCAACATAGTGAAACCCCATCTCTACTAGAAGTACAAAAAAAAAAAAAATCAGTCATGCATGGTATCACACACCTTTAATCCCAGCTACTCAGGAGGCTGAGGCAGGAGAATTGCTTGAACCCAGGAGGCGGAGGTTGCAGTGAGCCAAGATTGCGCCGTTGCATTCCAGCCCAGACCACATCAGTGCGAGACTCTGTCTCAAGAAAAAAAAAGAAGAAGAAAATGGGCCAACCATGGTGGCTCACACCTGCAATCTCAGCACTTTGGAAAGCCAAGGAGGGACGATCACTTGAGACCAAGAGTTTGTGACAGTCTGGACAACATAGCAAGACCCCACCTCTGAAAATAAAATAAAATAAATACCCGGGCATGGTGGCATGCACCTGTAATCCTAGCTACCTTGGGCACAAGAGTTGCAGGTTACAGTGAGCTACAATGGCACTGCTGCACTGCAGCCTGGGCAAAAGAGCGAGACCCTGTCTCTAAAATAAATCAATAAATAGGAGGAGAAGTCACTCAGCCTGAGTCATCACAGGATGACCTGGCTGGTAGGGCGGCAGCGCCCCGGGGGTGTCCAGCCTTTCCTTCCCTCCTCATGCTTTTTCCAAGCCCCCACCTGTCCTTGGCCAGTCCCCACATTAGGCGTGCTGATGGAAAGATGCCTAGGACCCAGTCCCTGCCCCGGGTAGGGAGCTCCCAGCCCCACAGAGAAAGGTGAGTTTTTACTTTGTTCCCTGAAAGGAGTCCTGCCAGTCTGTGGGAGAGGCAGCTTTGGGCAGAGATATTAGGTAGGATGGCTTTATCCCGTCACAGAGAGGGGAAGGAAAGCAAGTAAAGGCAGCTCCTGGGGAGATCAAGCTAATGTCTTTGTTGTTGTTGTTTTGAAGTTTCATTCTTTTGCCCAGACTGGAGTGCAGTGGTACAGTCTCAGCTCACGGCAGCCTCCACTTCTCAGGTTCAAGCAATTCTCCTGCCTCAGCCTCCACAGTCGCTGGACCACAGGTGCCCACCAACACACCTGGCTAAATTTGTATTTTTAGTAGAGCCAGGGTTTCACCATGTTGGCCAGGCTGGTCTTGAACTCCTGACCTCAAGTGATCCACCTACCTCAGCCTCCCAAAGTGCTGGGATTACAGGCTTGAGCCACCAGTCCCGGCCCCAAGCTGACATCTTGGAGGAGAGACTGCTGTACCTTTCACCCAGCTCCACGCCCCCACCCCCACCCCTAGTAAGACCCTTTCCCACTTCTAGTAAGACAGTCGCAACTGAACCTCTGTCCTTCCGACCCTAGTCCTCAGCGCCAAAAGGAGACAGCAGTAACCCCGTCTCTCCCATGCCTGAGCAGTCCCTGTGAAAATGTTGCCTCAAGGACACTCTGCAAGATACTGGCAGTGGGAATTGGCAAAGGTTATCCTTTCTTTTTTACAAATAATGCTATTAGGATGTGGTGAGGACACTGTTTGGGGTCACAAATGAAATGGGGTGATGAGGCCAGGAAGAAAAGCTATTTCGCCTGGAGTCTTTTTCTTCTGGCCTTGGCTGGCAGCTTATTCTGCCTTCTCTGCTGGATTGGGTTTGGGGGGAGGAGAGGGGAGACAGGTGGAGGTGCAGGGAGGGCTGGAGACAGAAAGCAAGTCATTAACACTGACCTCCACTTCCTGGAATTTGGATTGCCCACTGGTCTCCTGAAGGAGATGGAAGGGATCATAAGAATCGGTTAGCTGGGCATGGTGATGCATGCCTGTAGTCCCAGCTACTCAGGAGGCTGAGGCAGGAGGATTACTTGAGTCAAGGAGTTTGAGGCTGCAATAAGCTATGATTGTGCCACTGCACTCCAGCTGGAGTGACAGTGAGACCCCAACTTAAAAATTTTTCAGTTAAAAAAAAAGCCGGGCGCGGTGGCTCAAGCCTGTAATCCCAGCACTTTGGGAGGCCGAGGCGCGTGGATCACGAGGTCAAGAGATCAAGACCATCCTGGTCAACATGGTGAAACCCCGTCTCTACTAAAACTACAAAAAATTAGCTGGGCATGGTGGCACGTGCCTGTAATCCCAGCGACTCAGGAAGCTGAGGCAGGAGAATTGCCTGAACCCAGGAGGCGGAGGTTGCGGTGAGCCGAGATCGCGCCATTGCACTCCAGCGTGGGTAACAAGAGCGAAACTCCGTCTCAAAAAAAAAAAATAATAATAAAATAAAATAAGAAAGCCAAGTGTGGTGGCTCAGACTTTGGGAGACTTAGGCAGGATGATCACTTGAGGGTAGGAGTTCAAGACCAGCCTGGGCAACATAGTGAGACCCCATTTCTACAAAAAGTATATATATAGAGAGAAAACAATTTTTCTTTCCATTTAAAAAAAATGAAAAGCAGCTTGGTGTGGTGGCTCACACCTGTAATCCCAGCACTTTGGGAAGCCAACATGGGTGGATCACCTGAGGTCAGGCCAACATGGTGAAACCTTGTCTCTACTAGACACACAAAAATCAGCCAGGTGTGGTGGCCAGCGCCTGTAATCCCAGCTATTCTGGAGGCTGAGGCAGGCGAATCACTTGAACCCAGGAGATGGAGGTTGCAGTGAGCCGAGATTGCACCACTGCACTCCAGCCCGGGTGACAGAGCGAGACTCTGTCTCAGGAAGGAAGGAAGGAAGGAAGGAAGGAAGGAAGGAAGGAGGGAGGGAGGGACGGAGGGAGGAAGGAAGGAAAGAAAGAAAAGAAAGGCCAGGTGCAGTGGCTCATGCCTGTAATCCCAGCATTTTGGAAGGCCAAGGTGGGTGGATCATTTGAGGTCAGGAGTTTGAGACCAGCCTGGGCAACATGGTGAAACTCCATTTCTACTAAAAATTTAAAAAATTAGTCAGATATTGGGGTGGGCACCTGTAATCCCAGCTACTTGGGAGGCTGAGGCAGGAAAATCACTTGAACCCAGGAGGTGGAGGTTGCAGTGAGCCACAATCGCAATGCTGTACTCCAGCCTGGGCAACAGAGTGAGACTCCATCACAAAAAAAAAAAAAAAAAAAAAAAAAAAAAAAAAAAAAAAAAAAAAAAGAGGAGTGGGAAGTTCAGATGCAGTGACTCACACCTGTAATCCCAGCACTTTGGGACGCTGGGGAGGTCGGATAACTTGAGGCCAGGAGTTTGAGACCAGCCTGGCCAAGATGGCAAAACCCCATCTCTCCTAAAAATACAAAAATTAGCCAAGTGTAGTGGCACGCACCTGTAGTCCCAGCTACTCAGGAGGCTGAGGCACTTGAATGGCTTGAACCTGGGAGGCAGATGTTGCAGTGAGCTGAGATTGCACCACTGCACTCCAGCCTGGGCAACAGAGCAAGACTCTGTCTCAAAAAAAAAAAAAAAAAAAACCAAAAAACTAAGAACAATGAGTGAAGGAAGGGTGAGATTCTAAGCCATGGCAAGTCAGGGTGGACTGGGCTGCCCCAGGCTTTGTTTACAGGGGCACAATTTATCTGCAAACCCAGAGAGCAGAGGTCCTGGAAGAGCTGGGGACCCGGGAGGCAGGGAGGAAACAATGTAAACAATGCTGGGAATATCAACTCCCTCCTGGGAGGTGGGGGCAGTGGGAGGCAGCCCTGGCTTTCTAAAAAGGGTCCTCCCTTGTTGCCATCTGGACACCATTAAAATACTTCAAAGGGTGTGAGGGACACTGAAGGCCCAGAGCTCCCACGGCTCCCACGGGCCCTATCAGGACCACAGAGCAACAAGTAGAAATGGCAGTGGCCTGGGACAGCGCCTCGTGCCTGTAATCCCAGCACTTGGGAGGCCAAGGCGGGAGGATTACTCAAGCCTAGGAGTTCGAGACCAGCCTGGCAACACAGTGAGACACTATCCCTATTATAGTAAAACAAACAAACCAAAAGAAATGGCGATATGCAGGAGAGTCCCAGATAGGACCAGCATGCCCCTCCTCCATTCTTCCATTCCCCTCTCAGAAAGGAGAAGCAGGAGCCAGTGAACCAAATGGAATCTGTTTCGTGTGGGGAGCTGCTTCCGTTCACGCTGGATGGCCATACGCACATGCAGCAGGGGCACCCTGATGTACACACCGAGCAAGACAGAAACTCAGACAAGAGCGCTGTCACCTCAAGGCCCCCCCAACACACAGATGAGCACAAGTGTAACAGGCATAAGCCTTATACACCACCATCAGAGTCACACAAACACAGAGATGTGCACACACTCCACAGAGCCTCAGATACTCAGAGGTACACCCCTGCACCTCACCAAGGGTCATCACATCCATACATAGTCGTGTACAGCCAGTGGGAAAGTCCCCCCACTCACAGGTACAAGCCTACACCTCCACGGAAAATCCCAGAGGCTGAATTCCACATGGGCATGCTCATCTGCTGAGCTGGGAATGAAGCGCCAGACCCCATGGCTGCTGAAAGCTCCAGCCCTGGTGCAGAAGCGGAACCCGGTCAGGGCCGGCACACTTGGTTGCATCTCTCATCACTCATCTCTAAGCCCTGGTGCTAGCGGTACAAACCTTCAGGTCCCCAGTCTGTCGTGGGAAAGTCCTCTGAAAGCATGGAAGGCAGAGCAGCCTAAATTAAACCCAGCAGCACAACCCCTGCTTGCCCAGAGGACACAAGTCACTGGATAGCCAGCTCTGCAAGTCTCAATGTCATTTTAAAAGGACTGAGAAAGAATGCCTGCCCTGATGAGTCAATTACCCATCCATCGGTCAGCAAACACGGGACACAGCTACGTGCTAGGCACCCAGGCTAGGGCCAGGTGCTGGGACATACCAAGAGGTGTCAGACACGATTGCCGCCTTCAGACAGATTCCACTCTAGAGGGAGAGGCTTAAACACAAGAAATAACTGCCAAATGACTAGGGCAGAGGAGGGAAGTGAGTGCCAGTGGAGGTGGGATGCCAGCGAAGGAGAAACCACTCCCAGAGGGCGTGGTCAGAAAAGACTTCATGAAGAGGAGGAATAGGAGTTGAATGTTAACAAATGATTAGGGACTAGGCATGGTGGCTCATGCCTGTAATCCTAGCACTTCGGGAAGCTGAGGTGGGCAGATCACTTGAGGTCAGGAGTACGAGACCAGCCTGGCCAACATGATGAAACCTCATCTCTACTAAAAATACAAACATTACCAGGCATGGTGGTGGGCACCTGTAATCCCAGCTACTTGGGAGGCTGAGGCAGGAGAATCGCTTGAACCTGGGAGGCAGAGGATGCAGTAAACTGAGATCACACCACTGCACTCCAACCTGAGTGACAGAGCAAGACTCTGTCTTAAAAACAAAACAACAAATGATTAGGATTTGGAAAGGCACAGGAAAGGGAAAATGGCATCCAGATGGTGGGACTGGCACACACTAAAGTGCAGAGGCTCCAGGTCAGGCATGGTGGCTCACTCCTGTAATCCCAGCACTTTGGGAAGCCGAGTCGGGTGCATCGCTTGAGCCCAGGAGTTTGAGACCAGCCTGGGCAAGATGATGAGACCCCATCTCTACAAAAAATACAAAAATTAACTGGGCATGCTGGTGGTGCCTGTGGTCCCAGCTATGCAGGAGACTGAGTCAGGAGGATCGCTTGAGCTCAAGAGTTTGAGGCTACCATGAGCTGTGATTACATCACTGTACTCTAGCCGTAGTGACAGAGTGAGACTCTGTCTCAAAACACACACACACACACACGCCCACACACACACACACAAACACCCGTGTGTGTGTGACAGTCCAGCCAGTGAAGGTTATAATGGAGCTGAAAAATTGCTATTGCCTAGTGACGTTGTGTGCAATGTGTGACTCATGTGTTTGTGGTGATGATGGTGTGAACAAACCTGCACTATGAGTCCTATAAAAGTAAAGCACCTACAATTATCTACAGTGCTTAATGCTTGATAATGATAATAACCAATATGTTACTGGTTTATGTATTTTACTTTTCCTGTTACTGTTGTTTTAGAGCACACTCCTTCTATTTATGTGTATACATATGTATATATATTTGCATATATATGTGTGTACATATATTTATGTGTATATACGTGTGTGTGTGTATGTATATATATTTATTTATTTATTTATTTTTTATTTATTTTTTTAAAGGAGTTTCGCTCTTGTGGCCCAGGCTGGAGTGCAATGGCGCGATCTCGGCTCACCACAACCTCCACCTCCCTGGTTCAAGTGACTCACCTGTCTCTGCCTCCTGAGTAGCTAGGATTACAGGCATGCACCACCACGCCTGGCTAATTTTTTTGTATTTTTAGTAGAGACAGGGTTTTACCATGTTGGTCAGGCTGGTCTTGAACTCCTGATCTCAGGTGATCCACCCGCCTCAGCCTCCCAAACTGCTGGAATTACAGGAGTGAACCACCATGCCTGGCCACATTTTTTTTTTAAGACAGTCTCACTCTGTTGCCCAGGCTGGAGTGCAATGACAAGTTGTTGGCTCACTGCAGCCTCTGCCTCCCAGGTTCAAGCGATTCTCCTACCCGAGCCTCTCAAGCAGCCAGAATTAGGTGTGCACCACCACACCTGAGTATTTTTCGTATTTTTAGTAGAGACAAAGTTTTACCATGTTGGCCAAGGTGGTCTTGAACTCCTGATCTCAATTAATCTGCCTGCCTTGGCCTCCCAAAGTGCTGGGATTACAGGTGTGAGCCACCATGCCTGGTCTACTTATGTATATTTTAAAAGTCAACTATAAAACAGCCCGAGGCAGGTCCTTCAGGCGATATTCCAGAAGAAGGCATTGCTATCACAGGAGATGACAGCTCCATGCGTGTTATTGCCCCAAAGACCTTCCAGTGGGACAAACTATGGAGGTGGAAGACAGTGATATTGACCATCCTGACCCTGGGTAGGCCTAGGCTAATGTGTGTGTTTGTGTCTTAGATTTAATTTAAAAAATTAAAAAATTAAAAATAAAATATTTTAAAATAGAAAAAGCTGATAGAATAGGAATATAAAGAAAGAAAATATTTTTTTACAGCTGTACAGTGGGTTTGTGTTTTAAGCTAAGTGTTATTACAAAAGAGTCAACATTTTTTAAAATAATTTTTTTTTCTGAGATGGACTCTTACTCTGTCGCCCAGGCTGAAATGCTATCTCAGCTCACTGCAACCTCTACCTCATGGGTTCAAACGATTCTCCTGCCTCAACCTCCTGAGTAGCTGGGATTACAGGCACACACCACCATCCCTGGTTAATTTTTGTATTTTTAGTGAAGACAGGGTTTCACCATGTTGTTCATGCTGGTCTCAAACTCCCAACCTCAGGTGATCCACCTGCCTCGTCCACCCAAAGTGCTGGGATTACAGGCGTGAGCCACTGTACTCGGTCAACTTTTTTTTTTTTTTTTCAGTTTCACCTCCTCCCCCCAGCCCCGGCCAACATTTTTAAAATTTTAAAGCTTACAGTCTTTCAGTTTTCAGCTTGGAGGAGGGCATGGTTCAACTTTCTTCTGTTTGTCCCAAATCTGTGTTCATCTGACACCAGTTGCCTAAGTTCAACCCCAGTGAGGTCAAATTCATACACCTGGCGTGCACTGGAATGAAGTCCGTGCCATGTCTGCACTGGCCCCCAAGATCAGCCCCCCCTCTAGGTCTGTCTCTAAAAAAGGTTGGTGATGACACTGCCAAGGTAATCTGTGACTGGAAGCCTCTGAGGATTACAGTGAAACTGAGCATTCAGAACAGACAGGCCCAGGTTGAGGGGTACCTTCTGCCTTTGCCCTCATCATCAAAGCCCTCAAGAAACTGCCAAGAGGCAGAAAGAAAAAGGGAACTTAAAACACAGTGGAAATAACACTTTATTTATTTATTTATTTTGGTTGAGATGGAGTCTCACTCTGTAGCCCAAGCTGGAGTGCAGTGCCACAGTCTCAGCTCACTGCAACCTCCACCTCCTGGGCTCAAGTGATTCTCGTGCCTCAGCCTCCCTGGTAGCTGGGACTGCAGGTGCACCCCACCACGCCTGGCTAATTTTTTTTTTTTTTTTTTTTTTTAGGTAGAGACGGGGTTTCACCATGTTGCCCAAAGTGGTCACAAACTCCTGAACTCAGGCGATCTGCCCACCTCCACCTCCCAAAGTGCTAGGATTACAGGCATGAGCCACAACGCCCAGCCTGGAAATAACACTTTTGGATGGTCAGTATTGCCCAGGCATCAATCTTTAGCCAATGTACTCTCTAGAACCACCGAAGAGATTCTGGGGCCGGCCCAGTCTGTGGGCTGCAACATTGATGGCCTTCATGCCCATGATGTCATAGATGACATTAACAGTGGTGCGGAGGAATGCTCAGCTAGTTAAGAGCCACAAAGGACAATATTTTAATAAAGGATTATTTGATAACCAATAAAAAGTTTATAAAGTAAAAAAGTTACAGTAAGCTAAATTTAATTTGCTGAAGAAAGAAAAACATCCGGCCGGGCGCGGTGGCTCACACCTGTAATCCCAGCACTTTGGGAGGCCGAGGCGGGTGGATCACGAGGTCAAGAGATCGGGACCATCCTGGTCAACATGGTGAAACCCCGTCTCCACTAAAAATACAAAAAATTAGCTGGGCATGGTGGCGCGTGCCTGTAGTCCCAGCTACTCAGGAGGCTGAGGTAGGAGAATTGCCTGAACCCAGGAGGCGGAGGTTGCGGTGAGCCGAGATCGCGCCATTGCACTCCAGCCTGTGTAACAAGAGCAAAACTCTGTCTCAAAAAAGAAAAAAAAAAAAAAAAAAAAAAAAAAGGAAAGAAAAACATCTTTAATAAATTTAGTGCAGCCTCAGTGTTCAGTGTTTATAAAGCCTACGACAGTGTAATGTGCTAGGCCTTCACATTCACTCACCACTCACTCACTGACTCATTTAGAGCCACTTCGTGTCCTGCAAGCTCCATTTATGCTAAGTGCCCTATGCAGATATACCATCTTTTAATCATTTGTACTACATTTTTACTGTACCTTTTATAGATTTAGATGTGTTCCTTTTTAAAATGTATTTGCGTCTGAGCACTGTGGCTCACATCTGTAATCCCAGCACTTTGGGAGGCTGAGAGGAGGGCGGATCACCTGAGGTCAGGAGTTTGAGGCGAGCCTGGACAACATGGGGAAACCCCGTTTTTACTAAAAATACAAAAATTAGCCAGATGTGGTGGTGTGTGTCTATAATCCCAGCTACTCAGGAAGCTGAGACAGGAGAATCACTTGAACCCAGGAAGCGAAGACTTGCAGTGAGCCGAGATCACGCCACTGCACTCCAACCTGGGAGACAGAGCAAGACTCCACCTAAAAAAAAAATTTATTTGGGCCTGGCACAGTGGCTCATGCCTATAATGCCAGCATTTTGGGAGGCCAAGGTGGGTGGATCACTTGAAGTCAGGAGTTCAAGACCAGCCTGGCCAACATGGTGAAAATTCACCTCTACTAAAATTACAAAAATTAGCTGGGTATGGTGGTAAGCACCTGTAATCCCAGCTATTCAGGAGGCTGAAGCAGGAGAATCACTTGAACCGAAGAGGCAGAGATTACAGTGAGCCACAATCACACCACTGCACTCTAGCCTAGGCAACAGAGTTAAATTCCGTCTCAAAAAAAATTTTTTTTAATTTAATTTTAAAATAAAATTTATTTGTTTATTTTTTTGAGACAGAGTCTCACTCTGTTGCCCAGGCTAGAGTGCAGTGGCACAATCTGGCTCACTACAGCCTCACCATCTTGGGCTCAAGTGATTCTCCCATCTCAGCCTCCAGAGTAGCTGGGACCACAGGTACATGCCACTACATCTGACTGATTTATTTATTTATTTATTTTTTTTTGAGATGGAGTTTCACTCATGTTACCCAGGCTGGAGTGCAATGGCGCGATCTCGGCTCAACGCAACCTCCGCCTCCTGGGTTCAGGCAATTCTCCTGCCTCAGCCTCCTGAGTCGCTGGGATTACAGGCACACGCCACCATGCCCAGCTAATTTTTTGTATTTTTAGTAGAGACGGGGTTTCACCATGTTGACCAGGATGGTCTCGATCTCTTGACCTCGTGATCCACCCGCCTCGGCCTCCCAAAGTGCTGGGATTACAGGCTTGAGCCACCGCGCCCGGCGATTTGTTTATTTTTGTAGAGATCAGGTCTCTCCATATTTTCCAGGCTGGTCTGGAATTCCTGGGCTCAAGTGATCCTCTTGCCTCAGCCCCCCAAGGTGCTAGTCTTATAGGCATGAGTGTCCGTGCCCAGCCTCGACATGTTTAAATGCACAAATACTGACCACTGTGTTACAACTGCCTACAGTGTTTAGTACAGTAGCATGTGTACAGGTTTGTAGCCTAGGAGCAACAGACTATACCATGTAGCTAAGGTGTGGAGTAGGTGATACCATCTAGGTTTGTATAAGTACAGTCCATGATGTTCTCACAATGTTAAATTGCCTAAATGATGCATTTCTCTGAGTATACCCTAGTAATTAAGTGACACATGACTCGTGTGTGTATGTGTGTGTGTGTGTGTGTGTGTAGAGCGAGATTATTTATTGTGAAATAAATATTTCCCATTTGAGAATGAGATATAAATATTTCCCATTTATTATGGGAATTGGCTCATGCAATTACGGAAGTTAGGAAGTTCCACCGTCTGCTGTCTGCAAACTGGTGGTACAGTTCAGTCTGAGTCTGAAGGCCTGAGAACCAGGGGAAGCATTAATGTAAGTCCTGGAGTCCAAAGGCTTGATAACCAGAAGCTGCAATGTCTGAGGCAGGAGAAGAGTCATGTCCAGCTCAAGCAGAGAGAGTGAGAACTCGCCCTTCCTCTGCCTTCCAGTTGTATCCAGGCCTCGGATTGGATTATGCCCTCCCACGTGGCTGAGCACACACCTTTACTCAGTCTACTGACTCAAATGCTAATCTCCTCCAGAAACACCCTCACACACACCCAGAAATAACGTTTTAGCAGCAATCTGGGCATCCCTTAGCCCAGTCAAATGGACATAAAATTAACCGTCGCAATAGATCATGTTGTTCAATACTCTATTTTCGCTGATTAAAGTTTAAAGGGACAATTAGTTGATTTTTTTTTTTTTTTTTTTGAGACAGGGTCTCACTCTGGTTACCCAGGCTGGAGTCCAGTGGTGCAATTTTGGCTCTCTACAGCCTCAATCTCCCCAGATCAGGTGATTCAGGAAGGGAAGGGAAAGGAAGGGAAGGGGAGGGAAAGGGAGGGGAGGGAGGGAAGGGGAAAGAAAGGAAGAAAGAATATGTTCCTCTTTAAACCTCTAGCATCCCCCTGTGAAATAATGGGTGTAGACAATGATCATCAATAGCTGCCAAAACCATCTAGGTAAAGGCTGCAGGGGAGTTGTTTAATAATGAATGCAAAAAATAATAATAATAATGAATGCATCCAGCTGACAACACCCGAACCCCAATAATCAATTTTAAAATCACCAAAAGAGAGACGGCCAGACCTTACATGCTCCTAATGTAATGCAATAAAAGTGCACTGCACCTTGATTAAGAAAAAAGGAGAGGCCAGGCGCAGTGGCTCACACCTGTAATCCCAGCACTTTGGAGGCTGAAGCGGGCGGATTATCTGAAGTCAGGAGTTTGAGACCAGCCTGGCTAACATGGTGAAACGCTGTTTCTACTAAAAGTAGAAAGGGGCCATGGTGGCGTGCGCCTGTAATCCCAGCTACTCGGGAAGCTGAGGCAGGTGAATCGCTTGAACCAAGGGGACTGAGGTTGCAGTAAGCCAAGATCGTGCCATTGCACTCCAGCTTGGGCAACAAGAGTGAAACTCCATTTCAAAAAGGAAAAAGCAGAAAGCATACTATAAGCAAGTGTACTTAAGTTGTTATTGTGGTTATGTATTTAAATAAACAACCCTTGGCCAGGCGCAATGACTTACACCTGTAATTCCAGCTCTTTGGGAGGCCAAGGAGGGAGGATTGCTTGAACTCAGGAGTTCGAGACCAGTCTGGGTGACACAGTGAGACCCAATTCAAAAAATAAAAATTAAAAAAAAAAATAATAAACAGGGCCAGGTGCGGTGGCTCACGCCTGTAATCCCAGCACTTTGGGAGGCTATGGCTGGTCTTGAACTTGAGCCTTACTTGAGCCCAGGAGTTCAAACCCAGTGTGGGCAATATAGTAAGAAATTTTTTTTTTTTTACAAAGAAAATCAGCCAGGTGTGGTAGCATGCACTTGTAGTCTCAGCTATTTGGAGGCTGAGGTGGGAGGATCGCTTGAGCCAGGGAGGTGGAGGTTGCAGTCAGCTGAGATTACACCACCACACTCGAGTCTGGGCGACAGAACAAACCCATGCCTGGAAAAAAATAATAAAAGCCTTTATCTGTTAGTGATCTAGATTGTGTCATTAAAGAAGAGATAATGGGCTCACTGGGATTCTGTTTAAAATGATCCAGTGGTGACCGGGCACAGTGGCTCATGTCTATAATCCCAGCACTTTGGAAGGCCAAGGTGAGTGGATCATCTGAGGTCAGGAGTTCGAGACCAGACTGGCCAACATGACGAAACCCCATCTGTACTAAAAACACAAAAATTATCTGGGGATGGTGGCAGGCAATTGTAATCCCAGCCACTTGGAAGGCTGAGGCAGGAAAATTGCTTGAACCCGGGAGGCAGAGGTTGTGGTGAGCTAAATCAAGCCACTGCACTCCAGCCTGGGCGACAGAGCAGGACACAGTCTCAAAATAAATAAATAAAAAATGATCCAACGGATGTATGTATGAAACAAGTTTGACTGTATATTGATCATCATAGAAGTGGGGTGATGAGTCCATGGGAGAGGAAATGCTATTCTGTCTACTTTTGTTTATATTTGAAATGTTTCATATTAAAAAGTAAAGTCACAACCTCCAGTTATGATGTTATTGCAAGTGAGTTAAAAAGACGAGAGGCTTTTGTTCACAGCCGGACAGCTTTATGTGGGAATATCCAGATGAGGGTGGTGCAAGGGTGCAGCCAGTTCCTTCAGGCTGGGCAGACAGAAAGCAGGATCCCTGGAGACATAGAAGCCGGTCCCTTCACCACAGGTGTAAACACAGGCTGCATAGCAGCAGTTTGCTGCTGACATGCACACAGCTCCTCTCCTTCCACAGGGCTGCAGCATGTGTTTGACCTCTTTTCACCATTTTTTTTTTTTTTTTGGAGACGGAGTCTCGCTCTGTCACCCAGGCTGGAGTGCAGTGGCCCATCTTGGCTCACTGCAACCTCTGCCTCCCGGGTTCAAGTGATTCTTCTGCCTCTGTCTCCCGAGTAGCTGGGATTACAGGCGTGCCCTACCACACCCAGCTAATTTTTGTATTTTTAGTAGAGACAGGGTTTCACCATGTTAGGCTGGTCTCAAACTCCTGACCTGGTGATCTGCCCACTTCAGCCTCCCAAAGTGCTGGGACTACAGGCATGAGCCACCGTGTCTGGCCCCCCTTTCACTTCTAAAGCCAGCCTCTGTTTATTTTGGTTTATATTCACCTGCGTATAAACATATGACATGGGCTTACCATGGAAATTCTTTTGTTTGAGAAAAAAAGGATCTCTGCCCACCAGGCTGGAGCGCAGTGGCACAATCATGGCCCACTGAAGCCTCAAATTCCCCAGGCTGAGGTGATCCTCCCGCCGCAGCCTTTGGAGTAGCTGGGACTACAGGCACTCACCACCACACCCTGCTAATTTTGTATTTTTAGTAGAGATAGGGTTTTGCCATATTGCCCAGGCTGGTCTTGAACTCCTAGGCTCAAGCGATCCTCCCGCCTTGGCCTGCCAGAGTGCCAGGATTTCAGGTGTGAGCCACTATACAGTGCCAAAATAGGATGTCTTGACACATGAAAACCACGTGAAACTCAAATTTAAGTATTCATACATACAGTTGTATTGGAACACAGCTGCACTACTACTTACGGCTGCTTTCACACCACAATGGTGGTGGCACAGGTAAAGTTTGCAGCCAAACAGCCTTCAAAAGCTTGGAGGGGCTGGGCGCGGTGGCTCAAGCCTGTAATCCCAGCACTTTGGGAGGCCGAGGTGGGTGGATCACGAGGTCAAGAGATCGAGACCAGCCTGGTCAACATGGTGAAACCCCGTCTCTACTAAAAATACAAAAAATGAGCTGGGCATGGTGGTGCGTGCCTGAAATCCCAGCTACTCAGGAAGCTGAGGCAGGAGAATTGCCTGAACCCAGGAGGCGCAGGTTTGCGGTGAGCCGAGATCGCGCCATTGCGCTCCAGCCTGGGTAACAAGAGCGAAACTCCGTCCCAAAAAAAAAAAAAAAAAAAAAATGCTTGGAGGGCTGGGCACGCTGGCTCATGCCTGTAATTTCAGCACTTCAGGAAATCGAGGCAGGAGGAATGCTTCAGCCCAGGAGATTAAGACCAGCCCGGGCAACAGAGTAAGACCCAGTCTCTATAAAAATAAATAAGGCCGGGCGCAGTGACTCATGCCTGTAATTCCAGCACTTTGGGAGGCCAAGACAGGTGGACCACCTGAGGTCAGGAGTTCAAGACCAGCCTGGCCAACATGGTGAAACCCCATCGCTAATAAAAATACAAAAAATTAGCCAGGCATGGTGGTGGGGGTCTGTAATACCAGCTACTCCGGAGGCTGAGGCAGGAGAATCATTTGAACCTGGGAGGTGGAGGCTGCAGTGAGCTGTGATTGTGCTATTGCACTCCAGCCTGGGCAACAGAGTGAAGCTCCACAAAATATAAAAGAAATAGAAACAAAAACTTGTAAAAGCTTGGAGGGTCCCACGATGGATCTGAATCCACTACCTTATTGCAGTGGCTAGAACTTTCAGAACTAGGGTGAAAAAGACAGGGGAGAGCAGCCATCCTTATCTTGTTCCCAGTCTTAGGGAGAAAACATTCAGTCTTTCACCATTCACAATGAGGTTAGCTGTCAGGTTTTTTGCAGATGCTCTTTATCTAGTTGAGGTAATTACCCTCTATTCCTAACTTGCTGAGAGTTTTTATAATAAATGGGGGTTACATTCTGTCTAGTGCTTTTTCTGCACCAACTTATATGATAGTATGATTTTTTTCTTAGCTTGTTTATATGGTCGGGCGCGGCATTTTTAATATCTAAACTCTATTGATCTCTTGATATGGAAGACATGTTTTTTTAACCTTCCTTTCTTGATATGGCATACTATTGATTGTTGAACCATCCCATATAGCGGGAATAAATCCTACTTGGTCACAGTATATTATTATTTTTATATTTATATTAATAATTCCTTTTTTTTTTTTTTCAGACAGAGTCTCACTCTGTCACTTAGGCTGAGTGCAGTGGCATGATTAGAGCTCACT
Source organism: Sapajus apella (assembly GCF_009761245.1). Lineage (NCBI taxonomy): Eukaryota > Metazoa > Chordata > Mammalia > Primates > Cebidae > Sapajus > Sapajus apella. Next base: position 5,852,509 of record NW_022436961.1, on the reverse strand, counting down.
GCAGCTTTGACGTCTCCAGGCTCAGGTGATCCTCCCACCTCAGCCTCCGAAGTAGCTGGGACTACAGGCACGCACTACCATGCCTGGCTAATTTTTCTATTTTTTGTAGAGATGGAGTTTTGCCATGTTGCCCAGGCTGGTCTCAAATTCTTGGGTTAAAGTGATCCATCTACCTTGGCCTCCTAAAGTGCTAGGATTACAGGCATAAGGCAGAGGGCAAGAGAAGAGCTGGTCACCCAGGGCCTCAGGGGAAAAGCTTCTGCAACCAAAATCTCCCAAGAAAGAAAATCACAGGTGGGTCAGTTTGGGGACCAGCTCCCTCTGCTGGTCTGATGGGCATTTGGATGAGAAACTGGGCTAAAGGGGACCCGAGAAACCAGGCACTTGTCCCAACATGATTAGTGAAGAGTAGGAAGTTAGGTCTTCCAATGCATACACCCTCCCTGTGTTCCTTATGGCACCAGCCACAGGCCACTTTCCAAACTGCAGATAAGAAGGTGAAGAAAAAAATGGATGGATTACACCTCCACACCAACGTAACAGGACATTCCCACAGGCGGGTCTTCACCATTGCTTACACAGTGGGGCCTGATCTTTTGGCTTCCCTGGGCCACACTGGAAGAATTGTCTTGGGCTACACATAAAATATACTAACACTGGCTGAGCACGGTGGCTCAAGCCTGTAATCCCAGCAGTTTGGGAGGCTGAGGTAGGTGGGTCACTTGAGGTCAAGAGTTCGAGACCAGCTTGGCCAACAAAGCAAAACCCCATCTCTACTAAAAATACAAAAATTAGCTGGGTGTGGTGGCAGATGCCTGTAATCCCAGCTACCTAGGAGGCTGAGGCAAGAGAATTGCTTGAACCCAGGAGGGGTTTGCAGAGAGCCGAGATCATGCCACTGTACTCCAGTCTGGGCAACAGAGCAAGACTCCATCTAAAAAAAGTAAAAAATAAAAACCAATAAAAATGTTTAAAAATACACTAACACTAATGATAGTTGATGAGCTAAAAAAAAAAATTGCGAAAAAATTCATAATGTCTTAAGAAAGTTTAAAAATTTGTGCTGGGCCACATGAAAAGCTGTCCTGGGCCACATGCAACCCACAGACTGCAGGTTGGACAAGTTTTGCTTACAGTGTAGGCCGACGGAACCTTCTGAGATGGAAACATTATGTATGTATCTGCACTGTCCAATGAGATAGCCACTAGTCATGTGGGTATCGAACATTGAAAATATAACTAGTGTGACTAAGGAACTGAATTTTACATTTGATTTAATTATAATTAGGTTTTGTTTGTTTTGAGACAAGGTCTGGCTCTGTTGCTCAGGTTGGAGTTCAGTGACGTGATCTCAGCTCACTGCCACCTCCACCTCCTGGGCTCAAGTGATCCTCCCACCCCAGCCTCCAGAGTGGCTGGGACCACAGATGTGTGCCACCATGCCTAGCTAATTTTTGTATTTTTTGTAGAGACAGTGTTTTGCCGTGTTGCCCAGGTTGGTCTCAAACTCCTGAGCTCAAGTGATTCGCCTTCCTCAGCCTCCCAAAGTGCAGGATTACAGGCGTGAGCCACTGCGCCTGGCCTAATTTAATTACAATAAGTTTAAATATCAATAGCTGTAAATGAGTGGTGGTTACTGGATTAGAAGGAGAAACATTCCATGTTCATGGTTAGGAAGAATCAATATCGTGAAAATGGCCATACTGCCCAAAGTAGTTTACAGTTTCAACGCTATCCCCATCGAGCTACCAATGATCTTCTTCACAGAACTGGAAAAAACCACCTTAAACTTTATATGGAACCAAAAGAGAGCCCGCATAGTCAAGTCAATTCTAAGCAAAAAGAACAAAGCGGGAAGCATCACACTACCGGACTTCAAACTATACTACAAGGCTACAGTAATCAAAACAGCATGGTACTGGTACCAAAACAGAGACGTAGACCAATGGAACAGAACAGAGGTCTCGGAGGCAACACAACATATCTACAACCATCTGATCTTTGACAAACCAGACAAAAACAAGCAATGGGGAAAGGATTCCCTGTTTAATAAATGGTGTTGGGAAAACTGGCTAGCCATGTGCAGAAAGCAGAAACTGGACGCCTTCCTGACACCTTACACTAAAATTAACTCCAGATGGATTAAAGACTTAAACATAAGACCTAATACCATAAAAACCCTAGAAGAAAATCTAGGCAAAACCATTCAGGACATAGGTGTAGGCAAGGACTTCATGACCAAAACACCAAAAGCATTGACAACAAAAGCCAAAATAGACAAATGGGACCTAATCAAACTCCACAGCTTCTTCACGGCAAAAGAAACAGTCATTAGAGTGAATCAAAACCAACAGAGCAGGAAAAAATTTTTGCAGTTTACCCATCTGACAAAAGGCTGATATCCAGAATTTACAAAGAACTAAAACAGATTTACAAGAAAAAAACAAACAAGCCCATTCAAAAGTGGGCAAAGGATATGAACAGACACTTTACAAAAGAAGACATACATGAGGCCAACAAACATATGAAAAAATGCTCATCATCACTGGTCATCAGAGAAATGCAAATCAAAACTACATTGAGATACCATCTCATGCCAGTTAGAATGGCGATCATTAAAAAATCTGGAGACAACAGATGCTGGAGAGGATGTGGAGGAATAGGAACACTTTTACACTGTTGGTGGGAGTGTAAATTAGTTCAACCATTGTGGAAGACAGTGTGGCGATTCCTCAAGGACCTAGAAATAGAAATTCCATTTGACCCAGCAATCCCATTACTGGGTATATATCCAAAGGATTATAAATTGTTCTACTATAAGGATACGTGCAAATGAATGTTCATTGCAGCACTGTTTACAATAGCAAAGACCTGGAACCAACCCAAATGCCCATCGATGATAGACTGGACAGGGAAAATGTGGCACATATACACCATGGAATATTATGCAGCCATCAAAAACGATGAGTTTGTGTCCTTTGTAGGGACATGGATGAACCTGGAAACCATCATTCTCAGCAAACTGACAGAAGAGCAGAAGATCAAACACCACATGTTCTCACTCATAGGCGGGTGTTGAACAATGAGAACACATGGACACAGGGAGGGGAGCACTACACACTGGGGTCAGTTGGGGGGAAATAGGGGAGGGACGGTTGGGTGTGGGGAGTTGGGGAGAGATAGCAAGGGGAGAGATGCCAGATGTAGGTGATGGGGAGGAAAGCAGCAAATCACACTGCCACGTGTGTACCTATGCAACAATCTTGCATGTTCTTCACATGTACCCCAAAACCTAAAATGCAATAAAATAAATAAATGGGAAAAAAAAAAAAGAAAATGCAGTACTAGAAGAATTCATAGAAGTGGCCATTGCACTCATCAACAAACAAAAAAGCATACGAAAATCAGAATAAAGGCCGGGCGTGGTGGCTGACGCCTGTAATCCCAGCACTTTGGGAGGCCAAGGAAGGTGGATCACCTGAGGTCAGGAGTTCAAGACCAGCCTGGCTAACATGGAGAAAACCCATCTCAACTAAAAATACAAAAATTAGCCAGGCATGATGGCAGGTGCCTGTAATCCCAGCTACTTGGGAGGCTGAGGCGGGAAAATCATTTGAACCGGGAGGTGGAGGTTGCAGTGAGCCAAGATCGCACCATTGCATTCCAGCCTGGGCGACAAAGCAAGACTCCATCTCAAAAAAAAAAAAAAAAAAAAGAAGAAACGAAAAGAAGAATAGAAATCTATAGTAAAGAAAAAAGTCACTAAGACACAATAATTTGCTTAAAATTGAACCAAGGTCAAGAGCAGTGGCTCCTATCCGTAATCCCAACATTTTATGGGACTGAAGCAGGAGAATCACTTGAATCCAGAAGTTCAAGACCAGCCTCGGCAACATAGTGAGACCCTTGTCTCTACAAAAAAAATAAAAATAATTTTAAAAATTAGTTAGGCCTGGTGGCGTGCACCTGTGGTGCTAGCTACTCAGGAGGCTGAGGTGGGAGGATTGCTTGAGCCCAGGAGTTCAAGGCTGCAATGAGCTATGATTGAAGTCCAGTCAGGGTGACAGAACAACACCCTGTCTCTAAAAAACAAATACATAAAATAAAATTGAGCCAAATGCCTCAATCCTTAAATTTGCACCAATGTGACAAGATGCTCTGTTTTCATTTTATTTGGGCTCTGTGCATGATAATTTAAAAATTCACTTTTGGCCTGGCATGATGGCTCATGCCTGTAATCCCAGTACTTTTGGAGACTGAGGCGGGATGATCACTTGAGCTCAGGAGTTCGAGACCAGCCTGGGCAACATAATGAGACCTCATTTTTTTTTTTTTTTTTTTTTGAGAAGGAGTCTTGCTTTGTTGCCCAGGCTGGAGTGCAATGGCACAAAACCTCCGTCTCCCAGATTCAAGCAATTCTCTGCCTCAGCCTCCCAAGTAGCTGGGATTATAAGCAACTGCCACCACACCTAACTAATTTTTGTATTTTCGGTAGAGACGGGGTTTCACCATCCTGGTCAGGCTGGTCTTGAACTCCTGACCTCATGATACACCCACCTTGGCCTCCCAAAGTGCTGGAATTACAGGCGTGAGCCACCGTGCCTGGCCTTGACCTCATTTCTATAAAAATAAAAAAATTAATTTTAAAAAATTCACTTATGACAATAAAAAAAGCAGCAGCAAATCACAGACTAGGGGTTCAAATGAGACTCACTAACCCAGTATAGAGTGAGTGGAAAGAAAGAACACCCAGAGAATTTTGTTCACTGCTGCATCCACGGTGCCTAAGAATATCGTGATCCAGCACCTTGGTCTTGGACTTCTAGACTCCAGAAATGTGAAGAATACATGTCTGTTGCCTCAGCCGCTGAGTTTATGCTATTTTATTACAGCTGCCCAAGCAGACAAACATGCTGTCCTCGCCTCTTTCTTCTTTAAGATGGTTTTCTCCTTCTCCCAGTAGAAACTGCTCTCAGCTAAAGACTCCACCCATTTCACAAGCTCCTCAGCTGATGTGATGCACTCCTAAGTGGGGAATCATTGGTGGAGTGGTTAAGTGTATGGGCTTTGGATTAAATACGTTATGCAAATACTTAAGTTTGGAGCTTGGGCAATGTGGTGAGACCCAGTCTCTACAAGAAGTGAAAAAAAAAAAAAAAAAAAAAAAGAAAGAAAAATAAAGAAAAGAAAAATTAGGTGGGCATGGTGGTGCACACCTTTTGTCCTGGCTACTCCTAAGGCCGAGGTGGGAGGATCACTTGAGCCCAGGAGGTGGAGGCTGCAGGGAGCCATCATTGCAGCACTGCACCCCAGCCTGAGCCACAGAGCAAGACTTTGCCTAAAAAAAAAATAGGTTTTGGGTATGGCCAGACTAACCTGCCGCCCCCAGCCCCAAACCTCCTTTCCCTTGTATGTGAAATGAAGATACTAGTACTTTTCCTATAAGGTTGTGAGGACGTTTCAGTGATTCCATCCATGTGAAACCTTGTGCGACGCGGGCACTGGGTAAGAGCTCCGGAACGTTTGTTTCCTTTCTTCCTTCTACAAACTCGGATGCCGAGGACATGTTTACAGTTTTGCAGAAACAGTGAAAAGAGCCGAGCACAGTGGCATCACCTGTAGTCTCAGCACTTTGGGAGGCCGAGGCAGGCAAATCACAAACTCAGGAGTTCGAGACCAGCCTGCCACCTCAGCCTCCCTAGTCACTGGGTCTACAGGCCCCCGCCACCACACCCAGCTAATTTTTTGTATTTTTAGTAGAGACGGGGTTTCACGATGTTGGCCAGGCTGGTCTCAAACTCCTGACCTCAATTGATCCACCTGCCTCGGCCTCTCAAAGTGCTGGGATTACAGGTGTGAGCCAACGTGCCTGGCCAGGATTTGCTTTCTGGAGTGCTCTGCACACCCCCTCCCTGTTTGTCCTCTACTTCACTGTGCTGGAATCATCTGTTGCCCTTTCAGGTTTACTCTCCACTCTTTCCCACCCTGCTCTGAGCCCCAGGATGTTGACCTAAGGGACACATCAATGGGCTGCCTTGTCCTTTGTCTCACAGCTGGATTAGGGAACTGGCAGGACATCTGAGGGCAGGAGGCAGTGAGGTGTGGGTACCTGTGTCCCAGCTCCCTCCCCATGCACGGCCCAGGCCTGAAGGTGGAAGCCTCTGTGTGGCTCACTCGCTCTTTGGATTCCAGTCACCACTTCCTTGCAGTTTCCTTTCTGTTTCCTCTTCTCCAGCCCACCCCATTGTAAGTCATCCCTTAATTAAAATCTCCTCAGATGACCCAGTTTGGGTGACCCTGACTGATATATCCCTGAGGACTACTAGGTCCACGTGGCCAGCCCCCTCCTGGTCCGCTGCTGTCGCTGAAGATGACAGTGTCACTATTCTTCAGCTGCCACCAAGGGCTCTCCCTGCTATGTTGCCTCTCCTGACCAACAGCATACAATATTTCTAAGCCTGAACCAACTCGAGGGGACACAACCAAGCCACTGCAGGAGAAAAACCCCAGGCAGACTATCCTGTGGCCACTTCCTCCACTCTCCAAAACCACGGTGTGGGTAAAACTATGTTCAGATGAAACCAGGGCATCGTGAAGGAGAAATAAGCCATCAGAGAGGCTCCAGCAAGCTGGACCAGAGGAGTGGGGGCCACCTGAGAGCCCAGCAGGCCTTACAATTTGTCCTGAAGCTGATCGTAACTAGGATTGTTACCAGAAAGAGGTCCTGATCCAGACCTCAAGAGAGGGTTCTTGGATCTCACAGTAGAAAGAATTCCGGGTGAGTCCATAGAATTAACAAGTTTATTAAGAAAGTAAAGGAATAGGCCAGTCGCAATGGCTCACACTTGTAATCATAGCACTTTGGGAGGCCAAGGCAGGCTGATCATGAGGTCAGGAGTTTGGGACCAGCCTGGCCAACCCCATGAAACCCCATCTCTACTAAAAATACAAAAAAAAAAAAAAAAATTAGCCAGGTGTAGTGGCGGGCACCTGTAATCCCAGCTACTTGGGAGGCTGAGGCAGGAGAACTACTTGAACCCATGGGACGGAGGTTATAGTGAGCTAAGATCACACCACTGCACTCCAGCCTGGGTGACAGAACAAGACTCCATTTAAAAAAAAAAAAGAAAGAAAGAAAGAATGGCTACTCCAGGCCAGGGGGTTCGGTGACTCACACCTGTAGTCCCAGAAATTTGGGAGGCCGAGGGGGGCAGATCACTTGAGATCAGGAATTCGAGACTAACCTGACCAACAAAATGAAACCCTATCTTTACTAAAAATACAAAAATTACCTGGGTGTGGTGGTGGGCGCCTATAATCCCAGCTACTTGAGTGCAAGCAATTTTTGTTCCTCAGCCTCCCAAGCAGCTGGGATTACAGGCATGCACCACCACACCTGATTAATATTTGCATTTTTAGTAGAGACAGGGTTTCACCATATTGGCCAGGCTGGTCTCGAACTCCTAACCTCAGGTGATCCGCCCACCTCAGCCTTCCAAAGTGCTGTGATTACAAGCGTGAGCCACCGCACCTGGCCTGGATCTATATATTAATGTGTGGCTGGGCAGGCCCAAGGGCATGTCTGGCTTCTCTTGTTTCTGCAGCTCCAGACTTGAGGTCTCATCCTGTGCTGATATTACATGTGATCTTCTTACACCACTGCGCTGACGACCACGAAGCAAAGAAAACTGTTTATGTCCAAATGCACTGCACACACAGCACCATAAAGTTATTTAATATTTGCATGCATTCCGATGTTACAGTTAACTCCTGCAGCAGGTGTTGATTGAGCAGGTATGCTGATCTAAAGGAAGAAGATGAGGCACAGACAAGATTTTTTAAAGTTTTCTTGGCTGAGCATGGTGGCTCATGCCTGTAATCCCAGCACTTTGGGAGGCCAAGGTGGGTGAATCACTTGAGGTCAGGAGTTCGAGATCAGCCTGGCCAACATGGGAAAACCCTGTCTACTAAAAATATAAAAATTAGCGGGTGTGGTGGCACGCGCCTGTAATCCCAGCTACTCAGGAGGCTGAGGCTGGAGAATCAGTTGAACTCGGGGCGGGGGGGGTGGAGTTTGCAGTGAGCCAAGATCGAGCCACTGCACTCCAGCCTGGGTGACAAAGTCTTGCTCTGTCTCCAAAAAAAGAGTTTTCTTGAGCCAAAGTGAGAACAGCTGCCCAGGAAACACTTCGAAATTGCTTTCGGAAAGTGCTCTGCTTGGCTTTTGTTACAAGTAAGTTGTTGTTTTTGTTTTGTTTTGTTTTTATTAGACACAGGGTCTTACTCTGTCACTCAGGCTGGACTGCAATGGTGGAATCATAGCTCACTGTGGTCTCCTGGACTCAAGTGATCCTCTTGGGCATCAGCCTCCCAAGTAGCTGGGATTACATGCATGCGCTGCCATGGCATGTGCCTGGCTAATTTTTTTTTTTTTTTAAGAGATGGGATCTTGCTATGTTGCACAGGATTGTCTGAAACTCCTGGGCTCAAGCAATTCTCCTGCCTCAATCTCCCAAAGTGTTAGGATTATAGGTGTGAACCACTGTGTCCAATCACAAGAATTTTTTTTTTTTTTTTTGAAATGGAGTCTCACTCTGTCACCCAGGCTGGAGTGCAGTGGTGCGATCTCAGCTCACCCCAACCTCCACCTCCCAGGTTCAAGCAATTCTCCTGCCTCAGCCTCCTGAGTAGCTGGGATTACAGGTGCATACCACCGTGCCCAGCTAGTTTTTGTATTTTTAGTAGTGACAGCGTTTCACTATGTTGGCCAGGCTGGTCTCCAACTCCTGACCTCGTGATCCACTCACCTCGGCCTCCCAAAGTGCTGGCATTACAGGTGTGAGCCACTGCACCCAGCCACAAGTAGATTTTTAAAGGCAAAAGGGAAGGAGTGAGGCTGATGTAGAGTTTTTTAACAGGAATTTTTATTTGTTTACACAAATAACATTGCTTAGTGATCACTATACATTGCAGAGCTATAGGGTATGAGTTACGGTGTCCAGCATATGGCACTTTCAGGTTAATTTTATGTTTGCTTGGTATCAGCCGGTCTACAGCTCACATAATGAGTGGCTCAGAGAGGTAGTTACTCAGCTCATGGGGTGGAGGGAGATGTGGCTGCTGTTGGATTTCAATGCCTCTCTGGGCTTGATCCAAAAAAAGTTCCCTTTATTTCTTTTTTTTTTTTTTTTTTTTTTTTTTGAGACAGGGTCTCACTCTGTCACTCAGGCTGGAGTGCAGTGGCACACTTACAGCCTCGACCTCCTTGGGCTCAGTTGATGCTCCTGGCTCAGCTTCCCTAGTAGCTGGGACTATAGGCATGCACCACCATACCCATCTAATTTCTTTTGTAGTTTTTGTAGAGACAGGATCTTACTATATTGTGTTAGGCAGGCCTTGAACTCCTGGGCTCAAGCGATCTGCCCGCCTCAGCCTCCCAAAGTGCTGGAATTACAGGCATGAGCCACCGCACCAGACCTTCAGGTATTTCTTTATAGCACTATGCAAGATTAGGTGGAGAAAAGGCATACAGTTCATTTAAGCACGCATGGCACCAGAAAATTGTAGGAGAATTACCCAATAAGTCAATGGGGTACAGATGGTTATATGAGACATCGACACCACCTGAGGGGGTCTGTCATGCAAGCCCTGACTCTGCAACGGATGAATAAAATACACTCACACACAAAGTACAGCGAACAAGTAGGCTAGGGAGGTTGTCCACTCAGAGGGCAATTACAACTACCCAGCCCCTCAGTAGCGGCTCCTCCTCGCATTTATTCAGTATAGATTTTATAACAGAGGTTCTAAGTCAACACGCTTGTGATAATTAACATGGTTAAAAGAGTGGTTTTACGAATGATAAAAGCTTTGGTTCCTAGGCCCAGAACAAACACCATTAATGAGTAATCCCCCTCCCCCACCCCGCCCCCCAGAGGGCCCTGTGGGACAAAGTTTGCATGAGTAATCAACTATTTAGAGCAGAGACAAAGGAATGTGGGGTAAACAGACTTAACTGGGGAAGCTTCTATTATCCCTAATCTTCACCCTATGACCTAATGCTCTAAGGTAAGGACCAGCTGCCTTCAGTCTGTCCTATTATTACAAGTTACTGAAAACTTTTCGGCCTTCCAAAAGGTTTGAGACTATAATCTTTTTTTTTTTTTTTTTTTTTTGAGACAGAGTCTCTGTTGCCAGGCTTGAGTGTAATGGTGCGATCTCAGCTCACTGCAACCTTCGCCTCCTGGGTTCAAATGATTCTCCTGCCTCAGCCTCCTGAGTAGCTGGGACTACAAGTGTGTGCCACCATGCCCAGCTAATTTTTGTATTTTTAGTAGAGACGGGTGTTCACCATGTTGGCCAGGATGGTCTTGATCTCTTGATCTCGTGATCCACTTGTCTAGGCCTCCCAAAGTGCTGGGATTACAGGCGTGAGCCACCACACCCAGCCAAGACTATAATCTTAGAACTTCCCTAAGATTTCCCTTAATATTTTGCCAACCACCCTGAGTAAACCCAACAGTTATACAGCCTTTTTATTAGGGGAAAGGGAAGTGGGGAAGTGAGGATGACTTTAGGAGGGTTCTAAAAGATTTTTAAGAAAATTCAGGCCGGGCGCGGTGGCTCACACCTGTAATCCCAGCATTTTGGGAGGCCAAGGTGGGCAGACAATGAGGTCAGGAGATGGGTTTTCCCATGTTGCCCAGGCTGGCATCAGAGTCCTGGGCCCAAGCAATCCTCTTACCTCAGCCTCCTAAAGAGCTGGGATTACAGGCATGAGTCACTGCACCTGGCCTAAATATATATTTAAAAGGTCTTTAGGTGTTTTTCTCTCCTTGGATCTCGTTTTTTTGAGAAAAAAGGCTTTTTTTGTTCTCAGTTGACTGAATTCTGTTTTCTTCATGGGCTTCTGTCTGTCTCTCCTTCCTCTTGCCACCCTCTGCTGCCTGAGGGACGTTAAATAATCTCCAACAGCCAGGTACAGTGGTTTACTCCTGTAATCCTAGCCTTTTGGGAGGCCAAGGTGGGTGGATCACAAGGCCAGGAGTTCAAGAACACCCTGGCCAATATGGTGAAACCCCATCTCTACTAAAAATGCAAAAATTAGCTGGGTGTGCTGGCAGGTGCCTGTAGTCCCAGCAACTTGGGGGGCTGAGGCAGAAGAATCGCTTGAACCCAGGAGGAAAAGCTTGCAGTGAGCCGAGATCGCACCACTGCACTCCAGCCTGGGCAACAGAGCCAGACTCCATCACAAAAAATAATAATAAAGTTCAAACAGCCTGGGATTCCTTAAAGAAAACAGAGAAGATGCCAGACTTCTTTTTGGGAGAAGCCCCTGTTTTTCCTTACGGAACCCCAAAGGGTAAACAGACAAGTTCCTCTCAGATCTTAACCTGCTGGCTTTTGTATCGAGTTATCTGCCTTTTTTTTTTAACCTGGCTAATTTTTGTATTTTTAATAGAGACGGGGTTTCACCATCTTAACCAGGCTAGTCTTGAACTCCTGACCTCATGATCCACCACCCCCCCGCCCCATCAGCTTCCCAAAGTGCTGGGATTACAGGTGTGAGCCACGGTGCCTGGCCTATATAATGTATTTTTCTTAACTCAATATACTCAAAATATTATCAGTTCAACATATAATGAATATAGAAACAAATTATTCAGGTATTTTACTTTTTTTTCCACACTAAATCTTTGAAATATTGTGTATGTTAAACTTGTGGCAGTTTGGACTGGCCACCTTTGGAGTGCTCAGTGTGTACCTGTGGCTAATGGCTACTGTGTTAGCCACTGTAGGCCAAAGTTTAGCTTAAAAGTGACACAGGCGCGGTGGCTCATGCCTGTAATCCTAGTACTTTGGGAGGCTGAGGTGCGTGGATCACGAGGTCAGGAGATCAAGACCATCCTGGCTAACACAGTGAAACCCCATCTCTACTAAAAATACAAAAAATTAGCTGGGCATGGTGGCAGGCGCTGGTAGTCCCAGTTACTCAGGAGGCTGAGGCAGGAGAATCACTTGAACCCAGGAGGCAGAGGTTGCAGTGAGCCGAGATTGTACCACTGCACTCCAGCCTGGGCAACAGAGCAAGACTCCGTCTCAAAAAAAAAAAAAAAAAAAAAAAGTGAGACCAAACTCAACAGGTCTCCCCATCTCGGACCTTGCCCTCCTTGGCCCATCCCAAAACTCCACTGGCTACTAGTTATCTTTCTAAAAAACAATTCTAATCATGTCATCCGCCACCCCCTCCCGCCCCCGGCCCCGCTTAAAAGAGCTCTGATATCTCCTGCCTCTCTAAGACAACGTCCAAGCAGTTTGGCATGATTTGAAAAACTCAACGACCTGATCCCAATTTCCTTTTTGAAAAATTATTACGTATGTTTTAGAGATAAGGTCTCTGTCCGAGGTGGGGTGTAGTGGTGTGATCACAGCACACTGGAGCCTCCAGCTTCTGGGCTCAAGCAGTCCTCCAACCTCAGCTTCCTAAGCAGCTGCGATTACAGGTGCACCACCCAATTTCCCTTTCGAACCGCCCTCTCTTCTTCACCCTCTTCCCCACAACATGTGCACACAATGATAGGAACTTCTCAAACCCAACAAGTTTTTCCATCCTCGGTCCCTCTTGCATTTTTCTCTCTCCCCTTGAACATCATCCATGCATAAATACATGCATGCATGCATGCATGCATCCATCCATCCATCCTTCAAGGAGTACCTACGAAACATCCATCCATCCATCCAAGAAGTACCTACTAAACCTCAGGCAGTGGGGTGGGCATTGGACCCAATTCAGGGGCTATCGGGAAATCTCTTTGACAAACTATTACTCCTCCCCTACGCGTCCTCCCTCCCCGCCGCCCCCTACTCTAAATTTAGCTCTCAGGACGCTGCTGGTTGGTTCACTCCTCCTCCCACCCCTTCTCTTCCTCTCTAAAGGCCAGGAACGGAATTGTTAGCCCCTCCACACCCACCCCCATCAAGGTCAAGAAATTGAGGTGGGGTGAGCATGACCAGTCAATCCCACTTTCTCAAATGAGGAACTGAGGCAGCGAACAGGGGGTGCCGAAGGGTACACCGGGCCTGAAGTCTTAATGCAGAAACCGGGCCTTTCTGCAGCGGGCCGGGTCAGCTCGGATCTTCGCACGGTCCTGAGTCGCCACCCCCAACCCAGCCAAGGATTAACATAGGTGAGCTATCCCGCCCGCCACCCCACCCGCGTCCCTGCCAGAGTGGCGCCAAGGGACCCGAGAGCGGAGAAGCAGTCGCTGGGGGGCGGTGTGGAGGAGTCCGTGAGTAGGAGGGCGTGGATCTAGCGGCGGCGGGAGAACCCACGTGCAAGCAGCGGCCTGGAGCTGGGTGGGGCTGCGGCGCGGACTACAAATCCCAGGGGCGTGGGTCTGGAGAGGCGGAAGGGGCGTCCTGCGGCGGGGCGGGACGGGGCGAGGCGGAGCGAGGCTGCAGGCGCGGGAGGGCCGGGAGAGGTTCGCGGGTGCAGCGCACAGGAGACCATGTCCGGGGGCAGCAGCTGCAGCCAGACCCCAAGCCGGGCCATCCCCGCCACTCGCCGGGTGGTGCTCGGCGACGGCGTGCAGCTCCCGCCCGGCGACTACAGCACGACCCCCGGCGGCACGCTCTTCAGCACCACCCCAGGAGGTAGGCTAGGGCTCGGGGACGCCGCGTGCTGGCTCCCGGGCGGGCGGGAGGATTGGGAATCGCTGGTCGGACCGGGTGTCCAGGCTCAAGGGCGTCGTGGCTGGAAAGAACTAGAAGGGGCGTCGGGGAGACAGCGAGGGTCATGGAAGTGGCCGCCCGGCTGCCCTCCGAGTGCGTCGTCCAGACCCGAGCTGCAAACTGCCCCGTTCGTTTCCTCTTTCTGTTAGGTGTCAGACAGCTGACACCTAACTAACAAGCACGCCTCCAGGACGGCCACATGCCGAGCTGTGCTGCCCCTTGTGGATGTTGGGGGCGCTCCCCAGGCGGGATAGGGCGGGGTCAGTGTGGCCCACCATCCAGGAAAGGCCCAGCCTGGTGTTTTTATGGGATGAGTTGGGATAAATTTATTATTTATCTGTTGGGATAAATGAGTCCTACAGGGCCCTGTTTTTTCCCAAGGCACCCCTAGTTTTGCCTTGGACACTCGCTCTCTGACGGAGGTTTGGGTCTGGGGGTGCTCCCCTGCTCCAGCAGCGCCTCCCGGGCACCTGTGGCACGTTCCCCATTTATGCGAGCGGGATCTCCGCGGACTGGCCTGGCGCCACGGGCCGGGCTGTGCAGAAAAGCACGTTCTTCTGTCCGAGGGGAGGAGGAGGTACCGTGTGACCTCCCTGGGAGAGGATGAGGAAGAGGAAGCTGAGCTGGCACGGGTGGGGTGGACAGCCTCGGGCTGCCCTCGGGAACCTGGCATTCCCTCCCAGCCCCGGAGCCCCAGCGCACAGGCGCTGATGAAACCTACGCTCCTGTTTGCATGATGAAATAAATCCTCGTGGCTCGCCACTCCGGTCCCATCCTCTCACTGCCCCCACTCCTTTTGCTCCTCTCCCTCCATCCTCCTCCACGCTGCTTTCCGAACTACTGGAAAACGCGACAGATCCCGGCGCTTGGCTCGGTGGCGGTGGGGGCCACATGCTTATTTTCTCAGGCAGATTCTGCCCCATCGGCAGCAAGCATGGCCGGATCCGAGGTCCTCTGCCGTTTGATCCAAATCGTACACTGTTAGAACGGTTAGGGATCTTGTCCAACTCTGCCGCCTTGTTCTACAGAGCCCGGTACTGAGGCCTCAGAGCTGGAACACGTGTCTGTTGCCCATTGTCACACCGTTTTCCCAGATTCGGCAAGAAATAGCAATCAGGCAGAGAAGGGAGGAATGCTTCTTCTTCTGTTAGAAATGATCCGAGGAGAAGCTCGCAGGGGCTCTTGTTGCCACTCCCGACTCATCCTCTTTCCCTTGCTGGGTCTTTTGTAGTCCATGCTGTTCTCCTTTGTCTCTGTCACAATGGTCTACCAGGCCAATTCCCGACACTTTTGGAGTTCTTTCAACTGAGGGGGTAAGTGTCTGCTGGATTTGTTCAGGGTGGGCCCTGAGGCTGGCCTGAAGGCTCAGGGAGCCCCTTTGCACCATTTGTTGCTGGATTCTTGGGGTCAAATTGGAAGCCAGAGATACTGTTTATAGGCACTTCTGGCCGAGGTACCGATTCATGCCTGTAATCCCAGCATTTTGGGGAGCCAACGCAGGAGAATTGCTTGAGGCCAGGAGTTCAAGACCAGCCTGGGCAACGTAGTGAGACTCCATCTCTACAAAAAAAACAAACAACAGAAAGAATGTTGTCCTAGCTACTCCAGAGGCTGAGGCCAGAGGATGGCTTGAGGCCAGGAGTTGGAGGCTGTAGTGAGCTATAATTGACCACTGCAGACTTTATTTCTAAAATAAATAATAAATGTAAAATATAGGAACTTTGAATCCACTTTTCACTTTGGATTGGGAAGTGGGGAGTAGTCAGGGGGCAGACAGACCACAGCAAATCCCACTCCCTTTGAAGGTCTTTAGCAGTAGCGGGAGGGGAGAAGGGGCTTCTGCATTGGGGCATAGCATATGTTTCTGAGATTACTGGAAGAAGCTAGCAGTGCCAGGAACCTAAAGCCAGCTCACTCTCTGGGGTGTCCTGTGGAGCAGGTACAGCTCACAGTCCCTAAGCCAGGGAAATCCGGCTTACTTCTGCTAAAGTCAAGCAAGCCTGGTCAGCCTCGATTAGCCAAGGTGTGGACTCTTCTTCCAAAGCCCACCTTAGCCCACTTCTGCCAGGGCAGAGAAGCTGAAACGGTCACATCCTGGGACCCTTTGGCTCCAGAGCAGAATACTGCCTCTTTTCCAGGTGCATGAGGATAACTGGGGTCTTCATTTAAGGCATATTCTGATTCTGTAGGTGGGGGTAGGGACTAGCTTCAGCATTTCTTTTCTTTCTTTCTTCCTTTTTTTTTTTTTTTTTTTTTTTTTTGAGACAGGACCTCGTCTGTCACCCAGACTGGTGCGATCTTGGCTCACAGCAACCTCCACCTCCTGGGTTTAAGCGATCCTCCCACCTCAGCCTCCCTAATACCTGGGACAACAGGCACCCACAGCCGGCTAATTTTTATATTTTTTGGTAGAGACGGGTGTTTCACCATGTTGGGCAGGCTGGTCTCCAACTCCTGACCTCAAGTGATCTGCCCGCCTCTGCCTCCCAAATGCTGGGATTACAGGCGTGAGTCACCATGCCCAGCCTAGATCAGCATTTCTAACTAGCTCTCAGTGATTGGTGCACATACCACACTCTGAGCACTCAGGAATTAGTGGAACATAACTTCCCTTACCTTTCAGATCTCTGGAGTCTGGAAAAAAAAAAGGATGGTTCCATTTGAGAGAAATTTTGAAGTTGGGTTCAGCATCTGTCTCTAAATCATGGTGTGGAAAGCCAGGCTTTTGATAGAGTGTCTGCACCTGCTTACTTAGAGGGACTGTCAGCTTCTCAGGAATAACCAATGGAGTAAATGCCCACCAGTCACTCCTGCTGGGAATAGCCCTCAAATGATTGTCCCTGGAGGGAAAGAAGCAGGAGTTGGATTGAACTATCCCCATTCCTATAACTCCAGTTTGCTTTCCGTTTTTTTTGTTTGATTGTTTTTTAAACCTGAGATAAGTTCTTACCCTGTCACCCAGGCTAGAGTACAGTGGCATGATCATAGCTCATTGCAGTCTCAAGCTCCTGGGCTCAAGTGATCCTCCTGCCTCAGCCTTGCAAGTAGCTGGGACTATTGGCACTTGCCATCATGCCCTGCTAATTTTTTAATTTTTTTGTAGAGGTGGGATCTCTCTGTGTTGTTCAGGCTGGTCTCAAATTCCTGGACTCAAGCAATCCTCCCACCTCAGCCTCCCAAACTGCTGGAATTACAGGCACCTCACCTGGCCACCAGTGTGCTTTTCATGGTCATTAACCATTTGCACACTGAGGCCCTGCTCTGAGGTTAGCTGTCCGGAGTATTTAAGAGAATTTTGCCAAAGGGAGTGTCATGTATAAATATTTGAGTCTGTGGAGTCTTGGAAATATCCAGCAATACCATAAACTGCCCATTGGCCAGCAGAACCTTTGAGTGGGTCGGAAAGCAACCCCCCCATCAATCTCCACATTCCCAGCTCCATGTTGCCTCTTTGCTGCCGAAGCCTACAAACAGGCTTGGATGGCAGTCCTGCCTAAGACCTGTGCCTGGATAGGGTGAATCAGAGGTGAGCAGGTAGGGCTGCAGGTGTTAATGTCACCCTGTTTGGTTAAGCAAACAAGGTCTGTGCCCAGGAAGCTTACCTTGGAACAGCTCCCAGGTCTTTGGACATGAAACAGTGCTGGGAAGAGGGGGACGTACACTGGGCACCGAAGCCACAGCACAGCCCATGTCCTGAGGCCTTAGTGACATAGAGGGAAGAAGTTATTAAGGATGGGTTAAAAGAGCTTGGACATTAATGCAGTGAGGGAGAAACAATGGGCCCTCTTCTCACATTGACCTGAGCTTCCTTTTAAAGTGTTTGAAGGAGCTGGGTGCAGTGGCTCGCTCCTGTAATCCCAGCTCCTAGGAAGGCTGAAGCAGGAGCATTACATGAGGCCAGGAGTTTGAACCTGAATAACATAGTGAGACTCTGTCTGTATAAATTAAATAAATAAAAATTTTTTTAAGTGTTGGAAGGATTCCACACTGTGTCCCTAATTAAACATTTGGTGGGGGGTTCCTGGTGTAGAGCATCCCAAACTCCCTCCAATGCCCAGACTCCTTGTTTTTTGTTGTTGTCGTTTGTTTATTTTTAGATGGAGTTTTACTCTTGTTGCCCAGGCTGGAGTGCAGTGCCACGATCTTGGTCACTGTAACCTATGCCTCCTGGGTTCAAATGATTCTCCTGCCTCAGCCTCCTGGCCAGCTGGGATTACAGGCATATACACCACACCCAGCTACTTTTTGTATTTTTTTTTTTTTTTTTGAGACGGAGTTTCACTCACGTCACCCAGGCTGGAGTGCAATGGCGCGATCTCGGCTCACCGCAACCTCCGCCTCCTGGGTTCAGGCAATTCTCCTGCCTCAGCCTCCTGAGTAGCTGGGATTACAGGCACGCACCACCATGCCCAGCTAATTTCTTTTTTGTATTTTTAGTAGAGACGGGGTTTCACCATGTTAACCAGGATGGTCTCGATCTCTTGACCTCGTGATCCACCCGCCTCGGCCTCCCAAAGTGCTGGGATTACAGGCTTGAGCCACTGCGCCCGGCCTCTTTTTGTATTTTTATTAGAGACAAGGGTTTACCATGTTAGTCAGGCTGGTCTCCAACTCCTGACCTCAGGTGATCCACCCGCCTCGACCTCCCAAAGTTTTGGGATTACAGGCATGAGTCACCGTCTCTGGCCTTACTATTTTATTTTATTTTGTTTTTGAGGCAGAGTCTCACTCTGTTGCCCAGGCTAGAGTGCAGTAGCATGATCTTAGCTCACTGCAGCCTCCACCTCCCAGGTTCAGGTCGATTCTCCTGCCTCAGCCTCTGGGGTGGCTGGGATGACAGGCACATACCACCATGCCCAGATAATTGTTTTTTTTCCTCGAGACAGAGTCTTGCTCTGTCACCCAGGCTGGAGTACAATGGTGTGATCATGTTTTGCTTTGTTTTTTTTTTTTTTTTTTTTTTTTTGAGATAGAGTCTTGCTCTGTTGCCAGGCTGGAGTGCAGTGGCATGATCTTGACTTACTGCAACCTCCACTTCCCAGGTTCGAGCTATTCCCCTGCCTCCGCCTCCCAAGTAGCTGGGATTACAGGCGTGTGCCACCATGCCCGGCGAATTTTTTGTATTTTAGTAAAGACAGGGTTTCACCATGTTGGCCAGAATGGTCTCAATCTCCTGACCTAATGATCCGCCTACCTCGGCCTCCCAACGTGTTGGGATTATAGGCGTGAGCCACCATGCCCAGCCTTTAATGGCATGATCTTGGCTCACTGCAACCTCTGCCTCCTGGGTTCAAAGCAATTCAGCCTCCCAAAGTGCTAGGACTATAGCCATGAGCCACCATGCCTGGCCCTCTAGTTCTTTATTATTTGAAAGGAGAGGCCAGGTGCGGTGGCTTACACCTGTAATCCCAGCACTTTGGGAGGCCGAGGCAGACAGATCACCTGAGGTCAGGAGTTTGAGACCACCTTGGCCAACATGGTAAAACCCTGTCTCTACTAAAAATACAAAAAAAAAAAAAAAAATAGCCAGGCCTGGCGGCAGGAGCCTGTAATCCCACCTACTCAGGAGGCGGAGGCACGAGAGTCACTTGAACATGGCAGGCGGAGGTTGCAGTGAGTCGAGATCATGCCATTGTACTCCAGCCTGGGTGACAAGAGTGAAATTTTGTCTCAAAAAAAAAAAAGGGGGAGAGTTTGATTTTTATTTTTCTTCCTAAAAGAGCAAAAAAAGCCCTTCAATTACCAAATTTTGGGAAAAAGTTGGCAGAGCAGTGCCATATTTATCCATTGGCATAAAGTAGTGAGGCATTTTCTCATATGAACCTTTATTTTAATGTTCTGGAAGATGAGTTAGGAAGGCACGGCAACAGTTTCTGGGTTTTTTTGTTGTTTTGGTTTTGGTTTTGGTTTTGAGACAGGGTCTTGCTTTGTCAGTCAGGCTGGAGTGCAGTAGCAGCTTCGACCTTCCGGGCTTCAGTGATCCTCCCATCTCAGCCTCCCAAGTAGCTGGGACTACAGGCGTGCACTACCATGCCCGGCTAATTTTTTTGTATTTTTTGGTAGAGATGGGGTTTCGCCATGTTGCCCACGCTGGTCTCAAACTTGTGAGCTAATCCACCCGCCTTGGCCTCCCAAAATTCTGGGATTATCAGCAGGCGCCAGCGCGCCTGGCCTGAGAAGGCACAGCAATACTGAAAAAAAGGAACATTGCTTTCTTAGGTGAGTTTTTAAATAAAAATATTCACTTATATGCACATAAATTCTTGCCTGTGCCAACAAACCCATGAAAAACCTGTTTCTTTCTGGTCTGACTTAGACCCATGCCTAGGGTCTCTCTTCATTGTGATTCACGGCAAATGAATCACACGCATTTGTTTACGTGTTTGTTCCGTAAGTTAGCCAGGAAATTTTTTCAGGCAGTCTTACTCATCTTTATATCCACATGACCTAATGCCAGGTCTAGTATTTGGAAAGTGAAGAGTTGGAAAGAAGACTAGAATGAAAGTGTTCCTCTCAGGATAGCCTAGTTTTCTTACCATCAGGCCTGGGTCTCCACTGGCTTAATGATGATGTGTAAATTTCCTTTTCTGTCCTTTCAGTTGCAGGGTATAAGTGTTTATCTCAGAATGTCCCAGGGGCAGAAAGTAACTTTCTCTGTTTTGATGTTGTTGCTGTCTGTTTGTTTGTTTTTTGAGACAAGGTCGGTTTTTTTGTTTGTTTTTTGTTGCGAGTTGCAGGGCAGTGGCATGATCATGGCTTACTGCAGCCTTGACCCCCGAGCTCAGGTGATTCTCTTGCCTGAGCCTCCCCAATAGCTGGGACTATAAGCACACGCTGCCACGCCTGGCTAATCTTTAGATTTTTAGTAGAGACAGAGTTTTGCCACGTTGCCCAGGCTCGCCTGGAGCTCCTGGACTCAAGTGATCCACCACCTCGGCCTCCCAAAGCACTGGGATTACAGGCATGAGCCACTGGACCAGCCAGAGAATAACTTTCTTTGAACCTTCCTACTTATCCTCATACAGATGGTCCCCACTTATGATGGTGTGACTATGATTTTTGACTTTACAATGGTGTGAAAATGATATGCATTCAGTAGGAATTGTACTTTTTAAAATCGTTTTTGAGACAAGACTCTCATTCTGTTACCCATGCTAGAGTGCAGCGGCATGATCTCGGCTCACTGCGACCCCTGCCTCTCAGGCTCAAGCAATCCTCCCACCTCAGCCTCCCAAGTAGCTGGGGCTACAGGTGTGCGCCACCACACCTGGCCTAGAAATTGTACATTGGATTTTGAATTTTGATCTGTTTCTGGGCCAGCAATATGAGGTATATACTCTCGAGACACTCAGCAGGGACAGTGAGCTGCAGCTCCCATTCAGCCCTGCAAACGTGAGGACAAACGGCCAATCACAAGTTTGTCCAACCTGAGGCCCTCGGGCCACATGTAGCCCTAGATGGCTTTGAATGAGGCCCAATACAAGTCCGTTAACTTCCTTAAAACATTTCGAGATTTCTTTTTCTTTTTTTTAACCTCAACAGCTATTGTTAGTGTTAGCATATATATTTTTTTTTTTTTTTGAGACGGAGTTTCACTCTTGTTGCCCAGGCTGGAGTGCAATGGCACAATCGCTGCAACCTTCACCTCCCAGGTTCAAGCAATTCTCCTGCCTCAGCCTCCCAAATAGCTGGGATTACAGCCATGTGCCACCACGCCCGGCTAATTTTGTAGAGACAGGGTTTCTCCATGTTCGTCAGGCTGGTCTCGAACTCCCGACCTCAGGTGATCTGCCCACCTCAGCCTCCCAAAGTGCTGGGATTACAGGCATGAGCCACCTCGCCTGGCCAGTGTTACTGTATTTTATGTGTGGTGCAAGACTAGAGTCTAGTGTGCTGTGTTACTAGATGATTTTGCCCAACTGCAGGCTAGTGTAAGTGTTCTGAGCACATTTAAGGTAGGGAAGGCTAAGCTATGATGTTCAGTAGGTTAGGTATACTAAATGCTTTTTTTTTTTTTGAGACAGAGTCTCATTCTGTCCCAAGCTGGAGTGCAGTGGTGCAATCTCTGCTCACTGCAGCCTCCACTTCCCAGGTTCAAGCGATTCTCCTGCCTCGGCCTCCCAAATAGCTGAGATTACAGGCATGTGCCACCATACCCGGCTAATTTTGTATTTTTAGCATAGGTGGGTTTTCACCATGTTGGCCAGGCTGATCTTGAACTCCTGACCTCGAGTGATCTGCCCGCCTCACCCTCCCAAAGTGCTGGGATTATAGGTATGAGCCACCGCACCTGGCCCTGATATTTTCTACGTATGCTGGATTTATTGGGACATACTTCAGTGTAAGTCAAGGAACATTTGTATTACAGATAACAGTATTGATGATATTACTGAACA
Source organism: Sapajus apella (assembly GCF_009761245.1). Lineage (NCBI taxonomy): Eukaryota > Metazoa > Chordata > Mammalia > Primates > Cebidae > Sapajus > Sapajus apella. The sequence continues at coordinate 5,830,382 of NW_022436961.1, read as the reverse complement.
GGGAGTGGATATATACTTTTTATTTTCGTTCTTTTCTTTTCTTTTTTAACTTTTTGCAGATAGGGTCTCCCCTCTGTGGCCCAGGCTGGAGTGCCTATGGGCTGGCATGCAGTGGCACGATCACCACTCACTGTAACTTTGAGCTCCTGGGCTCAAGAAATCTTCCTGCCTCAACTTCCCGAGTAGGTAGGACCACAGGCACACGCTACCACACCTGGCTAATTTTTATTTTTTGTAGAGATAAGATCTCTGTTGCCCAAGCTGGTCTTGAACTCCTGGCCTCAAGCAATCCTTCAGCCTCAACCTCACAAAGCATTGGGATTACAGATGTGAGCCAATGTACCTGTGACTTTTTCTTATACTGAACAAATCAGTATTGGGGCCAGGGTCTCAGACTCTGGGACTGATGATCTTTATTTATCTGTTTGCATCCAGCATTGCTGACAAGACAAGAGTAGAGAACTTCTGCCCACTGGCATTTGGGCGCTCAAGGGCATGGGCAGCAAAGGGCTCCTTATAATCTAACTGTTATACCCATGAAAGCTCATGAACAGAGCTCAGATACTAGGCTCAGAGGATCAGGGTTTCTTCTCCGCCCAGGGACACTTCGTGAAAATGGTTGTATCAGTTAGCTATTGCTGTATAAGAAGCCATCCCCAAACAGTAACTAAACAGCAGCTATTTGTCATTTCTCACTATCCTTTGGGCTGGTTGGGTTCTTTGCAGATCTTGCCTGAGCTTACTCATATGACTGCACACTGTTGACAGCTGGATTGTCCCAGGGTGGAAGCTCCAAGATGGTCTCATCCACATACCTGGGCCACTGCTGGGGACAGCCAGAAGCCTGAGAGTTCGCTCTATCCTCTTGGTCTCTCAACATTCTGATCACTCAGTAGTCTAGCTTCAATTCTATTTACATGGTAGTTTCCAAGGCCACTTAAGGCCTAGGCTCAGAAGTCCCGTAACATCACTTACCAAGTATTCTGTCAGTCAAAGCAAGTCACAGGGCCAGCCCAGATTCAGGGAAACAGGAAGTAAATGCCTTTTTTTTTTGAGATGGAGTCTTCCTCTGTTGCCCAGTCTGGAGTGTCGTGGCCGGATCTCGGCTCACGGAAACCTCTGCCTTCCAGGTTCTGGTGATTCTCTTGCCTCAGGCTTCCAAGTAGCTGGGATCACAAGCCTGCACCACCACGCCCAGCTAATTTTTTTTTTTTTTTTTTAAGAGGGGTCTCACTCTGCCACCAGGATGGAGTGCTGTGGCGCGATCTTGGCTCACTGCAACCTCCGCCTCCTGGGTTCAAGCAATTCTCCTGCCTTAACCTCCCAGTAGCTGGAATACCGGTGCCCACCACCACGCCTAGCTAATTTTTTTGAATTTTTAGTAGAGACAGGGTTTCACCATGTTGGCCAGGCTGGTCTAATGGATCGGGGATTGATCCATTGGTCTAATTCGTCCACTGCAGCCTCCCAAAGTGCTGGGATTACAGGCGTGAGTCGGCTAATTTGTGTATTTTTAGTAGAGACAGGGTTTTACTACATTGCCCATGCTGGTCTTGAGCTCCTGAGCTCAGGTGATCCACCCGCCTTAGCCTCCCAAAGTGCTGGGATTACAGATGTGAGCCACCATGACTGGCCTTTTTTGTCTGTTTGTTTGAGACAGAGTCTCACTCTGTCCCCCAGGCCAGAGCGCAGTGGCATGATCTCAGCTAACTACAACCTCCACCTCCCACGTTCAAGTGCTTCTCTTGCTTCAGCCTCCCAAGTAGCTGGGACTACCGGTGCCTGCCACCATGCCCGGCTAATTTCTGTATTTTTAGAAGAGATGGGGTCTCACCATGTTGGCCAGGCTGGTCTTGAACTTCTAACCTCAGGTGATCTGCCTGCCTTGGCCTCTCAAAGCACTGGGATTACAGGTGTGAGCCACCACGCCTGGCAGGAAATATATGCCTTTTAATGAGAGAATTTACATGCACGAACAGGAATGGAGGAGTTGTAGGAGCCACATTTTCGAATAATCTTCCACAAAAGCCAGGGCCTTGGAGGGAACTTACGCCCGTCCTGATGTGTGGCCAGCACAGCCAGGACTAGGTGTGGAAGCTGACTGGAATCACAACCCTGTGAATCAGGGTTAGTTTAAGAACAAAGGACACCTTCCTGAAGGTACTGAATCATAGATCCCATACTCTGTCTTCAAGGCCTTACATTCAGCTCCACAAAGCAAACCATACAGGGTCGGGTACAGTAGCTCATGCCTGTAATCCCAGCACTGTGAGGCCAAGGCGGGTGGATTGTGTGAGGCCAGGAGTTCAAGACCAGCTTGGCCAACATAGTGAGACCCTGTCTTTACAAAAAAATTTACAAACTAGCCAGGCGTAGTGGCATGTACCTGTAGTCCTAGCTACTTGGGAAGCTGAGGCAGGAGGATCGCCGGAGCCCAGGAATTTGAGGTTAGAGTGAGCTATGATCATGCTACTGCACTCTAGCCTGTGTGACAGAGTGAGACCCTATCTCAGAAAGAAAAGCAAAAAAGCAAACCACACAGGTGGCCATGATGCTGGACCACAAAGCAATAAATTCCTCTCTGTGTCGTGCCTTCATTGCAAGCCACCACCCAAACCATCTCCTCTTCCCTCTCCAAGTGTCCTGCAGGCCAGGCTTTGGGAACATGCCTCAGAGGAGCCCATACCTGCCCTGCCCTATCCAGCACTCCCATATGAACATCCTTAATTTTCTGGAGTTCTTGCAATAGGATGGACTTACGTATCTGTGCCCAGCAGTACAAAACCAGGCAGGAATGAGAACAGCAGAGGGTGTAGTCGGGTTAACAGTGTGGAAGTCTCTTGCCTTAAAGAGTGTGTGTGTGTGTGTGGTGTAAACAGATTTCTCTATTCTGCCCTTCTGAACGCAAGGATAAAGTGGGCCTGTGTTAGTTTACTATGGCTGCTATAACAAAATACCAAAGACTGGATGGTTTAAACAAAATGAGGCTGGGCTGTAATCTCAGCACTTTGGGAGGCCGAGGCGGGCGAATCACAAGGTCAGGAGTTTGAGACTAGCCTGGCCAATATAGTGAAATCCGATCTCTACTAAAAAATATAAACATTAGCTGGGTGTGGTGGCGTGTGCCTGTAGTCCCAGCTACCTGGGAGGCTGAGTCAGGAGACTAGCTTGAACCCAGAAGGCAGAGGTTGCAGTGAGCTAAGACCATGCTGTTGCACTCCATCCTGGGTGACAGAACAAAACTCCGTCTCAAAAAAAAAAAAAAAAAAATTATCTCCCAGTTCTGGAGGCTGGAAGTCCAAGATCAGAGTGCCAGCAGGGTTGGGTTCTGAGGCCCTTCTCCTTGACTTGCAGATGGCCATCTTCTCCCTGTGTCTGCACATGGGCCTTCCTCTGTCTGCATCCAAGTCTCTTCTCATAATGACCTCAGTCAAAGTTGATTGGGGCCCTACCCTAACAAACTCATTTTAATTTAATCATCCCTCCAAATATAGTTATATTCTGAGGTACTGGGAATTGGGCTTCAGCATAAGAGTTTGGAGGGCAGGCTGCGCATGGTGGCTCATGCCTGTAATCCCAGCTACCAGGAGGAGGCTAAAGCAGGAGAATCTCTAGAACCTGGGAGGCGGAGGCTGCAGCGAACTTAGATCATGCCACTGCACTCCAGCCTGGATGACAGAGCGAGACCCCATCTGAAGAAAAAAAAGTTTTTGGGGGAGATGCTGTTCAGCTATTCAGCTCATAACAGGGCCATTCCGCTTTCCAACTGGGTCAGCAATCACTGCTGTTTGTAATGGGAGACATTTCAGACCATTCCCTAATGGTAATGAATTTCAGAAACAGTTTCACCACTGGGTGCATTTGAAGCGTTTGGGAGGAGACAAAGGAAGGGGAGGAGGTTGGCCAGCAATCAGAATAATGAGCTCAGCTATTTTGTTCTGAAAGTCTCTGTTGAAGCCAATTTTCTTTTTTTTTTTTTTTTTTTTTTTTTTTTTTTGAGGCGTAGTCTTGCTCTGTTGCCCGGGCTAGAGTGCAGTGGCACAAACTCGGCTCGCTGCAACCTCCGCCTCCTGGGTTCAAGTGATTCTCTTGCCTCAGCCTCCTAAGTAGCTGTGACCACAGGCGTGTGCAACCACACCCAGCTAATTTTTGTATTTTTAGTAAAGACGGGGTTTCACTATGTTGGCCAAGCTGGTCTTGAACTCCTGACCTCAGATGATCCACCTGCATTGGCCTCCCAAAGTGCTGAGATTACAGGCATGAGCCACTGCACCCGGCCCAAAGCCAATTTTCAAAGAAACTGACTTATTCCCTCCATGCCAGGGCCTTCGAGGGAGAGGCTGCCGATTGTCCCTGTCTGGTATCCAGCAGCTTCATAAACCCCTGGTCCCTGAGAAATGGTAGGGTCTTGGTTCTCTTTGCAGAGGTGGATGGTTGAGGGGCAGAGGTAAAGAAAAGCCTTGGACTGAGCATGCTCTGTGTCTTTCACCAAGATTTCCCCCTCTGCCAGTTCTGTCCTGCTTGTTAAATAAACCATCCAGCCAGAAAAGCCGCCCAGACACATGCGATTCCTCCCCAGACTGTGACGAGGAGGGAGGGCAGATGGAAATTCTGGCATGTCGGTGTATTTACCTCCAGGTTAACAGGGAGCTGCTGCCCAGACCTGGAGTTCAGATTGTCCAGGGTGTTCTGCTGACTGGCTGTTGGCTTGGAACTGAGCACAAGCATTAGGACCTCCCCCACCCCAGCCCTGTTGTGAAATGCTGTCCCTCTCCCTGGAATGGGAACAGCAGTTCTAGGAATTCCATCCTCGTACTCTCACTAAGCCTCACATCCCCCCATCCCGGGGAAGAACGCTTCTGCCAAAGGAACCCCAGGGGGAAGTGAGGGACATATGCGGCTCAGTTTACAGAAGCCCTGTCTAGCTGTGGAGTATGGGCACTGGAGGGCTGGGGGAAGCATTCAAGGCAGGGAACATCGTGTTCTGACAAGCACCCAGAAGTCTAGGACCTCTTAATTTTTCCAGCCAAGAGTGTTAGCTAAGGGCTGGTAGCCTGGTCTGCCTTACTAATTTTATTTTATTTTGTAGAGACAGGGTCTCACTTTGTCACCCAGGCTGGAGTACAGTAGCATGATCCCAGCTCACTGCAGCCTTGAACTCCTGGGCTAAAGCGATCCTCCTGCCTTGGCCTCTGGAGTAGCTGGGACCATAGGCACACACCATCTTGACAGGCTACTTTTAAAATTTTTGGTAGCAATGGGGGATCTCACTATATTGCCCAGGCTGGTCTCAAACTCCTGGCCTCAAGCAATCCATGTGCCTTGTCCTCCCAAAACTCTGTGATTGCAGGCATGAGCTACTGCACCTAGCCAGCCTTGCCGATTTTAAACAGTAGAAGGCATTTAGGATTGGAGTCAAGGCGGGTTAGGTTGGACTCTGGATGGCTGTGAGGGGACAGCTTTTCTGGGTCTCAGTTTCCTTTTCTGGAAGGTGAGGCTCCTCCACGGGCAGTTTAAGGGGGACTAAGACCTAGCACGTCACACTGTGAGCACAGACCAGAGGGGATGATGGATGGCAACCAGGATTGCTGTATGCACCTCACCTGAAGATCTAAGCCTTGGCTGTGTGCCACGCCTATAATCCCAACACTTTGGGAGACCAAAATGGGCAGATCACGAGGTCAAGAGATTGAGACCATCCTGGCCAACAGAGTGAAACCTGTCTCTACAAAAAATACAAAAGGTAGCTGGGCGTGGTGGCACACACCTGTAATCCCAGCTACTCGGGAGGCTGAAGCAGGAGAATCACTTGAACTAGGGCGTCGAAGTTTGCAGTGAGCCAAGATCAAGCCACTACACTCCAGTCTGGGCAACAGAGTAAGACTCTGTCTCAAAAAAAGAAAAAACTAAGCCTTCATCATGCAGCACTTCAGTGCTCCTTGGGCTCCAAAAAAATGCTCCGTGTTCCGGCTTATGACATCTTTCTCTGGTTGTATACATTCTCCCAAGTGATATTCTTTTTAACAGCAATTATGTGAGTGTCACTGTATTCTCATACAAAGAACTTTGATGTTCTTTATTTTATTTAATCTTCATGGTACTCCTCTGAGGTTTGGATTTTGTGATTTCCTCCCTTTTAAGCTGAGGAACGAAAGAGCAACTTGCAGTTCAGGGGCTGGTATGTGGCAAACCCAGGTTTGAGTCCAGAATGCCTGCCTCCAAGCACTGTGCTATTTGTACAGTGAGTACCTGCCAACGAGGAGATCCTAAAAATAAATGGCACATGCCTGGTGCTTTCAAAATAGTTTGAATGAGCCTAGTATAGTGCCCTTGTTTTACAAGTAAGGAAACTAAAACCTAAGGGAATGTCTCTGTGGCTTTATTTATTGTAATCCCAGAACTTTGGGAGGCCAAGGTGGGTGGATTGCTTGAGCCCACAAGTTCAAAACCAACCAAGGCAGCATGACAAAACCTTGTCTACAAAAAATAAATTAGCTGGTCATGGTGGCACATGCCTGTAGGCCCAGCTACTTGGGAGGCTGAGGCAAGAGGATCACTTGAGCCCAGGAGGCAGAAGTTGCAGTGAGCCTAGATCACAAGCCAGCTGGGGCAACAGAGCAAGATCCTGTCTCAAAAAATAATAATAATGATAATTAATTAATTAAAATATTTATTTACTTATTTTTAGAGACAGATCTTGTTCTATCTCCCAGGCTACTGTGCAATGGTACAACTGTAGCTCGCTGCAGCCTTGGATTCTGGTTCAAGCCATCCTCCTGCCTCAGCCTCCTAGGTAGCTGGGACTGCAGGAATGCAGCACTATACCCAGCTAATTTTTTTTTTTTTTTGAAATGAAGTCTCGTTCTGTCACCCAAGCTGGAGTGCAATGGTGTGATCTTGGCTCACTGCAACATCTGCCTTCCAGGTTCAAGCAATTCTCCTGCCTCAGCCTTCCAAGTACCTGGGATCATGGGCGTGTGCCACCACATCCAGCTAATTTTTGTATTTTTAGTAGAGATAGGGTTTTACCACGTTGATCAGGCTGGTCTCAAACTCCTGACCTCAGGTGATCCACCTGCCTCGGCCTCCCAAAGTGCTGGGATTACAGGCATGAACCACCACACCTGGCCTATGCCTGGCTAATTTTTAACTTCTTTTGTAGAGATGGGATCGCCCTTTGTTATCCATGCTGGTCTCGAACCCCTCTGTTTCTTTATACATCTAAAGCCAACTGCTGTCACCACAAAGCATGCCTTGAAAAAAATATGTATTATTCCTATATTTAGTGCACATCTGGAGTTTAAAATCCCAAAGGATACTGCCTAGCAAACATGCTGAAGTTCATGATGGTTCTTGGTTTCCGTGGACCTAAAAAGGATGGAGGATGCCCTTACCCTGTCCCCTCCAAGTCTCTGTCCTGGGTTGCTTACCTGTCCTATGATTTGTCCCTTTGACTGATAATTGGTTCCTGGTATGGATGAGACTGAATAAATGGTGAAATATGATAATAGCTAGAATTGTCTGGGGCTTACATTGTGTCAGCCACTGTTCAAATCCATACGGTAACCCTATGAAGTTGGGACTATCATTGGCATTGCCATTCTTGCAGAAGCAGAAACTGAGACACAAAGACCTTAAGTCATAACTTGCCCAGAGTCATGAGAGCTGGTAAATGGAATGACAGAGCTGGGTTTCCAAAGGCTTTCTGATAGAAGGAGCCTCAGTTACTGCCCACAGATAGTTCAAGACCAAACCTTGAACTCTACCCTCAGCACGCGACAGAGGCTGGATCCCAGCTACACAGATGGTTTGAGGCATAGGACAGGAGTGCTCCCCTCTTCTCCTCCTGCCCTGCTGGGAGGCAGGGTTCTGGATTGCCCTGCTCTGCATCTCCAGGTTGGCAATAGAGGTCAGCCTTAGCTCACCTCCCTCACCCTTTGGGTGCCTCAGAACTGGGTGAGATGGATACTCCTCTGGGCCAAGGGTTTAGGGTCAGGCTGCCTGAAGCAGGAAGATGGGCTTGGGATTTGTGTCCCTCTGTGGTTTCCCCTTAGGGCTGTCTGTGGATTTCACATGCTTGGCTGTCATCACTTATTTACAGGTCTTTCTCAACTAAATTAGATAAGGTTTAGATTTAGGTGCTTTTACTACATCTGACTTTTTTATATGCCTAGCACCTGGCACGGTGCTGGGACAAAGTAAAGGTTCAGTGAGTAAATAAATGAGACCAGCACACCTACTTTCAGGAAAAAGGATTGAGCAAAGACTGGCAAATTTGTGGGTGAGGATTAACACTTTTGTCCCTGGACTGCAGTAGTCTCTATACTTGAATATGGTTCATAGAGTGAAGGTGTAGTGTAGATTTTGTTTTTGTTTTTGAGACAGAGTCTTACCGTGTCACTCAGGCTGGAGTGCAGTGGCCAATCTCGGCTCACTGCAACATCTGCCTCCCAGGTTCAAGCAGTTTTCCTGCCTCAGCCTCCCAACTAGCTGGAATTATGGGTGCACGCCAACACGCCCAACTAATTTTTGTATTTTTAGTAAAGACAAGGTTTCGCCATGTTGACCAGGCTGGTCTCGAACTCCTGACCTCAGGTAATCCACCCACCTTAGCCTCCCAAAGCACTGGGATTACAGGCATGAGCCACCATGCCCAGCCTGAATCACTTTTTTGATAGATAAGAGTTGTTAGTTTGCTTGCTTGTTTGTGTTTGTTTGTTTTTTGAGGCAGAATCTTGCTCTGTTGCCCAGGCTGGGGTGCAGTGGCGCAATCTTGGCTCACTGCAACGTCAGCCTCCCGGTTCAAGCAATTCTTCTGCCTCAGCCTCCCAAGTAGCTGGGACTACAGGCGCACACACCACCGCACCCGGCTAATTTTTGTGTTTTGAGTAGAGACGGGGTTTCACCATATTGGCCAGGCTGGCCTCAAACTCCTTACCTCATGATCTGCCCACCTCAGCCTCCCAAAGTGCTGTGATTAAAGGCATGAGCCACCGTGCCTGGCCCTTGCCGGTTTTTTTCACTGTGGACCCCTGTGCCAAAATCAGTTTCTGGAGGTCTTTATCTTCACTCTTTATTCTGAAGCAGGGGAGAGGAGAGGGTTTAAGGCTCACCATTCAGGAGGTCAAATTTAAATTCCCTGTCACCCCCCCTCCTCGGGGTAAGGGACATCTGGCACCCCTCTGGTAAGGTTGCTCAAGAGAGTAAGCCTCTGGGCAGCTGCCAGACACTGCTAAGAACGTGGGATTTCCATTTTCCATACAGACTTACAAGCAGTCTCCCTGTTATCAGCCCCCAGCTCCAGATTCCATGCTGTCCCTAACTCCTGAACCTTCCTGGGGTTCTCCGGGGCAAATGGAGAACTTGCTCCTCCTCCACCTCCCTGCATTTCAGTGTCACCCACTTCCTCCCTGTGAGACTGTTGACCATGGGTGCACTTGCCTCTGTCTTTACCTGTTGTGATTTGGGGTGACAGTTGGAGCTCTCCCTGCATCCAGGTTGGAAAGCATGCTTGTCCTTCTCATTCTTGGTGTTTGGCATGACTTTTGAGATAAGGAGTAGGAGAAAAATGTCATGGCTCTGCCATGTTGCAGTCACCTTGATCCTCAAAAGCACTTCATATTCTTTGTAGTGGCCTAGTGGAGGTGGGTCATTTACCCCAATGTAAAGAAGGGTCCAAGACAGGCTCACTGAGGAAACAGGACCTCAGCTAAAGAGGTTTTGTTTTGCTTTTATTTATTTATTTTTTGTGTGTGATGGAGTCTCGCTCTATCTCCCAGGCCAGAGTACAATGGCATGATCTTGGCTCATTGCAACCTCCACCTCCCAGGTTCAAGTGATTCATTCTCCTGCATCAGCCTCCCAAGTAGCTGGGATTGGGTATGTGCTGCCACGCCCAGCTAATTTTTGTATTTTTAGTAGAGGCAGGATTTCACCATGTTGGCCAGGCTAGTCTCGAACTCCTGACCTCAGGTGATCCACCTGCCTCAGCCTCCCAGAGTGCTAGGATTTACAGGTGTGAGCCACTGCGCCCGGCCTGTTTTGCTTTTAAAAATGAGGTCTCGCTGTGTTGGCCAAGCTGGTCTGGAACTCCCAGCCTCAAGTGATCCTCTAACCTTGGCTTCCCAAAGTGTCGGGATTTACAGATGTGAGTCAGTGCGCCCAGTCATAGCCCCTACCTTTGGCTAAAGAGTTTTGTTTTATGTGGAGGCCACCCTGGTGTGATGCCACTTCACCTGCGGAACACATACACAGAGGTGACTGTCAGACCACACCTGGCCAGCAGCCCTGAGGGGAACTTGGCATCCATGCCTCCCACCCTGTTTCTATTTCCTGACCTTGTACATGGGCCAAGTGTGCCCAGCACCAAGAGGCTCTGCAGCAGTGTCTTGAGCCAAGGCTTTGAAGTTTGTCTTTTTTTTTTTTTTTTTTGAGACAGCTCTTGCTCTGTCTCCCAGACTGGTGTACAATGGTGCAATCACCACTTACCGCATCCTCGATGTCCTGAGCTCAAGCAGTCCTCTCACCTCAGCCTCTTGAGTAGCTAGGACTCCAAGCGCATGCCATCATTCCTGGCTAATTTTTTTAAAAAATTTCGTAGGTGGGGAGCAGTGGCTCATGGCCACTGAGGCAGGGAGGCAGGGAGACTGAGGCAGGGAGATCGCTTGAACCCAGAAGGAGGAGGTTGCAGTGAGCCAAGATCACACCACTGCGCTCCAGCCTGGGCAAGAGAATGAGACTCTGTCTCAAAAAAAAAAAAAAAAAAGAGAGAGAGAAAATTTGTAGATACAGGTCTTGCTATGTTGCCCAGGCTGGTCTTGAACTCCTGGGCTCAAGCGATCCTCCCACCTCAGTCTCCCAGAGTGCTGGGCTTGCAGATGTGAGCCACCTCACCTGGCCTTCAGCTGACTTTCTGAACACTGCTGTTTACTCCTCACAGCCCCCTCTCCAACTGAAATACTCTGATTTTATTTTTTTATTTATTTGTTTGTTTGTTTGTTTGAGATGGAGTCTTGCTCTGTCATCCAGGCTGGAGTGCAGCGGCACAATCTTAGCTTGCTGCAAGATCTGCCACCCGGCTTCAAGTGATTCTCCTTCCTCAGCCCCCTGAATAGCTGGGATTACAGGTATATGCCACCACACCCAGCTGATTGTTTTTGTATTTTTAGTAGAGATGGGGTGTCACCATGTTGGCCAGGCTGGACTTGAACTCCTGGCCTTACGATCCGCTCACCTCAGCCTCCCAAAGTGCTGGAATTACAGGTGTGAGCCACTGCACCCAGCAAATACTCTGATTTTATTAGGTAAAATTGGAATTCTTGTTTTTATTTATTTATTTATTTATTTTTGAGACAGAGTCTCACTTTGTCGCCAGGCGACAGGCTGGAGTGCAGTGGCACAGTCTTGGCTCACTGCAACCTCTGCCTCCTGAATTCAAGCAATTCTCCTGCCTCAGCCTCCCAAGTAGCTGGGACTACAGGCACATGTCACCATGCCCAGCTAATTTTTGTATTTTTAGTAGAGACGGGGTTTCACCATGTTGACCAGGATGGTCTCAAACTCTTGACTTCGTGATCCACCCGCCTCGGCCTCCCAAAGTGCTGGGATTACAGGCTTGAGCCACCGCGCCCGGCTGGAATTCTTATTTTTTAAGTAAGTGCAGTAGCCATAGGACAAAGAGCACAGAGACTTTTTCTTTCTCTCTTTTAATTAATGATTTTTTAAATTTTATTTTATTCAAGCGATTCTCCTGCCTGAGTCCAGAGTAGCTGGGATTATAGGTGTGTGCCATCACACCAGCTAATTTTTGTATTTTTGGTAGAGACGGGGTTTCACCATGTTGGCCAGGCTGGCGAAAGCAAGATCTTGAAGAGGTATTTGTCTTCCCACATTGATAGCAGCGTTATTCACGGTAACTGAGAAGCAGAAGCAGTCCAGTGTCCATCACTTGGAGGAGAGAATAAGCATGATGAGCACACACTCTCAATGGGGTGTTATTCAGCCTTCAGCTGGAAGGAAATCCTGCCACAGGCTACAGTGTGGAGTGGCCTTGAGGACATCATGCTAAGTGAAATAAGCCAGCCATGAAAAGGCAAATCCTGTATGATTCCACTTATATAAGATACCTAGAGTGGTCAAATTCAGAGAGACAGAAAGTGGTACCCTGGTTGCCAGGGCCTAGAGGAAGAAGGGAATGGGAGTTGGGTTTTGTTGTTGTTGTTGTTGTTGTTTTTGAGATGGAGTGTCTCGCTCTGTCGCCAGGCTGGAATGCAATGGGGCGATCTCAGCTCACTGCAACCTCCGCCTCGGGGAAATAAGAAGCAGGGAGACTCTTGCCGAGTCTCACAGATTAAGAAACAACAGAAAAAAAGTGGTCCCATCTGGAGCCAAGATGTCCAGCCATTTGTCCAGTGAGTCCCCACCCCTGCTGCCTGAACGCTAGGGTCTCTGGGGAGGGGATGATCGTACAGCCCCAAGCCTTGCAGAGTGGAGCAATGCCACATCTGGCGTCTAGAACTGAAACAAATCTGGGTCACTTTTTTAATAATTTTTTTTTTTTTTTTGAGACAGAATCTTGCTCTTGCCCAGGCTGGAGTGCAGTGGTGCAATCTCAGCTCACTGCAACCTTCGCCTCCCAGGTTCAAGCGATTGTCCTGCCTCAGCCTCGAGAGTAGCCGGGTCTACATGCGCCCACCACCACACCCAGCTAATTTTTTGTATTTTTAGTAGAGACAGGGTTTCACCATGTTAGCCAGGATGGTCTCAATCTCCTGACCTTGTGATCCACCCGCCTCGGCCTCCCAAAGTGCTGAGATTGCAAGCATAAGCCACTGTGCCCGGCCTGGGTCACTTTTTTAAAAAGAGAGTTCGAAATTGGTCTTCCCTTTCCTCCCTTCACACCTGCCCCTGCCCTGCAAAAAGAGGACCCCACCACTTTCCATTTGTAATCTACTGGGCTCATAGGCACTCAGACTCAGAAGGTGCATGGGTCTTTATTTTACAGATGAGGACACAGCGGCCCAAAGCAGGGGGTGCAAGGAGTTACATGCATAGGGTCACACAGCTGGCTAGGAACGGAGCCCAAAGTGCAGCCTGGCTCTTTCCTTTTACCACCCGCCTCCTAAGAAACAGCTGTGCGCTGGAGTTCCCCAGGCAATGAGCAGGGCTGTCAACTTCAGCATCACTGCCTCTCCTGCAAGGGAACAGGAGAGTAAAACCAGTAACTGCCTGGAGGGGGCACAGCCAGACTAGAGGAACATGATTGGCAGGTGAACTTTCTCTTTAGGTATCTCTCTGCATTCCTCTGCCCTTCAGCATCTCAGGTCCTCCTCAGCATGGAGCTACATTTCATGAATTCATGGTCAGTCTCCGAGATGGAAATTGGTGCCTTTCCAGGAGTTTACAGAGAGTCCAGTGCTGAGCATCAAGAAATGAATCTCAGAATGTACAAATATTGTGGATTAAAAATCACAACAGTAAAATAAAGCATAAGAAATGAATCTCGGCCGTGCGCAGTGGTGCACACCTGTAATCCGAACACTTTGGTAGGCCAAGGCAGGCAGATCACCTGAGGTCAGGAGTTTGAGACCAGCCTGGCCAATATGGTGAAACTTCATCTCTACTAAAAATACAAAATTAGCCAGGCGTGGTGATGCAGGTCTGTAATCCCAGCTACTCAGGAGGCTGAGGCAGGAGAATTGCTTGAACCCACGAGGTGGAGGTTGCAGTGAGCCAAGATGGCGCCGCTGCACTCCAGCCTGGGCGACAGAGCAAGACTTCATCTCAAAAAAAAAAAAAGAATCTTATCTGGTGGGATGCCACTCATCATAACCCCTAAGTGAGGGAGAGATTTCAAGGTTATTGATAAGGAAGGGCATTCCTGAAGTCCTCAAATCATGGTTCCAAAACTTAGGTTATTCATATTTCATCTGTACAATTATTACCATACTTTGCATTCCATTTGTATAGATATTTAATATTTCCTTATATCACCTTAGATTTTGACTTTAATTTACATTATTTTATCATAGAATCTATCATATTATTGATATTAAATAGCAATATTAAAAGGAATTGCTGTCACTACTATATATGGAAAACCAGACTCACTTGCCATAAATAGTAGGTAGCTATAAAAAGAAATAATCATGACAGCAGATAGTTTTAACATTCTCACTAGATTCCACTGCCGCTGAAGGCTTTGAGCCTGAAGGCTGCTCTTTGTTGAAAAGGGAGCAGTCAGCAAATGCAGTCAAGGTGTTGGAAATGATCAGTGCCATACAGCTGCTTTCAAGACAGGCAGAGCCAAAGGAGAAACCTCCTTGTCGGGTGTGGTGGCTTACGCCTGTAATCCCAACAGCTTGGGAAGCTAAGCCAGGTGGATCCCTTGAGCCCAGGAGTTCGAGACCAGCCCTGGCCAACATGGTAAAATGTCATCTCTACTAAAATACAAAAATTAGCCAGGCGTATTGGCCTTTAGACCCAGCTACATGGGAGGCTGCGGCAGGAGGATCACTTGAGCCCAGGTGGTGGAGTTTGCAGTGAACCGAGATCATGCCACTGCACTGCAGCCTGGGTGACAGAGTGAGACCCTGTTCTAAAAATAAGGGTCAGGCACAGTGGCTCATGCCTGTAATCCCAGCACTTTGGGAGCCCGAGGCGGTCAAATCACCTGAATCAGGAATTCAAGATCAGCCCGATCGGCATGGTGAAACCCATCTCTACTAAAAATACAAAAATTAGCTGGGCATGGCAACAGGCACCTGTAATCCCAGCTACTTGGGAGGCTGAGGCAGGAGAATTGCTTGAACCTGGGAGGCAGAGGTTGCAGTGAGCCAAGATCCTGCCACTGCACTCCAGCCTGGGCTACAGAGTGAGACTCAGTCTCAAAAAATTATAATAACCTCCTCACTGTTCACTGCTATTTGATAGATCAGGTAGGCCTGCAAAGATTTTGGGTCCCCTACTTTGAGAAAAAGACTCCTTTTCCTTGTTAGTACAGTAGTGAATTTAAAAAGTGTTGGTTTTTTTGAGACAGGGTTTCACTCTTGTTGCCCAGGCTGGAGTTCAGTGGTGTGATCTGGGCTCATTACAACCTCCGCCTCCCAGATTCAAGTGATTCTCCTTTCTCAGCCTCCTGAGAAGCTGGGATTACAGGTGCTACCACCAAGCCCAGCTAAATTTTGTATTTTAGTAGAGATGGAGTTTCGCCATGTTGGCCAGGCTGGTCTCAAACTCCTGACCTCAGGTAATCCACCTGCCTCAGCCTCCCAAAGTGCTGGGATTATAGGCGTGAGCCACCGCAACTGGTGAGCGAATTTTTTTTTAAAAAAAACCTGCCGTGCGGACAGGACTGAACAATGAATAGAAGTGTATTTTTTCCAACGTGATCTGTCATTGTCACGAGTAAATTAACAGCCCTGGTGAGCTGAGGGGCTTCAGGGACAGAGCACAGGGTGCACAGAGCTCTGGGAAGACACAGGTGCAGTCGGCCTGTGGACCTCTTCCATCGGATCGTTCCATGTGAAGGGGGAGTCGGGGCCATTTGGAGAAAAAACCCCCTTATGCATATAGGGAATCACTCGGGCAACTGCACATGGGCTGGGGCCTGGCTGTGGTTTGAGGATACTGAATAATCGAACAAGACAGGCTCCTGCCCTAGAGAAGTAAGACTAACACTTGTGAAAGGAGACTGAGAAGAAAATGAATAGAATGCAGGCTATGGAGCATCTGGGAAGTTCAGTCACACAGTCACACAGTGGCAGGGCACACTGGGGCCTCGCCGAGGAGAGGCGCTCAGCAGGAGAGAGCCGTTAGGGGCAAGGAGAGCCCACCCTTCACTCCTGCCTCTGACTCTTCCCCGCAAAGTCCAGGCATTCTTTTTTTTTTTTTTTTTTTTTTTTTTTGGCTGTCTTTGAATTAGACTCGCTGCAGCCTGGACCCCTGGGCTCAAGCAATCCATCCCCCTCCACTTCCCAAGTAGCTGTGACTACAGGCACGTACCATCATGCCCAGCTCATTTTAACTTTTTTGTAGAGATGGGTCTCACAGCCGGGCACGGTGGCTCACACCTGTAATCACAGCATGTAGGGAGGCCAAGGCCGGCAGATCACCCGAAGTTGGGAGTTCGAGACCAGCCTGACCAACATGGAGAAACCCCATCTCTACTAAAAATACAAAAATTAGCCAGGCGTGGTGGCGGGAGCCTGTAATCTCAGCTGCTTGGGAGGCTGAGGCAGGAGAATCACTTGAATCCTGGAGGCGCAAGTTGCAGTCAGCCGAGATTGCACCGTTGCACTCCAGCCTGGGCAACAAGAGTGAAACTGCATCTCAAAAAAAAAAAAAGTAGGGGGTGGGGGATCTCACTAAGTTGTTCAAACTGGTCTCAAGCTCCTGGGCTCAAGCAGTCCTTCTACCTTGGCCTCCCAAAGTGCTGAGATTATAGGCATGAGCCACCACACCCAGCAAAAGTTCTTATTTTTACTAGACTGGTTGAATCACTTAAATTTTCTGTTTGGTCATTTGTAAAATGCAGCTGAAGATACCTATTCTGCTTATCGCACGGGAGTGCCGTAAGGACAGGACTGAACAATGAATAGAAGTGCATTTTTTCCAACGTGATATGTGATTGTCATGAGTAATTAACACTGAGCCCTGGTGAGCTGAGGGGCTTTAGGGACGGAGCACAGGGTACACAGAGCTCTGGGAAGACACAGGTGCAGTGGGTGGCCTGTAGATCCCTTCCATCAGATCCTTCCATGTGAAGCGGGAGTCGGGGCTGTTTGGAGGTAGCAGAGTTCTGGGTGGCAGTCAGGCCTCCAAATAAGCCTCAGTACTCTGGCTATTTTTGTTTGTTTGTTTGTTTGAGACAGAGTCTTGCCCTGTCGCCCAGGCTGGAGTGCAGTGGCGCAGTCGGCTCACTGCGACCTCCACCTCCCAGGTTCAAGCGATTCTCCTGCCTCAGCCTCCTGAGTAGCTGAGATTACAGGCTCCCGCCACCACGCCTGGCTAATCTTTGTATTTTTAGTAGAGACAGGGTTTCACCATGTTGGCCAGACTGGTCTCAAACTCCTGACCTCAGGTGATCCTGCCCGCCTCAGCCTCAGTCCCCAAAGTGCTGGGATTACAGGCGTGAGCCATCGCATCTGGCCTCCTCTGGCTTTTTTCAGGAGAATCTGCTGCCTATACTGGAGCCACGCCTCAAAAAAGTGGAAAAACCAGCAGGCAGGAGGTTGCAGGTGGCTTCACCAACCTTCTTGTGCCCTTCTAGGTACCAGGATCATCTACGACCGGAAATTCTTGATGGAGTGTCGGAACTCACCTGTGACCAAAACACCCCCAAGGGATCTGCCTGCCATTCCTGGGGTCACCAGCCCTGCCAGTGATGAGCCCCCCACGGTAGCCAGCCAGAGCCACCTGCGAAATAGCCCAGAAGATAAGCGGGCAGGCGGTGAGTGGTGGGGCTTGGCCCTTGGGAAAGGGAATGTATGAGGCTCCTGGAGTCCGTCCACTGGGAGGAATTCCAGGGAGGAGGAACGACAGGGCCTCTGCCCTACCTTCTAAGGGGCAGCTCAGAGCCCAGAGGGCGAGAGTAGGGGTGGGGAGGTTGAACTCTTCGTTGGTAGCAACTTTCCCCCTGAAAGGGGCCCACACACCTCAGGAAAGATGATCTGGCACCATTTGGTCATGTAATCAGCGTGGAGCTTGTTTGAAATGGCAGTGGCTGCACACAGCAACTTTCATAAGCATCCCCCTCCATATAGTTGTTCCTGAAGCATTTCCACTTGGAACACACCCATGATGTTTGTGGTGCAAGAGACAAGTTATCAAAGACACAGTGTACTTGTCCTTTGGGAAATTACATGTCTGCAAGATGAGAAATACATCCGGGATGCCTCCTGTTGGGCTGCTGATCCCTAGTGGATCTTTATGAAGACAGGTAAAAACAATGCAGCCAGTTGTCTGCCGATTTGACCTTTGGTAGCTGGGCTCTTCCTGGTGTCCCCACCTCCCGAGTAATCAGAGCAGCCACTCTGGTGGTGGTGTCAGTAATGCACTCTTTGTGGCACCCTGGCTGGCTTGGCAGAGTGTTGGAGTTCTCCTAAGCACTTCCAGGCAACTATAGTCAGTCTGGAACCCGCTGACCCTTCACCTGGAAGGCCATACACCAGGCCCAGACAGGGAGCAGCAGGAACCTCAGCTGGGCTTGCCCTGCTGACAGCAGCTGAATTCATCTCCCCAGGGCCCGCAGGACATGATTCATAATTATCTTGGGAACCTCACAGTTCAAGACAGACAGGAGTTGCCTGTATCTTAGTCTGTTTTTTCTGGCTGTAACCGAATACCTGAGATTGGGTAATTTATGAAGAAAAGTGGTTTATTTCCTACAGTTCTAGAGACTGGGAAGGCCAAGGGCATGGTGGCTGCATCTGCTTGGCTTCTGCTGAGGGCCTCCTACTGCATCATAACATGGCAGAAAGCATCACAGGGCAAGCGGGGCACAGGAGAGAGAACCAAGCTGGCTTTTTGTTACACTCCTGTGGTAACCCATTAATCCAGGAATGGGTTAATCCATTCATAAGGACGGAGCCCTCATGACCCAATTACCTCTTAACAGCCCCACCTCTTAATACTGTTACATTGGGGATTAAGTTTCTGTATGAATCTCAAACCATAGCAGTCCAGCCCTGTACCCCCAAAATTCATGTCCTTCTCATACACAAATATATTTAGTTGATCCCCCTATCCCCAAAGACTTAACATGTTCCAGCCCCAGCTCAAAAGCTCAAAGTAGAGTTTCATATGAATCAGATGAGACTCAGCATGATTGTCTCAAGCTTAATTCCCTTCCAGCTGTGAGACTGTGAAACTAAACAAGTTATCCACTTGATAACTTTTTTGATAGGGGCTCTCCCTGGCCCCTAAAACATCAGCTGGTGGCCAGGCACAGTGGCTCATGCCCGAAACCTCAGCACTCTGGGAGACTGAGGCAGGAGGAATACCTGAGGCCAGAAGTTCAATACCAGCCTGGGCAACAAAGTGAGACCCCATCTCTACACAAAATTTTAAAATTAGCCAGGCGTGGTGGTCCATGGCTGTAGTCCCAGCTACTCAGGAGGCTGAGGCAGGAAGATCACTTGAGCCCAGAAGATCAAGCCTACAGTGAGCTATGACTGCATAACTACACTCCAGCCTGGCCAACAGAGGGAGACCCTGTCTCTAAAGACAAAAGCAAAAAGAACAAAAAATTCAGCCCAAGTGATAGAGCTTGGATATTTGTCCCTGCCCAAATCTCATGTTACATTGTAATCCCCAGTGTTGGAGGTGGGGCCTGGTGGGACATGTTTGGTTCATAGGGACAGATCCCTCACAACTTGGTGTTGTCCTCATGATAGTGAATGAATTCTCATGAGATCTGATTGTTGCAAAGTGTGGCAGCGCCACCCCATCCTCTCTTGCTTCTGCTTCCTCCATGTCACATGCCTGCTCCCGCTTTGCTTTTCACCCAAGTAAAAGCTCCCTGAGGCTCCCCAGAAGCCAACAGAAGCGGTGTCATGCTCGCACAGCCTGCAGAACCATGAGCCAGTTAAACCTCTTTTCTTGGCTGGGCGCAGTGGCTCATGCCTGTAATCCCAGCACTTTGGGAGGTCAAGGTGGGCAGATCACCTGAAGTCAGGAGTTCAAGACCAGCCTGACCAACAAGGTGAAACCCTGTGTCTACTAAAAATACAAAAATTAGCTGGGTGTGGTGATGGGCGCCTATAATCCCAGCTACTCAGGAGGCTGAGGCAGGAGAATCTCTTGAACCCAGGAGGGGGCAGAGGTTGCAATGAGTCGAGATTGGGCCACTATGGTCTAGCCTGGGAGACGGATACTCCATCTCAAAAAAAAAAAAAAAAACAAAAACTTCTTTTATAAATTACCCAACCTCAGCTATTTCTTTATAGCAATGAAAGAACAGCCTCATATACCAAGCATTCACCCATTGTTGACCTGGCCCTCTGTCCCCTCTCTCCCCAGGTGAAGAGTCACAGTTTGAGATGGACATTTAAAGCACCAGCCATCGCACGGAGCGCTGCCAAGGGGCCCGTCAGGCCCTTCCCGGGAGGAGTCCCACCAGCCAGGCCTTATAAAACTGGTCATCCTGGGCAGGTGTCGGCGTGGGGTCGGCCACCCCAGCCCTCTCTCCCTCACTCAGGGCACCTGCCCCCTCCTCTTTGTGAACACCAGCAGATACCTCCTTGTGCCTCCACTGATGCGGGAGCTGCCGCCCCAAGGGGAGTGACCCCTGCCAGCTAGCACACCCTGCAGCCAAGGGCCAGGAAGTGGACAAGAACGAGCCCTTCCTTCCGAATGATCGGGGGCGCAACCACCCCTTCCTTAGGTTGATGTGCCTGGGAAAGCTCCCTTCCCCCTCCTTCCCCAAGAGAGGAAATAAAAGCCACCTTCGCCCTAGGGCCGAGAGTTGGGCCCTGTCTGAGCTTTTTTCAACTCTGTATGGTAACTAACACCAGCTGCTATGTGTACAGTGCTGCTTTTTTTTTTGAGACGGAGTTTCACTCTTGTTGCCCAGGCTGGAGTGTGATGGCGCGATCTTGGCTCGCTGCATCCTCTGCCTCCTGGTTCAGGCGATTCTCCTGCCTCAGCCTCCAGCCTCCCAAGTAGCGGGGATTACAGGCACCTGCCACCACAACCAGCTAGTGTTTTTTTGTATTTGTCGTAGAGACAGAGTTTCACCATGTTGGCCAGGCTGGTCTTGAACTCCTGACCTCAGGTGATCCACCTCCCTCGGCCTCCCAAAGTGCTGGGATTACAGGCATGAGCCACCATGCCCGGCCTTGTACAGTGCTTCTGAAGCGTGGGGCTATCCTTATTTGATTCTGACTCTGATCCTGTGGGTAAGTAGAAAAACTGTTATCCTCACTTTACAGGTGAGAAGACTGGCACAAGAACAGGTAAAATAAAATTGCACAGCTGCTGAATGGCACGTGGGACCTGGTTGGAGTCCTGCTACATTTTTTTTTTTTTTTAAGATGAGGTCTTGCTCTATCATCCAGGCAGGAGTACAGTGGCGGTGCGGTCCTAGCTCACTGCAGCCTCAAACTCCTGGGTTCAAACGATCCTCCTGCCTCAGCCTCCTGAGTAGCTGAGACTACAGGTTTACATCACGATGACTGGCTAAGTTTTTTCTGTGTAGAGATAAGGTCTTGCTATGTTGCCCAGGCTGGTCTTGAACTCCTGGGCTCAAGTGATCCTCCCACCTCAGCATCCCAAAGTGTTGGGATGACACATGTGAGCTGCCACACCCAGCCCATGCCCTGCTATTCTTGATCTCTTGTTTTTTAGCAGCAAGGCAGCTGCCTTGCTTCCGGGCTTTCTCCCCCTTCTCTCAAACCCAAGCCTGTCAAGTTTGTCACCTTCCCCTCAAGGTCCATCCCATACAAGAATCAAAGGGAGGAGCCCCTGCCTTGGCCAGTGTGGCATCTGATCCACAGACACTCGACCTTTGCCAAGTGATCACTTTGTGTGAGCTGTCATGAGTGGCACAAACACAGACAAGCTCTCTGCCTTAAAGATTTTCATTGAAATGTAAGATTTGCCCAAAAGTGGGCCAGGCGCAGTGGCTCATGCCTGTAATCCCAGCACTTTGGGAGGCCAAGGTGGGCAGATCACAAGGTCAGCAGTTCGAGACCAGCCTGGCCAATATGGTGAAACCCTGTCTCTACTAAAAATACAAAAATTACCTGGGCCTGGTGGCACTTGCCTCTAGTCCCAGCTACTTGGGAGACTGAGACAGAAGAATTGCTTTAACCTGGGAGGTGGAGGTGGCAGCGAGCTGAGATCATGCCACTGCACTCCAGTCTGGGTAACAGAGTGAGACTCTGTCTCAAAAAAAAAAAAAAAAAAAAAAAGATCTGCCCAAAAGTAAAGGTAGCATAGGCTGGGCACAGTGGCTCAAGCCTGTAATCCCAGCATTCTGGGAGGCTGAGGTGGGAGGACTGATTGAGGCCAGGAGTTTGAGACCAGTCTGGGCAATGCAATAAGACCCCATCTCTGTAGAAATTTTTTTAAATAGCCAGACATGGTGGTGCATACCTGTGGTCGTAGCTGCTCGGAAGGCTGAGGCGGGAGGAACACTTGAGCCCAGGAGTTCAAAGCTGCAGTGAGCCACGATTGTGCCACTGCACTCCAGTGACAGAGTTGAGGCTTCATGGAGGTGATGCTACAGCTCCAACCTGGGAATGAGTGGGTTAGGGGAGGCAAGGGCCCCCGCGTTTCCAAGCTCAGGTGGTCTTGCGGAGCTTGGGTGTTCAGGGATGGGACATCAGAGCAGGCAGTTTGTGTGGGCGAGAATGACTTTTACAAATGGCCAAAGAAGGGTGGGGTGTCTGAAGGTCTTGAATGCTAGGCAGAGATCTTTGCTGAGAAGCAATAGGTTATTTCTCATTACAGGATATGCTGGGGGGTGGATGGATGGCCTGTGAACAAGAGGCAGTGGCTGGCATTTACTTAAGCTCCAGGTACATGGCGCTTGTCCACCTGCCATTTGGACAGCAGCAGATCATCAGTGGCCAAGTTGCTTGCCTGGCCTTCTCTATAGTTGGGTTGGAGCCCTTTCCCTCACAAGGACAGAAAGCAGCTGAGTCCAGGCACATGGTGATGTGTGGCAGGCCTGGCCTTTGGCGCGCTGCCTCTAAGCACACAGCAAAGTATCCATATTGATGGAAAAGAGACGCTAAGGATGGGCCACCACCAGTGCAAAGAACAATGAAAGCTTCAAGTAGCCTCAAAGGAGAGATTGGCTCGGGCTTCCCAATTCCTTAGCTTTCAGATAAAAGCATCTTGCTCCAAGGCCAGGTGCAGTGGTTCCTGACTATAATCTCAATGCTTTTGGGAGGTTAAGGTGAGAGGATCACTTGAGGCCAGGAGTTTGATACTAGCCTGGGCAACGTAGTGAGACCCCTATCTCTATACCAAAAAAAAATTAAAAATTAGCCAGACATGGTGGCACACAACCTTGGGAGGCTGAGGAGGGAGGATCACTTTAGCGCAGGAGATCGAGGCTGCAGTGAGTTATGATCATACTTCTGCACTACAGTCTGAGCAACAGAACAAGACCTTGTCTCTAAAAAAAGGGCCAGATGAGGTGGCTTATGCCTGTAATCCCAGCACTTTGGAAGGCTGACTTGGGCAGATCACCTGAGGTCAGGAGTTTGAAACCAGCCTGGCCAACGTGACAAAACCCCTTCTCTACTAAAATTACAAAAATTGGCCAGGCATGGTAGTGCACACCTGTAATCCCAGCTACTCGGGAGGCTGAGGCATGAGAATTGCCCAAACCAAGGCGAAGGCTGCAGTGAGCCGAGATCGCACCAGTGCACTCCAGACTGGGTGACAGTGAGACTCTGTCTCACAAACAACAGAAAAAACTTACTCTGACATTCCACCAGAGGTCTTGCCAGCCTATAACTCCATTTCCCTTCTTGGTCTTATGTCTCAAGGTCTAAGAGACAGGGTTTAAAAAAATGATTTATCTGATAGTTCAGGGGCTGCAGTAAGATAATTGTTTAGACTGGGCATGGTGGCTCATGCCTGTAATCCAGCATTTTGGAAGGCATCCCTTGAGGCCAGGAGTTCGAGACCAGCCTCGGCAACATGGCAAGATCTCCCCATCTCTGAAAAATAGAGACAAAAAAAAAGAAATAAAAGAAGTGTGCATCTTTCCCACTGAGCAGAAGCATCCTCCCTAGGGCCCCAGGTGTGTTCCGAGTATCAGTTCTGGCTGGATGCTATGGAATGGCCACAATCCACAACACAGTTCTTGTCCTCAAGGAAGTTAAAATCCTGGGGAAAGTGAGACTGTTGTGGTCCATCTGAACATGCGTGTGCACTGAGCCCCAAAGCTTCTATAGAGATGCGCACTCTAGGGGACCATCACAGTCTGGCACTGCGACCCTCCAACATCACCAAAACCACTGTTTCTGCCATTGAGGAACCCCCCGAGAACTGCTGGACAGACGCCACATGCCATCATGACCCAGGAGAGAGAAATGAGTGTTTTTAGCGCTGTGTGTGTTTTCTCAAAGCATTTCCAACCTGATCAGGAGATGAGAAGTCCTCTAAGTAGTAAATAGTCATTGGAAATACAAAGCAATTTGGATACGTCTTTGTAGCAAGGTGTAAGAAAAAAACTAAAAAAAAAAAAAAAGAGAGAGAGAGAGAAAACAAGGAAATATAAAGCAATACTTAGTTGCTTGCCCAGTGAATGGAGAGGAGGCTGTGCATGCGCCAAGTTGGAGGAATCTGAGGTTTGAGAAGCCTTCACAGAGGAGGTGTGGCTTGATAGGACTGGTAGGATTCCTGCATCACGAATGGCCTAAGGTATAGGAGCCCCTAAGAACAGTTCAACTGGAGAAATGTGGACGCTGTTAGGCTTTTTATGCATGAAAGAAGAGGCTGGCCCGGCAGTGGAGATGGGAATGGGGTGTATTGGGAAGGAAGCTTGACACCCTTGGGTGTGGCAGAGGGAGGAGGGATGTGTTGAAGGTTTCTGGTCCAGGAAACCCAGGCAAGAGGTCAGAAAGGAATTGCTGGTTTAGGAATTAGGCAGAGTGAACAGCAAGGAGGCCAAAGATGGAACTGTGGGTAATGTTCCCAGTGAGCATGAGCGGAGTGTGGGGAGCTGAACTGGTGATTTTCCAACCTCCGGACTGCTGTTTGACACAGCTGTGGGCGTCGCTCCAACTCCCAGGTAGCCAGACAGGTATCACCAGGCTGTCTTTCTCCTGGCACCCTTCAGTGCGACATTCATCAAGATGACTCAAGGAAAAGCCTAAGGACATGTGACCAATCAAGAAGGCTCATTGTCAGCTGGGCACAGTGGCTCATGCTTGTAATCCCAGCACTTTGGGAGGCCGAGGCAGGTGGATCACCTGAAATGGGGAGTTCGAGACCAGTCTGGCCAACATGGAGAGAAACCCCATCTCTACTAAAAATACAAAATTAGCCAGGCATAGTAGCTCATGCCTGTAATCCCAGCTACTCGGAAGACTGAGGCAGGAGAAACACTTGAGCGCAGAAGGCGGAGGTTGCGATGAGCTGAGATTGTGCCATTGCACTCCAGCCTGGGCAACAAGAGCGAAACTCTGTCTTAAAAAAAAAAGAAGGCTTATAGTTTGCCACCTGAAAACCAGCACTTCCAGAGGCTGGGAAAAAGACTCCAAGTGGTCTTTTCCAGCTAAATTCAACCTCTGATTTTTTTTTTTTTTTTTTTTTTTTTTTTTTTGAGACGGAATCTCGCTCTGTCACCCAGGCTGGAGTGCAAAGGCGCGATCTTGGCTCTCTGCAACCTCAGCATCCCAGTTCCAAGCAATTTTCCTGTCTCAGCCTCCTGAGTAGCTGGGACTACAGGCGTGTGCTACCACACCCAGCTAGTTTTTGTGTTTTTAGTAGAGAGGGTTTCACCATGTTGGCCGGGCTGGTCTTGAACTCGCAGCCTCAAGTGATCACTGCCCTTCTCAGGCCCCAAGAGAACTCTGATTTAATAAGCATTACTAAGTATCTAGTAAATGCTAGACCTTGAGGCAATACAAGAGAATTTTAAAACAAACACCTGACAAAATATGAAATGATCCAAAGAGGCATGATTAAGTACAAATAAATGGAGTGATAAATGTGACAGGCAAGCAAGACAGGGATAATCGGTGACAGTGAGAAGGATATGTAGGCTATAGAAGAAATTGAAGCTGGACATGGTGGTTCATGCCTGAAATCCCAGCACTTTGGGAGGCTGAGGTGGGGGCGATCACTTGAGGCCAGGAGTTCAAGATCAACCTGTCCAATGGTGAAACCCTGTCTCTACTAAAAATTCAAAACTTAGGCCAGGCGCGGTGGCTCACGCCTGTAATCCCACTGCTTTGGGAGGCCAAGGCAGGTGGATCACCTGAGGTAGCGAGTTCGAGACCAGCCTGACCAACATGGAGAAAACCTGTCTCTACTAAAAATACAAAAAATTAGCCAGGTATGGTGACACATGCCTGTAATCCCAGCTACTCAGGAGGTAAGAGAATCACTTGAACCTTTGGGGATGTTGCAGTAGATCACGCCATTGCACTCCAGCCTAGGCAACAAAAGCGAAACTCTTGTCTCAAAAAAAATAATAATAATAATACAGAAATACAAAAATTAGCCGAGCATGGTGGTGGGCGCCTATAGTCCCAGCTACTCAGGAAGCTGATAGAGAAGAATCACCTGAACCCAGGAGGTAGAGGTTGCAGTAGCCAAGATCGCACCACTGCACTCCAGCCTGGGCGACACAGTGAGACTGTCTCAAAAAAAAGAAGAATGGCATTAGCAAAAGTGTGTCTGGAAAGAATCCAGCATGTGTAAGATGTTAGGCTACTGTTAGGCAGGTGGGTGCTGGTGTGTTGAGTGGCACGTGGTAGGCTTAGATAGCATGGGATTTAATCGTTGGAACCAAAAAAAAAAGCATGAATGGAATGTCAAAAAAAAAAAAGGATGGAATGTCTTCTGGCTGTCTGGAGCTTCACTATTGTCTTATTTAGGATCTTCATAATTTATGAGGTTAGTATTTTTATTCCTGTTTTACACATGACCATGGCTAGTGAGGGCCAGAATTAGAAATCCAACTCCTGTCTTTTCAGCCCCAAAACCTATGGGTTTTTGTCTTGTTTTAGCGACAGGGAGGTCTTGGATTCCTGGCCTCAAGTGATTGTCCTGCCTCAGCCTCCCAAAGTGTTATGATTACAGGCATAAGCCACTGTGCCCAGCCTCCAAAACTTATGTTTTTTTTTTTTTGTTTTTTTTTTTTTTTGAGATGGAGTCTCATTCTGTCACTCGGGCTGGAGTGCAATGGCACGATCCTGGCTCACTGCAACCTCCACCTCCCAGGTTCAAGCCATTCTCCTGCCGCACCCTCCTGAGTAGCTGGGACTACAAGCGCATGCCACCATGCCTGGCTAATTTTTTGTATTTTTTAGTAGAGACGGGGTTTCACCATGTTGGTCAGGCTGGTCTTGAACTCCTGATGTCATAATCCTCCCGCCTCGGCCTCCCAAGGTGCTGGGATTATAGGCATGAGCCACTATGCCCCGCCATTTTTTTTTTTTTGAGACAAGAGTTTCACTCCTGTTGCCTAGGCTGGAGTGCAAGGGCGAGATCTCAGCTCACTGCAACCTCCGCCTCCTGGGTTCAAGCAGTTCTCCTGCCTCAGCCTCCCAAGTAGCTGGGATTACAGGCGCCTGCCGCCACACACATATAATTTGTGTATTTTTAGTAGAGACAGGATTTTACCATGTTGGCCAAGCTGCTCTTGAGCTCCTGACTTCAGGTGATCTGCCCACCTCGGCCTCCCAAAGTGCTGGGGTTACAGGCGTGAGCCACTGTGCCTAGCCCAACCACCACACCCAGCCCTCCAAAACCTATGCTCTTAATGCCACACTGTGAATAGAACCGAAGTCTGGGCTGTTCTGACTCTGAGCTATAGGCAACTGGGATACTGACTGGAGGTGTCAGAAAAGGGGCAGTGACACGTGGGTGTTAAGGTAAAGCAGGCGGAGGCGAGACCTGGAGCCTGGAAGTCATTCAGGTGTTTGGTGGTTGCTTAGAATTCATGGGTTTAGGGGAACGAGGTCGTGTTAAGGAGTATGGCCAGACACGGTGGCTGGCTCATGCCTGTAATCCTAGCCCTTGGGAGGCTGAGGCGGGCAGATCAGGATGTCAAGAGATCGAGACCATCCTGGCTAACATGGTGAAACCCTGATTCTACTAAAAATACAAAAATTAGCCAGGCGTGGTGGCGTGCACCTGTAGTCCTAGGTACTCAGGAGGCTGAGGCAGGAGAATCCCTTGAACCTGGGAGGTGGAGGCTGCAGTGAGCCAAGATTGCACTATTGCTCTCCAGCCTGGTGACGGAGCAAGACTCTGTCTCAAAAAGAAAAAAAAAAGAATGTAAGATTGACAGCCTTTTCTCATTTACTCAAGGGCTATTTGTTGAGTGCCTACTGTGTGCCAGGCACTGTTCTAAGCACTGGGGTAGAGTGGAGAACACAAAGCCCTGCCTTCAAGGAGCAGACCTTCCAATGATGCAACAGCCATGTGTGCACCCGGCTTTCACTGCGGACATCACAAACTTGGCCTCCTCGAAATAAGGTGCAGAACTGAGCCTGTCCGACCTTCCCTCCCTGCAAGCAGAGGACATGTGCGCCTTGCTGTGAGACAATTAGTCCTGTATGGAGGAGCCAGCACCCCAGTGACAGACCATAGACAGAAATAACTGAACAAAACCCTGTTTCTCGTCAGCAGGAAAAGGCAAGGAACCCGCTTTCTGCAGGTTAACCATGGGGGAAAGTGCAACCTCTAAGGATTAGGTTTTGTTGAGCTTAACACACTCCAAAGATTATGCGGCGGGGAGAGTAGGGAAGGGTTCTTGGGCCACAGCAAAGTGAAGGTAAATCCTTCCAACCCCAGCTGCAAATCAGAGGCGGTTTCCTATGCAAAGCCACATAGGAAGCCCTTATCCTGACGGAGCCTTAGAGCCGTCCTTGTTTGTTCCTTACTCTTAGGTTCTGAGGAGGAACGATGTTGCAATCCTCGCCTTTGTGCTGCCGCCTGCTGGAAGAGTTCATTAAAGCAAGGAAGGCAGGGTACGTCTAGGAAACGGTTATGGCACTCCCTCAGATGAAAAGTGAGGATGCCACATGTACTCAAGACCAAGCTGGGCACAGTGGCTCATGCCTGTAATCCCAACACTTTGGGAGGCCAAGGCAGGTGGATCACAAGGTCAGGAGATCGAGACCATCCTGGCCAAGATGGTGAAACCGTCTCAACTAAAAATACAAAAATTAGCCAGGCGTGGTGGTGCGCACCTATAGTCCCAGCTACTTAGGAGCAGTGAGCCAAGATCACACCGCTGCACTCCAGACTGGGCAATAGAGAGAGACTCCATCTCAAAAAACAAACAAACAAACAAAAACAGACCTAAGCACATTTCTCCACATTTTTTCAACCGAGATCATGCAACTGGATCTTCATTCTCTGAAAGGAATACTAAGGGAAAAGTTTTCCAGAGAGAGCAGCCAGGATTGTGCTGTGGGGCAGAACCAGAGGTAGAACAGAATGTGCTGCACTGCCCAGACCTGTTTGGGAAAAGCTAGTTATGGCCCTGCTTCTTCCCTTCTACCAAGAGCAGCCATGCATGTGGCCATACTGCCCTTTGATCCTCGACCCACCTCTCTGGCCGGCAGCAGCCAGCTGGCTCTATCTGCCAAGGAATTCCAGCCAGGAACACAGTTTACTCTCATCTGGCATTTCTCAACGCAAGTTTCACTATGAGGTTGCATTTGAACCTTCTCCTAGGGACTGCACTACCTTCCAAAAGAAGTCAGGACTCTGGGCTGTTCAAAACTTCTTCCCTAGCCTCTATAGGATATGTTTCAGATTTGTGTAGGATCATGGATATACATAGCCATCGCTCAGGTAACTCGTCCAACTCTTGGGACAGTTTCAGCTTCTATTTCGTTTTATTTACTTAATTTTTGAGACAGAATTTCACCCGTCTCAAAAAATTAAGTGCAATGGCACAATCACTGCAACCTCTGCCTCCCCTTAAAGTGCTTCTCCTGCCTCAGCCTCCCAAGTAGCTGGGATTACAGGTGCCTGCCACCACACTCAGCTAATTTTTGTATTTTTAGTAGAGACAGGGTTTCACCATGTTGGCCAGGATGGTCTAGAGCTCTTGACATTGTGATCCACCCACCTTGGCCTCCCTAAGTGCTGGGATTACAGGCATGAGCCACTGTGTCTGGCCAATTTTAAATTTTTTAAATTATAAATTGACAAATTATAATTATATACATTTATGAGATACAAAGTAATGTTATGCTATGTGTATACAGTGTGGACTGATTAAATCAAGCTATTTAACCTATCCAGTACCTCGAATGCTTTTTTTTTCTTTTTTGAGATGGTGTCTCACTCTGTCACCCAGGCTGGAATGCAGTGATGTGAACAGAGTTCCTTGTAGCCTCACCTCATTGGGTCAAACAATCCTCTTGCCTCAGCCTCCCTCGTAGGTGGGATATAGGCACGTACCACTGCCCCCGCTTAAGTTTTTTATTTTGTAGAGACAGGGTCTTGCCATGTTTCCCAGGTTTACGTATCCGTTTTTGTGTTAAGAATATTTGAATTTTATTCTCAGCAATTTTGTGTGTTTTTCTGGTTTTTTCTTTAAATTTTTTTTTGACAGAGTTTTACTCTTGTCACCCAGGCTGGAGTACAATGGCAGGATCTTGGTTCACTGCAACCTCCACCTCCCAGGTTCAAGTGATTCTCCTGTCTCACCCTCCTGACTAGCTGGGAGTACAGGTGCATGCCACCACACTGGCTAATTTTTGTATTTTTAGTAGAGACAGGGTTTCATCATATTGGTCAGACTCGTCTCGCACTCTTGACCTCAGGTCATCTGCCCGCCTGGCCTTCCAAAGTGCTGGGATTACAGGCATGAGCCACTGTGCCTGGCCTGCAAAATGTATTTCTTATGTGAGTTGTGGCTAAAACATTTTAGAGACATTTTTCTAAATTAATGGTCTTCAAAATTTTGTTTGCATGAGTTTATCATTTTTAGTTGCAAAGGATTTCATATGAATTGTAAACATTAGCATATTAAATAAAACTTTTAAAAGTATTTTTATGTAGTGATTTCTATGTCATAATTCATTCAAAAAATACATTAGTCAGGCACAGTGGCTCTTGCCTGTAATCCTAGCACTTTGGGAGCTAAGGTAGGCATATCTCCCCATCTAGGAGTTTGAGACTAGCCTGGGCAACATGGGGAAACCCCATCTCTTCAAAAAATGGAAAAATTAGCCAGGTGTGGTAGTGCACATCTGCAGTCCCAGCTACTTGGGAGGCTGAGGTGTGCAGAGCACCTGACCTTGGGGAGGTTGAGGCAGCAGTGAGCTGTGATTATGCCACAGCACTCCAGCCTGGGCAATAGAGCAAACCTTGTCTCAAAAAAGCAAAAAAATATGAACAAATTTTTTTTTTTTCTTTTCTTCTTTTTTGAAATAGGGCCTTGTTCTGTTGCTCAGGCTAGAGGACAGTGGTGCAATTATAGCTTGACCCGTTTGGGCTTAGGTAATCCTCCCAAATAGCTGGGACTAAAGGTGTGCGCCACAACACCTAGCTAATATTTTGTTTTTTGTAGAGATGAGAGTCTTGCTATATTTCCCAGGCTGGTCTCTAACTCCTGGGCTCAAGCAGCCTTCCTGCCTCGGCCTCCCAAAGTGCCGGGATTACAGTCATGAGCCACTATGTCTGGCTGGCAATATAATTATTAGTATACAATTAATCAAACGTAGTATATATATTGATAAACATAAAAATCAAAATTTTATTGAAGGTGTAATTTTTTTTTTTTTGACGGGGTCTTGGTCTTGTTGCCCAGTCTGGAGTGCAATGGCATGATCTCAGCTCACCACAACCTCTGCCTCCTGGGCTCAAGCAATTCTCCTGCCTCAGCCTCCCGAGAAGCTGAGATTACAGGCATGTGCCACACACCCAGCTAATTTTGTATTTTTAGTAGAGAGAGGGTTTCTCTATGTTAGTCAAGACAGTCTTGAACTCCCGACCTCAGGTGATCCACCCACCTCAGCCTCCCAAAGTGCTAGGATTACAGGTGTGAACCACCGTGCCCGGCTGAAGGTATAATTTTTAATGGGACTGAGCATTTATTTTGTTCAATTAATTAATATGTTCATTAATGAATGTTGTTATTGCTAGAATGAGAGACTTAGCATCAACTGTTACTATTTTTCATTTTCTTTAAGAGACTTGTTCTCACCACGTTGCTTTGCAGTAACGTTGCCCAGGCTTGCCTCTAACTCTTGGGACTCAAGATCCTCTCACTTCACCTGTCCCAAATATCTGGGACAGGCATACATCACCACATCCAGCATATTTCATTTTTACAGATGTAAGAGCTGACAACTTTTGTTTACATAAATTAGCATTTCCCCACCCATGATTTACTGAAGCAATGGAACTCAATTCTTTGAACCCCTTCAAAATTCTACGTCAGGGCCGGGCACAGTGGCTCACAGCTGTAATCCCAACACTTTGGGAGGCCAAGGCTGGCAGATCACCTGAGGTCAGGAGTTCGAGCCCGGCCTGGCCAACATGGTGAAACCCCATCTCTACTGAAAATACAAAAAACTAGCTGGGCATGGTGGCAGGTGCCTATAATTCCAGCTACTCAGGAGGTTGAGGCAGGAGAATCCCTTGAATCCAGGAGATGGAGGTTGCAGTGAGCCAAGACCATGCCATTACACTCCAGCCTGGGGAACAAGAGTGAGGCTCCATCTTAAAAAAAAAAAAAAAAAAAGAAAGAAAAAAATTAAGTGCCAAGCTAGCACACTGACATGAACTAGCAGTACCAGCTACTTGGGAGGCTGAGGCTGGAGGATCCTTTGAGCCCAGGAGTACAAGTCCAGCCTGGGTAACAGAGTGAAACCAGGTGACTTTAAAAAAAAAATGTAGGTGCCACTCAGGGTTCAATCCCCAGACCACTGGCATTTGAAAGCAATGTGACATACGTGTTTCATATTGCTGGGGTCATCAAATCCATTTAGTATGAAACCAATAGCATGAAAAAAAAAAACATAATACAAAGTCCAGAATGTTTCACAAATCTTTTGCTTCAATTAGAAATCATATGTATACTGGGTCATTGTAAAATGTATTTCTCTGACAACTCAGTTAGGTCCTTCTCTAATTTTGTTGAAAACAAGTCATTAGAACCAATTGAGAAATCAGTACCTACATATTTTCCATGGCGTCCAGTGGCCTAGAGGTTCCTACACTATCCGTGGATACATCAAGTAAGATTAGACAGGATTGGCGAGGGATGCGCTGATCTTGTACAAAGCGGAAGAAGAGTGTATCGTTAGGGAATTTTTTTTTTTGAGGCGGAGTTGCGCTCTACTTGCCCAGGCTGGAGTGAAATGGCGCAATCTCGGCTCACCGAAACCTCCGTCTCCCGGGTTCAAGCGATTCTCCTGCCTCAGCCTCCCAAGTAGCTGGGATTACAGACATGAACCACCACTCCCGGCTATTTTTGTATTTTTAGTAGAGACGGGGTTTCTCCAAGTTGGTCAGGTTGGTTTAGAAGTCCTAACCTCAGGTGATACGCCCACCTCGGCCTCCCAAAGTTCTAGGATTACAGGCGTGAGTCACGGCGCCCTGCCCGTTAGGGCAACTTTTTAGGATATAGAATAAACACTGGTGTCCTGAAAACGTTTCTGGCTGCAACATTTTGAGAAATTTGCATTCTCGAGTTTGGAGACCACGGCTTTTAAAGACTCCACTCACTGCAGTGATGCCAGCAACCAGCTACTGTCGGTGACTTCGAAAGTTCGTACTTTCAGTCCACACTTCTTCCATTCGTTGGGCACCACACTTGCCTACACTCGGAGTGCCCCGGCACCCCCCGCCCCCCCCCCGTCCCCCCTGCCCCGGGCTTCGCTTTCCGCCCTTTACACTTGGAAGCCACGAGCCGCTTCTGGTGCCCACGCTGCTCCTCGGCTGCCCCGCCTGGGTCCTCCATCCTCGCCCCTGGAATCGGCCTCCCTAATTCCCTTCCCTCTGAAGGTCATTTGGAAACGGGCTCGAAGGGGCGACACTGCGTAGAAAACCAAATTCCATCCGGGGCGGACAGGGAGTGCTAGTCTCGAAGGAAGACGTTTCCCCCGTTTGGTAGTGAGGAGCGTCTGCGGCACAGCCAGCGCTCTCGAGGATACTCTGCGCGGGGATAGCCTGTCGTAGCTATCAGGGATAGCCTGATACGTCGCGTCAGTCCCTGACTCGAAGGGTGGTCCTCGAGGAAAACCCACTAACCATCCAGCTTCCTCCGCCTTTCCCCATCCAGGCCCGCAGCCAGGGCAGGCGTGGAGGCCCCGCCCACCTCTGCCTGCGCGCCTGACCTTAAGGCGGGCGTGGAGTTGGGCTTTCTCAGGCAGACGGTGGACCCACCGCGGGCCTTTCCTGTTTGAAAATTACAGCATCACACAGCAACTCGCGCCAGACGAAGGGACTTCTCGCGATAAGTCCAGGGGTGGCCGTGATGGCGGCGGCGGGAGCAGGACCCGGCCCGGAAGCGGGTGCCGGGCCTGGTCCTGGAGCGGCCGCAAATGCAGCAGCCTCAGAAGAGGGGGAGACGAAGCCGATGGCAGCGGGAGCAGCCGCTGCTGGAGGAGAGGGGACCTCTGCTGCTCCGACAGCTGAGCCCAGTTCAGGGGAGGCCGAAAGCGGGTAAGAGGTCCTGGGGCCGAGGAGGACGCGGGAAGGAGGCCCGCCCCTCGCGAATCCTGCGGCTCCTGGAGCCCCGCCGCCCGCCCCCTGCTAGCCTAGGCCCCGCCGCCAACGGCTCGCCCTGCCCCTGCGCTGCTTGGCCCGTCCCCTCTCTCATATATCTCGGATAACGCCCCGTCCGCACCTTTCTCGGGCGGTGGGGGCCGAGGATCCTGTCGTTATCTCTGAGTCTTGCATTCCCACTCTTCTAACGGGAGCCCTTCACATATCCCAGAAAAGAAACCACTTTGCAGTGCCAGACTGGAAGAAGTAACAGTCACTCTGAAAACAGGGTGGGAGAGCTGCCTCTCTTTGAACCTCTCCCAGGATCAACTCTAACCCAGGTAGATTTGTCTGTAAAGGTCGATTAGGCGTCCCTCTGCTCCCTAACAGTACCTTGGGCATCCAGTCTGAGAACAGGCTTAGCTGAAAAAGCTGCAGGAGTGTGAAGTTCGGTTGTAATTTGATCATCATCTTTGGGAATGGGCTTTTTGAGGTTTGTTTCTCTTGAAAATTCTTACTTGAGCGCTTTCATTGTCTTATAGGGATGCAAACTTGGTCGATGTAAGTGGTGGCTTGGAGACAGAATCATCTAATGGAAAAGATACAATAGTAAGTATTTCTTTTTAGTTGTTTGCAAGGCAAAACCATCGCTTTTAAATTTTTGAGCTAATCAAAAACATAGGGCCGGGCGTGGTGGCTCAGGCCTGTAATCCCAACATTTTGGGAGGCCGAGGCAGGCCGATCACCTGAGGTCAGGAATTGGAGACCAGCCTGACCAACATGGAGAAAACCCTCTCAACTAAAAAAAAAATTAGTTGGGCCTGGTGGCGGGTGTTTGAATCGCTTGAACCCGGAAGGCAGAGGTTGCAGTGAGCCGAGAGCGCGCCATTGCACTCCAGCCTGCGCAACAAAAGCGAAACTGTCTTAAAAAAAAAAAAAAATACATTCAGGCCAGGCACAGTGGCTCATGCCTGTAATCCCAGCACTTTGGGAGGTCGAGGCAGGCGGATCACCTGAGGTTAGGAGTTGGAGACCAGCCCTGACCAACATGGCGAAACCCGTCTCTACTAAAAATACAAAATTAGCTGGGCGTGGTGGCGCATGCCTGAATCGCTTGAACCTGGAAGGCGGAGGTTTCGGCGAGCCGAGAGCACGCCATTGCACTCCAGCCTGGGCAACAAGAGCAAAACAACGTCTCAAAAAAAAAAAAAAAAAAAAAGAAAAGAAAAATTCGGCAGAGCGCTGTGGCTGAAGCCTGTAGTCCCAGAACTTTGGGAGGCCAAGGCGGGTGGATCATGAGGTCAGGAGTTCAAGACCAGCCAGGCCAACATGGTGAAACCCCATCTCTACTGAAAAATGCAAAAATTAGCCGAGGGTGGTGGTGGGCGCCTGTAATCGCAGCTACTTTGGAGGCTGAGGCAGGAGAATCACTTGAACCCAGGAGGCGGAGGTTGCAGTGAGCCGAGACCGCACCATTGCACTCCAGCCTGGGTGACAAAGCGAGACACTATCTCAAAAAAAAAAAAAAAATGCATTCAGGTCAGGCACGGTGGCTCATGCCTGTAATCCCAACACTTTGGAAGGCTGAGGCCTGAGGATCTCTTGAAGCCAGCCTTGGCAACATAGACTCTCGTCACTTAAAAAAATAAAAGTAAAATACATTCACCTCAACTGATTTGATTCTTGAATTGCTCTGTGAACACAGGAAGGTGCTGGGGATACATCAGAGGTGATGGATACTCAGGCGGGCTCCGTGGATGAAGAGAATGGCCGACAGTTGGGAGAGGTAGAGCTGCAGTGTGGGATTTGTACAAAATGGTTCACGGCTGACACATTTGGCATAGATACGTCGTGAGTACTTTTCATAGTTTTTGTAAGAATTGCTCGGTAAAATAAATATCAGCATGCTCAACAGTTAGTTTGTGGGCAAAATAAATGCAAAGTATTTCCTATGTCTTCTAACCCCTTTTCAGCAACTAGGATGTTGAATCAGGAATAGTTTAATTCCCTTAGTTTGTTATTTGCTTACTGAGGGCACAGCCCTGATAGATACAATGGTGGGTATTGTCTCTCCTTTTGAGTTTACAACCTGGTTTGGAGACCAAAAAAATGCAATTACAAAGTGTTATATAAGCAAATTTAGTACAATATAAACTTTGTGTGGGGGGGTCTTGGATTTTTCAGAAAGGATTAGTGTATATGTGGACAAAACGTGTTGTCCAAAATTTGAGACAACCCATGCTCTTTATGCCTTAACCATCCTTTTTTTTCTTTTTCATTGCTGCTGACTCGTTCCTTGAAGTATCTTGTCAGCTCTCCTCAGCAAACCTATTTCCAATCGTGTACCTCTTTTAGTGTATTAAAATCATACTGTGATTGAGAAAGAAATTTTTACTTTATACTGACTTACTGTCTATTGGATTGCTCACTCTCTGTCATGTTCTTTGTGGTCTATATTATACTAATGTATTTATATAAGACTATCTAAAAATAAGGCTGCGTTATAGTGAAATTAATCCACCTTAGGTAAGATTGGAAAGACATATATATGTATATGTATATATGTTTGCTTGTTGTTTTCTTGAGACAGGGTTTGCTCTGTCACCCACGCTGGAGTGCAATGGCTGGATCACAGCTTGCTGCAGCCTCAAATTTCTGGGCTCAAGGGATCCTCCTGCCTCACCCTTCCAAAGTGTTGGGATTACTGGCTTGAGCCATCATACCCTGTTTTCTTTTATAATCTGTTGTATGCTTTCTAGTTAAAAAGTTAAAGTGAGTTTTAGAAATGCTGATGTCTCAATTAACATGTGACTTGTGATTTAGGAAAGAGTGTTTTAAAAAGAAAGAAAAATACTGAAGGATCAGGAAGAAATAATTGATCTTGGTAGCAAGATCTGCTTAGAAAACACTAGCTAAGCAAGACTGGTCACTTAAGAGAGGCCTAAGATAGGGCTATTTCAGCCAGAATTGTTTGTTTGGATTGACAGAATTTAGGAAAGGAAATTTACTAGAGAGATAACTGGGAGGAATTCAGGGAATAATCAAATCACAGTTAAAGCTTTGATAGCTTTGGAGAGAACAGTTTGTAACTGAATTTCAAAAGTTGTATCTAAAGCCCAGTTAGGTCCTATCTGTGGTATCAAGTTTAAAAAAAAAAAAAAAAAAAAAAAGGCCAGGCCTGGTGGCTCACATCTGTAATCCCAGCACTTTAGGAGGCGAGGATCACTTGAACCAGGAGTTCAAGACCAGCCTAGGCAACATAGTGAGACCTCGTCTCTATGAAAAATAGAAAAAATGAGCTGGGCTTGGTGGTGCACACCTGAAGTACCAGTTACTAGAGAACTTTAGGCAGGAGGATTGCTTAAGCCCTGGAGGTTGAGGCTGCAGTGAGCCATGATTGTGCCGCTGCACTCTAGCCTGGGTGACAGAGTGAGACTCTGTCTCAAAAAAAAAAAAAAAGAAAAATAATAAAGCCCAGTTAGGTGGGATGGATTATCTTTTACAACTGAGAGCGTGTGAGCTGGCGGGGTATGAGAAAGGCTGCTCTTGGCCAGGCGCGGTGGCTCACACCTGTAATCTCAACACTTTGGGAGGCCAAGGTGGGCGGATCATGAGGTCAGGAGATTGAGACCATCTTGGCCAGCATGGTGAAACCCCGTCTCTACTAAAAAATATAAAAATTTAGCCAGGCGTGGTGGGACACGCTTGTAGTCCCAGCTACTTGGGAGGCTGAGGCAGGGGAATCGCTTGAACCCAGGAGGTGGAGGCTGCAGTGAGGGGAGATCTCATCACTGCACTCCAGCCTGGGCAACAGAGTGAGACTCTGTCTTAAAAAAAAAAAGTAGATAATAGTTATTTGAATTCAAATACAAACAGGTGTGAAGAGCAGCCTTTTTCTTTTTCCCTTTTCCTTTTTGAGACAGAGTCTTACTCTGTTGCCAGACTGGAGTGCAATGGCGCAATCTTGGCTCACTGCAACC
This sequence comes from Sapajus apella, assembly GCF_009761245.1. Taxonomy (NCBI): domain Eukaryota; kingdom Metazoa; phylum Chordata; class Mammalia; order Primates; family Cebidae; genus Sapajus; species Sapajus apella. The sequence goes on along the minus strand of NW_022436961.1, from coordinate 5,792,034 downwards.
TCTGCCTCCTGGGTTCAAGCGATTCCCCTGCCTCAGCCTCCCAAGTAGCTGAGAATACAGGTGTGTGCCACCATGTCCAACTAATTTTTTGTATTTTTAGTAGAGACGGGGTTTCACCATGCTGGCCAGGATGGTCTCCATCTCCTGACCTTGTGATCCACTGCCTTGGCCTCCCAAAGTGCTGGGATTACAGGCGTGAGCCACCGCACCCAGCCTACCTACCTATCTTTAGTATGAGGCTTTGCCTTCTGTAAATGAGCCTATCACAATATACTGTTTAACAGAAGAGGTTCTACAGATAAGTGAAGGTAAGGAAACTCAGCGTTAACATTTGTAAGAATGCTTTTTAATTCCATTAGTGTAGCAATAGTTGGTAAAATGCCTGGTAGTCTTCTCTGAGGAGACTCTAAGCTATTTCAGAGTCCAAGATAAGATTTGTTCTGATTTTTCTCTTTTAGCTGAAGCCATTTATACTAAAGGTCTTCTGTTCTTCTATTACTTTGCTTTTTGCAAGACTAAGCTGTCCCGTCCTTTTCCTGTCATCCTGTGCAGTCACTACCATGTTTCTCTTCTCAATTGCGTTGGTTCCTCTGTTGCATCCAGTCTCTGCCATTCCCCTCCAGACCTCTTCCTCTCTTGCCTTTAAACAGGCAAGTCTTCTCTTGATGTCAAGTGATCCACCCATCTCGGCCTCCCAAGGTGCTGGAATTACAAGTGTGAGCTGCCTCGCCTGGCCTAATTATTTACATTTTCTGTTTATTTTTTCATACATTCTGCCTGCCCCTTCCAACCACATTATTGATACCATCGAGATAGACCTTAGACTATTTGTCCTCTTCTACAGCTGGCCTGGCATATTCTTTTAAGGTGCTCAGAAAATAAACTAGTAAGGTACCAGTGAGAACCTTCTGGATGCTGAATTGTCCAGTATAATGGTTAAGGTCTTACTATTGTGACAGAAAAATCTGGGTATTTATAAGAAAATGAGCCATGTGGCCGGGCGCGGTGGCTCAAGCCTGTAATCCCATCACTTTGGGAGGCCGAGGCGGGTGGATCACGAGGTCAAGAGATCAAGACCATCCTGGTCAACATGGTGAAACCCCGTCTCTACTAAAACTGCAAAAAATTAGCTGGGCATGGTGGCGCGTGCCTGTAGTCCCAGCTACTCAGGAGACTGAGGCAGGAGAATTGCCTGAACCCAGGAGGCGGAGGTTGCGGTGAGCCGAGATCGCGCCATTGCACTCCAGCCTGGGTAACAAGAGCGAAACTCCATCTCAAAAAAAAGAAAAAAGAAAATGAGCCATGTGCCAGGCGTAGTGGCTCACTCCTGTAATCTCAGCACTTTGGGAGGCCAAGGCAGGCAGATCACCTCAGGTCAGGAGTTTGAGACCAGCCTGACCAACATGGAGAAACTCCATCTCTACTAAAAGTAAAAAATTAGCCAGGCGTGGTGGCACACGCCTGTAATCCCAGCTACTCGGAGAATCACTTGGATCCAGGAGGTTGTAATGAGCTGAGATTGTGTCATTGCACTCCAGCCTGGGCAATAAGAGCGAAATTCTGTCTCAAAAAAAAAAAAAAAAAAAAAAGAATATGAGCCTGTTTTGGTTTTGACAACCTTTTTACATTTTAAGAATATGTTAACATATGAACATTTTTAACATTTTAATTCACTGATGGGAATGGATTCATGTTAACTTCTTATGATATGCAGCTTGGGCAACATGGCAAAAACCTGACTCCATTAAAAAAATACAAAAATTAGCTGGGCATGGTGGATTATGCTTGTAGTCCAAGCTACTTGGGGGGCTGAAGTGGGTGAATCACCTGAGCCAGGGAAGGTCAAGTCTGTAGTGAGCTATGATTGTACCACTGCACTCCAGCCTGGGCAACAGAGTGAGACCCTGTCTTTGGGGGAAAAAAAAAAAAAAAAAAAAGAGTTGTGTGTGTTCACAAGTTCACTAATTTGTATAATTTGGCTCTTCTGCAGATCCTGTCTACCTTTCATGACCAACTACAGTTTTCATTGCAATGTCTGCCATCACAGCGGGAATACCTATTTCCTCCGGAAGCAAGCAAGTAAGAACAAACTCGAGTGTTTGAGATGATTATCCACTGGAAAAGAAAAGGGATCTGGGCTTAGCAGAATCAGGAGACCTTTGCCTAATAACTGGTATAAGTTAAGTTGGAGTTTAGCCCTGAATAATGCAATTGCCTGTTTCAGGTCATATGATGACTCCATTTTTTTGCTATTATTGTTATTTTCTGTACCACTTATTTAGTATTCCCTTGGGAATAGAGATGTAGTTTTTTTTTTTTTTTTTTTTTTTTTTTTGAGATGGAGTTTCGCTCTTGTTACCCAGGCTGGAATGCAATGGCGCGATCTCGGCTCACCGCAACCTCCGCTTCCTGGGTTCAGGCAATTCTCCTGCCTCAGCCTCCTGAGTAGCTGCGATTACAGGCACGCGCCACCTTGCCCAGCTAATTTTTTGCATTTTTTTAGTAGAGACGGGGTTTCACCATGTTGACCAGGATGGTCTCGATCTCTTGACCTCGTGATCCACCCGCCTCGGCCTCCCAAAGTGCTGGGATTATGGGCATGAGCCACCACGCCTGGCCGAGATGTAGTATTATAGATAAATATTTTTTCCTTTTTATTTTTGATAGACTTGAAGGAAATGTGCCTTAGTGCTTTGGCCAACCTGACATGGCAGTCCCGAACGCAGGATGAACATCCGAAGACAATGTTCTCCAAAGATAAGGTAGAGGTGGAATTAATGTAATTACAGTTCCATTAAAGAGTTAGGAGGAACTTCTAAATACATTCTCTAATAAGTACTTTACTCCCAGTTTTTATGAATATACAACAGTGGATTCAGTGATTACCTTTTTCTATGTTTTGTTTTTTTTTTTTTTTTTAAGATGGAGTCTTGCTCTGTCACCCAGGCTAGAGTGCAATGGCGCGATCTCAGCTCACTGCAACCTCTGCCTCCTGGGTTCAAGTGATTCTCCTGCCTCAGCCTCCTGAGTAGCTGGAATTACAAGTGTACATCACCATGCCCAGCTAATTTTTTGTATTTTTAGTAGAGACAGGGTTTCACCATATTGGCCAGGTTGGTCTTGAACTCCTGACATCATGATCCACCTGCCTTGGCTTCCAAAGTGCTGGGATTACAGACGTGAGCCTCTGCGCCTGGCCTGTTCTATTTTTTTGAGAGAGGGTGTCTGTCACCCAGGCTGAATTGCAGTGGTGTAATCATGGTTCACTGCAGCCTTGACCTCCTGGGCTAAAGCAGTCCACCTTCCTTAGCCTCTCAAAGTGCTGGGATTACAGGTATGAGCCACTGCACATGGCCCCTTTTTAGTTTATTTTTTACAAAATTACTTAGAAAATTTTCTTTTTTTTTTTTTTTTTAGTTTGAGTTTTGCTCTTGTTGCCCAGGCTGGAGTGCAATGGTGTGCTCTCAGCTCACTGCAACCTTCACCTCCCAGGTTCAAGCACTTCTCCTAACTCAGCCTCCCAAGTAGCTGGGATTGCAGGTGTGTGTCACCACATCCGGTTAATTTTGTATTTTTGGTAGAGATGGGGTTTCTCCATGTTGGTCAGGCTGGTCTCGAACTCCCGACCTCAGGTGATCCGCCCACCTCAGCCTCTCAGAGTGCTGGGATTAGATGTGAGCCACTGCGCCTGGCCTACTTTGAAAATTTTCAAGGTGGAATGTAATGGCACCATCATGGCTCACTGAAGCCTTGACCTCCCGGGCTCAGCTGATCCTCCCACCTCAGCCTCTCAAGTAGCAGGGACTGCAGATGCACACCACCACACCCAGCTAATTTTTGTGGTGTTTTTTGTAGAGACAGGGTTTTACCATGTTGCCCAGGCTGGTCACGAACTCCTGTATTCAAGTGATCTGCCTGCCTTGGCCTCCCAGGGTGCTTGGGATTACAGGTGTGAGATACTGAGCCCAGCCCATTTCTTCCTAGATTTGCCAGTTGACCTTTTTTTTTTTTTAACCTGCATTTGTTTTATTTCCCCATGTCTCTATTTTTCCCTTAAGCTGGATGAGACAACATTGTAGATATACTTTACCCAGTATTCTGTTATACAACCACAATGCAATTATCATAATACAAAAATTTAACATTGGTGCAGTACTGCTGATTTACGGTTCATATTTGTAGTTTCTCAGGATTATTACTGTGTTCAGAATATTCTCCTTCATAGCTTTTTTCTCCATCCAGGATCTGGTCAGGATCACTCATTGCCGTTAGTTGTGATGACTCTTTTGTCTCTATTAATAAAACATTTACTTTTTTTTTTTATTATTTTTTTAAACATGGGGTTTCACCATGTTGGTCAGGCTGGTCTTGAACTCCAAACCTCAGGTGATCCACCCACCTTGGCCTCCAAAGGGTTTGGATTACAGGCACGAGCCACCACACCCAGCCCAGTAAAACTATTCCTTTATTCAATTTTTTTTTTTTTTTTTGAAACAGGGTCTTGCTCTATTGCTCAGCCTGGAATGCAATGGCACAGTGATGGTTCACTGAAGCCTCGACCTCCTGGGTTCAAGCTATTCTCCCTTCTCGGCCTCCTGAGTAGCTGGGACTTTAGGCTCATGCTGCCACACCCAGCTAATTAAAAAAATTTTTTTTTGTAGAGATGCCGTCTCACTGTGTTGCCCAGCTAGTTTCAACCTCTTGGGCTCAAGTGATCTTCTTGCCTTGGCCTCCCAAAGCTCTGGGAATACAGATATGAACCAGCACAATACATAAATAAATAAATAAAACAAATAAATAAAGGGGCTCCTTTATTTGTATATTTAGTGAAGTAAACATTTTTAAGTGCTTAGGCAGTTGTTTGGCATGATATTCCTTAATTTGCATTTGATTGTTTTCTCATGATTAGGTTCAGGTTAAACTTTTTTTTCTTTAATAGGGACAGGTCTCACCTGTTGCCCAAGCTAGTCTTATACTCCTGGGCTCAAGCAATCCACTGGCCTTGGCCTCCCAAGGTACTGAGATTACAATTGTGAGCCACCAAGCCTGGCCCTGTGATACACATTTATGGCAAGACTATTACATAGGTATTGTTTCTTTTTTAGACTATCACATCAGTAGATATATAAGGTATTGGTTTGTTTTACTATTAGTGATCCTGAATTGAACTAGTTGGTTAAGGAGGGAGCATTTTTATCTTTGTGATAAGTAATCCTTGAGCCATACATGGAGATTATGTGAGTACCTCATTCTCCTTTCAACCAGGGATTTTTAGCCACCATTGATTATCCAACCCTGAATCAGTTAATAGAGTAGTGGCTGTAAATCAGAAGATATTCATTGGTTGTAAGTCTTCTGTAAATAATTTTCCCTCATTCTTTTTTTTTCCTTTTAAATATCAATGAATTTTTCTAAAAAAAAAAGTCAGTGTTTTATAGTCCATTGTTGGGTTTTTTTGGTGGGTTTTTTTTGCTTTTGTTTTTGTTTTTGAGACAGAGTCTGGCTCTGTCACCCAGGCTGGAGTGGAGTGGTGCGGTGTCTTGGCTCACTGCATCTTCTTCCTCCTGGGTTCAAGCAGTTCCGCCTCAGCCTCCTGAGTAGCTGGGACTACAGGCATATGCCACCATGCCCAGCTAATTTTTGTATTCTTTGGTAGAGACAGGGTTTCAGCATGTTGGCCAGACTGGTCTCAAGTGATCTCCTCACTTCGGATTCCCAAAGTGCTGGGATTACAAGCGTGAGCCACCATGCCTGGCCATTGTTGAATTTTTTGTCTCTGACCCTCAGATTGTCCCAGATTCAACTATTGTAAACAAAACCTGATTGCCTATCTGGCTGATTCCTGAAACTCTTCGATATGCCCCCATTCGTTTTTGAACTCTTCCTTATTTTCTGGAATAACAGAATATTCCAGGCTTACTTCCCGTGGTTCCTTTTAGTAAAAAGATTTAGTTTTCATGGAGTTAACTCTGGTGGCAGTACTTTAGAAGATAATCTAAATAGGAGGCCAGAAGATGAAGGTCAAAAGTCATTTCAGTCATGCAAGCAGGAGTTGGTGAGAGCCACAGTCACAGCAGTGGGGATAGAAGGGTGGCCTGATTGGAGTGACATTTCTGAAATTTTAAAATTTATTTGGTGACCATTTAGGTGTCAAAATTGTCAGACAAGAGTCAAGGACAACTCTATTGTGTCTAGCTCATTCTTGGTGATCACTGGTTCTAAGTATCAGGAGCAAGAATAGAAATCTGAAAAGCAGATTTATGAGGTAAGATACCAAGCTTCGTTTCAGTCACCAGAAGTTTGAGGTGCCTTTAGGATGTCCAGGTGGAGATGTCTCAGCAGGTAGAAATAGGAGCTCAGGAGAATAATTTGGGAGTCATCTTCTAATTGACAACTAAGGGACTGTGACAGAGCTTTTTCTTCCAACTGGAGTATAAGACCTACATGGCTAAGATTTGTTTATATTTGTGGAAACCCCGATAATCTGTATATCGTGTGCATGCAATGAAATATTCAATGATTAAAAGATAAAACCTGTAAACCTTGCATAACAGTATGGGGGGGAAACTAACATGATTTTTCTCTTGATTCTAACAAGGTCCTTGAAAAATGCTGTTTTCTTTCTTTGTCAGCATACCTTTGACTATAGCAGTAATAGTCTTAATATATTTTATTTTAAAAATTAGGATATTATACCATTTATTGATAAATACTGGGAGTGCATGACAACCAGACAGAGACCTGGGAAAATGACTTGGCCAAATAACATTGTTAAAACAATGGTAAGTAGACTAAAATTGATCAGACTTGACATTTAAAAGAACATTAATTTTTGTAAGAAATAATATTTTGTCTCATTGTGAAATGAGAAAATGAGAACTTAATGTTAAACCTTTTAATGTGAGATACAGCTAATTGTCAATTTTAATAGTTTTCACACAATCAGTGAAATGCATATTGTGTCTTATATGAACATTGCCCACATAAGCCTGGTTTTATGTATTGAAACTTTTGTCCACTGTATTTTGCAAGAACAATTTTACATTGAATTGAGACCGCTTTTTTTTTTTTCTATTAAAAAAAATTGTTCTAAGCCATATTGTCCTTAAACTTAAAGAGAGCACCTGGGGAGAAGTCAGCAGCAAGCTGTTAACAGTGCTTATCTCTGTGGGATAGAAGGATAGGTGAGGATTGTGAAAGACTTGGGCACTCTTCCTGTTTCTCTGTTGTTTGAATTTTTTGATGGTCATGTATTGTCTCTTAGAAGGAAAAACAATACTGTCTTTTTTGAAGACTACACCTAGGAATTGACTTTTGGAGTTGGTGGTTGATTATCCATTCCATACTTTTAAGTATAAAATGTTTATTAATAGTAAAACACTGCTTCGTTTTAGAGTAAAGAAAGAGATGTATTCTTGGTAAAGGAACACCCAGATCCAGGGAGTAAAGACCCAGAAGAAGATTACCCCAAATTTGGACTTTTGGATCAGGTACATTAATATGTTTTATATTTTCTTTTCGATTTTAAGCTGCTTGGGGATAGCAAATCAGGTTCTGTTTACATTTGTATATTTCCCACATAACACACTGCCATTACATGCTCATAGCATGGTGGACTCCAAAAAAACAGTGACCAATAGAAGAGTACCCACCTTCAACTAGGAGACCAGTGTTTTAGTTGTGGGTCTTCCCCAAAATGTTATGAATTTCTTCAAATCACTTTTTTTTAACTTTAGTTTCCTTACTTGCAACATGTAAAAATGGTATTTCAAATTACTTCTAACCTTCCTGCCATCTTAAATTTTGCTCTTAAAAACATTCTTTGGGCTGGGCACGGTGGCTCAAGCCTATAATCCCAGCATTCTGGGAGGCCGAGGTGGGTGGATCACGAGGTCAAGAGATCGAGACCATCCTGGTCAACAAGGTGAAACTCTGTCTCTACTAAAAATACAAAAATTAGCTGGGCATGGTGGTGTGCGCCTGTAGTCCCAGCTACTCGGGAGGCTGAGGCAGGAGAATTGTTTGAACCCAGGAGGTGGAGGCTGCAGTGAGCCGAGATCATGCCATTGCACTCCTGCCTGGGTAACAAGCGAAACTCCATCTCAAAAAAAGGAAAAAATTCTTTGTTGTGAAAAGAATTTGTTATGAAAAATTTGTGTTGCATATCTAACATAACAGGAAAACGAAAATTGCCGCTTTTTGTTGAACAGCAGGAATCACATTTGGCAAGTGAGAATATCACAAAAGCTGTACCTTTACATGTTTGATTTGCAAGCTCTGAAGATGCATGATTTGGCCCGGTGCAGTGGCTCATGCCTATAATCCCAGCACTTTGGGAGACTGAGGCAGGAGGATTGCTTGAGCCCGGGAGTTTGAGACCAGCCTGGACAAAATACAGCAAGACCCCATCTCTCAAAAAAGAAAATGCAAGATTTCACATAGAAATTTAGATTTCTGTCTTATAAAATGAAGATATCTGACTACATGGGGCCTGAATTCCCATAGGAGCTGAGTAAATGGGGCTTAGGCACTCCTGTGCCCTCTCCTGCCTCTACCCAGGTTGATTTAATTGCCTTTTATCACCATTCTGAAACTACCCTGTTCCTTACAGTTGGCCCGCCTCACATGTACTTGCAAGGGTGCTTGCTGATCCATAACATACCCAACTTTGGGACCCTGCAAGCTTCATTGTTTAGAATTGTCCATTTCAGGCCAGGCGTAGTGACTCATGCCTGTAATCCCAGCACTTTGGGAGGCTGAGGCGGGCGGATCACTTGAGATCAGGAGTTTGAGACCAGCCTGGCTAACAGGGCAAAACCATGTCTCTACTGAAAATACAAAAATTAGGTCAGGCACCATGGCTCACACCTGTAATCTCAGTACTTTGGGAGGCCAAGGCAGGTGGATCACCTGAGGTCAGGAGTTTGAGACCACCCTAGCCAACATGGTGAAACCCTTCTTTGCTAAAAAATACAAAAAATTAGCTGGGTGTGGCAGCGGGTGCCTGTAATCCCAGCTACTTTGGAGGCTGAGGCAGGAGAATCGCTTGAACCCGGGAAGCAGAGGTTGCAGTGAGCCGAGATCGGGCCATTGCGTTCCAGCCTGTGTGACAAGAGCAAAACTCTGTCTTAAAAAAAAAATTCGCAAAAAAAAAAAAAAAAAAAAATTAGCCGGGTATGGTGGCATGCACCTGTAATCCCAGCCACTCTAGAGGCTGAGGCAAGAGAATTGCTTGCACCTGGGAGGCAGTGTTTTGAGTAAGCTGAGATCGTACCACTGTACTGCAGCCTGGCAACAGAGTAAGACTGACTCAAAAAAAAAAGAATGGTCAATTTTAGTTCCCATTCTGTCAGAATTTCTCTTGTTTTATGAGCATGCAGATTGACTGACTTATGTAGACTCATTTTTTAATTGGGTATATATTTTTGCAGGACCTTAGTAACATTGGTCCTGCTTATGACAACCAAAAACAGAGCAGTGCTGTGTCTACTAGTGGGAATCTAAATGGTAAGTGTTTACATATCTCATTGCTGAAATATTTTGAAGCTATTGAATCCAGCTGTGCCTAGAATTGGCCATTCTTTGGGTTGGCCCTTATCCTGGATTCTTACTAAGATGCTTTTATAGTCCAAACTCAAGTTTTAGGAGCCAGTCAAGGATTTGGCAGATGTTATTAATAGAGGAAAACTTTTTGTCGCTTTACAACACAGTTTGGTGTTGAGTGAGACAGGCTTAGCATGAAACAGGGAACCATTTCAAGGTCAGATTTGCCGTGTTTATATTTGTATCCTTATAGCTAACATTTAATTTAGAAAGATTCAGCTGCTCTCCACTCTTTTTCTGTAATTCAGCTGTTACTTTCAACAGTCCTCCTGTGCCCATCTTCTAATTTTTCTTGCCTGAAACTTCAGCTAATTCATATGATAGCATTTCTGTGTTAACCACCCATGCAGCTTGTTTTTCTGTTAACCCATCTAATAGCGGGAAAACCCGTTGTTACTAACGGTTATCTAATAAAAGTTGGAGTAGCTGAGAGATGTTTAGCTATTCATCTGATACATGGCATCATTAACCTGTCTTTTGGAGTGGTAGCATCTTAAATATCTGATCATTTCTACTGTTACTACTATTCTAAGATGGGTTGGAAATAGCTAGGTGTGTTGTTTTATCTTTTTACAACATATTTCCCCCTTTTGATTGTTAAAATTTGACAAATACATGGTACCACTTCTGTTCTTACAGGTGGAGCCACTTTTGGAGGTGAATTCCTCCACTGTCTTCTTTCAGCCTCTCAGACTTAAGTATTTTGTGGTTTGGAAAATGGTTTTTGCTGAGTTGTGGTAGAAGCTAAAACCAAATAATTTTAAAGCATTGTGAAAATGGCGGCAATAGCACTTAATATGAAACAGTAGTTGAGTTTAATGTTAGTATTTAAAAGCTTGTATGTTGTTATATTCTGCCTAACATGGCCAGCCACCCCCCTTTTGTATTGTTTGTCCTGTTTTGGATGGATCTGAAACTTCTTAAAATAATTAAAACGTAAATGACAATAAAAAATGTAATTGTGACTGGGCGCAGTGGCTTACGCCTACAATCCCAGCGCTTTGGGAGGCTGAGATGGGCAGATCAGCTGAGGAGTTTGAGACCGGCCTGGCCAACTGGCGAAACCCCATCTCTACTAAAATACAAAAAAATCAGCCAGGCGTGGTGGCAGGCACCTGTAATCCCAGCTACTCAGGAGGCTGAGGCAGGAGAATTGCTTGAACCCAGAAGGCAGAGGTTGCAGTGAGCCAAGATTGTGCCACTGCACTCCAGCCTGGGTGACAGAGCAAGACTCCATCTCAAAAAAACAAAAATGTAATTGTTTTTAGATTACAGTGACTTAAACTAGAGTGGACATTGCAGCAATTTAACATTAAACCTTGATGAAAAATAGGAACAACATCTGAGGTATTCACCAAAGGAAATTCTGCGTAAATCTGGTCCTGTATATGCAGAATATGACCTACCTTTATTCAATATCTTGATCTTTTTCATTGCAGCAGAACTGCTAGTAATTCCCAAGCTTGCCCCAAATTAAGATTTAGTTCTCTGCAGTTGTTTACGTAAAGGTGTTTTCCTACAGTTCAGGGACGTTTTCTGGAAGAGAGAAAAACAAAACTAATTGAGAGGAATGATAGAACCAAACAAAAATTTCAAACTACCTATTTCAGAAATACACAAGGTAATATTCCTTGTGGCCTCAGTATGTAGTGAAATTTTTCATATAAAATATGGAAATTGTCTATTCATATTAATTGCTTTTAGTTCCGCAAGCCAAGTTAGTCTAACCTGAATTTTGTGCATTGGCAGAGTCTTAATGTTGTGTTGACAAATGGGTATGGAACTAAAAATTGCCTACCAAATTGAAAGCCTTCTTTCTTATTTGTGTCATGTGTAACCACAATGGAGATCTAGCAGTACTGGAGAGAAACACCTTTTTAGTACTCCTGTTTCTGTTTTCCATGTTGTATGTATGTTGTCTTGTTGGATATTCAACTTCAATGCTTTAGCAGATACTGTGCCTTTATGATGTTTATGGACTATATTGTGTAGTTCAAGCAAGTGAACGTCGACTTCTAATGAGGATATTCTCTCTTTATGGGTGTTTCTATTAATTTGGGTGGGGAAAAAAAAAACTGTACCCATACAGTTATTTTCCTTCTTTTTATCTGTGGGTGTTTTGGATCTGAATGAGTGAAAATGCATTGTGTCACACCCTCAAAGAGTATACTAATAGTTGCAGTTCATTAGGAACAAAGGTTAAAATTGTAACCCAACCATCACTAGTGCTGGATTCATTTGAGCTTATTGCCAGAACCCAGTGTTCCTGGGCTGCGAGAGGCTTAGTAGATTCTTTCAAAACCAGAGTGAAATCCAATATGATTTTGGAAGGAAGTCCTCCTGTGGTGTTACGCAAATGCACAGTGGGTGTGTGGTCCTCATGGAATTTCAGTATCCACATGGTGCTTCTCTCATGGCTCATTGAAAGTGATCTGCCTTCTCTTCAAAGGAGGAATTGCGGCAGGAAGTAGCGGAAAAGGTCGAGGAGCCAAGCGCAAACAGCAGGATGGAGGGACCACAGGGACCACCAAGAAGGCCCGGAGGTAGGGAGAGTGCCCACCCTGTCCCACCTCACTATTTAAGTATTATTTGGTGCTGGGAAAGCCCAACAGAGGGAAAAGAAGTCAAGGGTCTGAGGTTAAAAAGCCTGTCCATTATTTCCAAACCTTGAGCATTTTAAGGGACAAAATAACCCCAGGTTGGAGGCCAGGTGTGGGGGCTCACACCTGTAATCCCAGCACTTTGGGAGGCTGAAGTGGTTGGATGGATCACTTGAGGCCAGGAGTTTGAGACCAGCCTGACCATGGCGAAACCCCGTCTCCACTAAAAATACAAAATTAGGCAGGTGTAGTGGTGAGCACCTGTAATCCCTGCTAGTTGGGAGGCTACAACAGAAGAATCACTTGAACCTGGGAGGCAGGTTGCAGTCAGACAAGATCATGCCACTGCATTCCAGCCTGGGCAACAGAGTGAAACTCTGTCTCAAAAACAAAACAAAATAACCCAAGGCCGGGTGCTGTAATCTCAGCACTTTGGGAGGCTGAGATGGGTGCATCACCTGAGGTCAGGAGTTCAAGACCAGCCTGGCCAATGTGGCGAAACCCCATCTCTACTGAAAAAAAAAAAAAAAAAAAAAAAAAAATTAGCTGAGCCTGGCAGTACATGCCTATAATCCCAGCTACTCAGGAGGCTGAGGTGAGAGGAGCACTTGAACCCAGGAGGCAGAGGTTGCAGTGAGCTGAGATCGCACCGTTGCACTCCAGCCTGGGCAACAAGAATGAAACTCCATCTCAGAAAAACAGAACAAACCCAATTTAAGTATCATGTTTTATAAATTTGTTAGTACAAAATTTATAATAGTAACAAGGACAGCATCTTCTGGTAATAAGCCTGGGGAACCTAGGGAGTGAAGTTCTGTTTAAGGCAACTTGAGAAAGGATAGGTGGGGAGGGAGTAAAACCAGTGTTGAATGTTAGCACCTTCACTTTCTGCTTCTCCCTTCTCATGCCTTTTCCCTTCCCTTTGTCTAATGCTGAGTTGATGAAATCCAGGTTACTTACTTACTTACTTACTTATTTATTTTTGTGAGGTAGAGTTCTCTGTCACCCAGGCTGGAGTGCAGTGGCAGGATCTCAACTCACTGCACAAGTTACTTATTTAGATTAGCAAGATAGCAAGCGCTTAGGTCTCTGAGCTTCTCTTCATTATTTTATAATAATCAATATACTGAAGAACATCACCCTAATCACCCCCATTCCTCTTCTCTCTTCACCCCACTAGGATGTACCAGCTCAGTTTCATAGACCTCAATTCGTGCTTAAAGACCACCAGGAAGATCCCCACAGGCTACAAATAATTTAACCAAAACTACCTTGCCCAATAAAGCTAATCCTTTCACTTCCCTGTTTTGCCTGAAGAGGGCAGAGTGATCTATTTGAGTAATGAGAAGTATTTGCTGTGAAGTTGCATGTGTTCTAAATCAGAGGTCTTTCTTGCACAGTTGTATGCAGTTGAGCTAGAGGGGGTTTTAGATTCTTGATTTTATTTTTTCCTTTCTGCAGTGACCCTTTGTTTTCTGCTCAGCGCCTTCCCCCTCATGGCTACCCGTTGGAACACCCATTTAACAAAGATGGCTATCGGTATATTCTAGCTGAGCCTGATCCCCACGCCCCTGACCCCGAGAAGCTGGAACTTGACTGCTGGGCAGGAAAACCTATTCCTGGAGACCTCTACAGAGCCTGCTTGTATGAACGCGTTTTGTTAGCCCTACATGATCGAGGTATGTAAAGTATTAGGGATCATATGGATGCAGGGTTACTCTGAACTGCCATCATCAGCCTTGTCAATCTAGAATTAGGGGTACATCTCAGTCTTTTACCGCTGCCTCACCCTATCTCTAACTAGATTCATCCAGAATGTACAAGAAATAACCTCCTTTTCTGTTCGTTCCTATAAGCTCCAGCCGTTTTATATACATATATATGTTTTTTTCATTTTTCTATTTTGAACTAATTTTAAACTTGCAGTAAAGTTGCCAAAAATACGATTTTTCTCATAAAGTTTTTCCTAATGATAGTATCTTAGAAAACCATAGTACAGTTACCAAAGCTGGGAAATTAATGTTGGTAAATATCAACACAACTAAAGAAAGACCTTCTTCAAATTTTATCAATTTTCCACTCACACTTAATTATTTCTCTTTAGTCTGTTGTTGTCTTTATCAGTTCCAAAGCCATTGCTTAACTTTCATGACCGTGATATTTTTTAAGTGTTTTAATCAGTTATTTCATTGGATATTCCTCAGTGAGGATTTGCCTGATGTTTTCTCATGATCAGACTGAAGTTATGCAGTTTGGGGAAGAATAACACAGACATGATGTCTTATAGTATCATCTCATAGGATTCATGATGTCAGTAGGTCTTACTGGTTATGTTGACTATGATCGTTTGGTTAAGGCAATTATGCTGGCTTTCTCCACTGTAAAAAGCTACTGCCTTTCCCTTTATTGTTAATAAATGTCTTAGGCAAAATACATCAAGTCTATCTATGCAAATATCTTGTTTGTTTTTAAACTTATATCTACTGATTTTAGCACCCATCAGTGAATATTGTCTGCTACAATTATTACTGTGTTGTTTGGTGATTTTCTATTTCCTGTTTCCCTTTTCCATTTATTTAATTGATTATTTATATCAGTATGGACTCACAGGTACTTATTTTATTCCAGGGAATATAATCCAATACTTTATTTTGTTGTTTAAATTATTCCAGCTTTGGCCAGTAGGAGCTTCTTCAAAAAGTTGGTTCCTGTGTTCTTTTGATAAACTGCATCTTTTTTGTTTTTTTAAATACTTACTTTGAGGCATCAAAAGGTATTCGTGGCTAATCTTATATTTTCTGTACCTCAGGCCTACTTCTTCACTGAGCCTTGGTTCCTTTGACTGGAGCGTGTTGTTTAGAAGTTAACATCTAGACACTCATTTCCGTAGCACATATACCAAAATTGGAACTACACAGAGAAGATTAGCATGCCTCTATGCAAGAATGACACGCAAATTCAGGAAGCATTCCGTATATTTTTTTAAGTAATAAATAGTAATTAATATCTAGGTGTTAGGTATACTGTTATTAGGCGTCACTGCTTCTAGACTCCCTCAGTGGTCGGAGGTAGGAAATGCATGTGTGAGTTTGTACAAACCCGCATGTACACACATAACTGAATTTATATTGATACCTTGGATGACAGCCTTCTTCCTTTCCTTATTTGTAACGTCTTTCTCCAACAGTGGGAAATGTGAATAATTAGATAGATAATTATCTACAATATATGTACTTTATTTCACATTATACTTTATTTATTTTGTCATAGACATCAGGGTCTCACTCAAGCTGGTATGCAGTGATGCAGTCATGGTCACTGCAGCGTCAGCCTCCTGGGCTCAACTGATCCTCCTGCCTCAGCCTCCCGAGTAGCTGGGACCACAGGCACATGCCACCACACCTAGCTGATTTTTTTGTTTTTTGATTTTTTAGAGGTGGGGTCTTTGTAGGTTACCTAGGCTGGTCTCAAACCCCTGGGCTCAAGCAGTCATCCTGCCTCAGCCTCCCGGAGTCTTGGGAGTGAGCCACTATACTTGGCCTTGTTCATATGTAATGTGCACATAACGTAGTTTCAGAATTTCTAACCCCTGGGAGAAACATTTGCTAAGTAGATTATAGCATTTATGTATAGCTGTTTTGGTCTTTAGCCTTGCAGTGCCTAGTCCAAGATACTGGTAACTTAGATTAGGTCTTTTCTTCCCCACCTCCTTCAGTGTGATCATGTCCAATTAAGTTAGGTTCATTTGCTAATGTTTGATGCCATTTTGGATTCTCCCACATCTTGATTGATTGTGTGTATGTATGTTTGGAATGAGGATGTGAAACATGACTATGGTTCTGGGAGTCAGAGTTGTACAGAAAGGTTTACAAAATGTCACTCCCTCGTCACCCCTGCAATACCCTTCTTATTCTCTTTTTTCCACCGTCTTCCCGCCCACACCTTAGTTTCTAGTTTATCCTTCCTGTATTTCTTCTTCACAAATGAGCAGATACAGTACATGTATATTTTATTGTATCTTCTTTTTTCTTCATTTGTTTTTGGGTTTTTTGGGGTTTGATTTGTTATTTTGAAGCTGCAAGGCAGTGGTGTGATCTCAGCACACTGTAGCCTCCACCTACCTGGCTCAAGCAGTTCTCATCCTGAAGCCTCCTGAATAGCTGGGACTACAGGTGTGTGCCACCACCCCTGGCTAATTTTTGTATTTCTAGTAGAGACATGGTTTTGCCATGTTGGCCTGGCTGGTCTTGAACTCCTGACATCAGACGATCTGCCCATCTCAGCCTCCCAAAGTGCTGGGATTACAGGCAGGAGCCACTACATCCAGCCTTATCTCCTTTTTTATACATGAATAGCAGCATGCTATAGTCTTTGCCCCATGCAATTATTGTATTTTATTTTTTTTTATTTATTTTTATTTTTTGAGATGGAGTCTCACTCTATTGCCCAGGCTAGAGTGCAGTGACGCGATCTCGGCTCACTGCAAACCCTGGCTCCCAGATTCAAGCAATTCCTCCTGCCCCAGCCTCCCGAGTAGCAGGGATTATAGGCATGCACCACCACGCCCAGCTAATTTTTGTATATTTAGTAGAGATGGGGTTTTACCATGTTGGCCAGGCTGGTCTCAACTCCTGACGTCGTGATTCGCCCACCTCGACCTCCCAAAGTGCTGGGATTACAAGCATGAGCCACCATGTCTGAGCTACCTACCTACCTATTTATTTATTTATTTAGAGAAAGGGTCTTGCTCTGTCACCCAGGCTGGAGTGCAGTGGTGCAATCTCAGCTCACTGCAGCTTTGATGTCCTGGCTCAAGCAGTCTTTCCATCTTAGCCTCCCAAGTATCTGGGACTACAGGCATACATCACTGCACCCAGCTAAATTTTAGTCATTTTTTGTAGGGACCAAGTCTCATTCACTGTGTTGCCCAGGATGGTCGTAAACTGCTGATCTCAGGTGATCCTCCTTCCTGGCCTCCCAAAGTTCTGGGATTATTGGCATGAGCCAGTGCATCTGGCTTCATTGTTTATTTGTTCGTTTGTTTGTCTGTTTTCAAGATGGGGTCTCACCCTACCACCCAAGCTGGAGTGCAGGCGTTGCAATCACAGCTCACTGCAGCCTCGATCTTCCCTGATAAAATCAGTCTACAAAGCCTCAAATTCACTCTCACCTTTTGCCATTTGTTCTTTGTGTGGAAGTCATGGGGTCCTCCCGATTATTTAAATTGCCTCTTACCCCTTTGGCTCACAGTTCCACCGCCTGTATAAGAAGCATGGGACTAGCACCTGCTTCTGGTGAGGACCCCAGGCATGTCCACTCACGGCAGAAAGCAAAGTGGAGCAGGCATTAGATGGCAAGAGAGGAAGCGAGACAGGGAGGGAGGTGCCATGTTCTTTTTAACAACCAACTCCCTCAGAAAGTAATAGAGTGAAAACTGAGTCACACCCCGACACTCCACATTAATCTGCTCTTGAGAGATCCACCCTCATGACCCAAACACCTCCCATTACACCCCACCTCCAACATTGGGATCAAATTTCAGCCCACGCTTGGGCTCAAATACCGAAACTATAGTGATACCTATACACCGTTCACCCAGCTTTTAACAGATCAAGATTTTGTCATGTTTGCTTTATCTGTTTCTTTATTTCTTTGTCTTGCCCTCTTTTTCTGAATTAAAAAAATCCACATCATCCTACATACTCTAAAAACTATGCTTCTATTAAAATATGTGGATTTTTTCTTTTATAACCGTAATAATTCCTTGCTATCATCTGGATTCAGTTTATAGTCAGATTTCCTTGATTGTCTTAAATACCTATTCATCTCCCTGAGATGTTTATTAATTACAAAAGGAAAATTGTCATTCCATTGCAAAATGGAGCCCACTGTCTAACAACCTATGCTTCCTTCTGTTGTTTTTTTGAGATAGATTCTTGCCCTGTTGCCCAGGATGGAATGAAGTGGTGCAATCTCAGCTCACTGCAACATCTGCCTCCTGGATTCAAGCAATTATCTTGCCTCAGCCTTCCAGGTAGCTGGGACTATAGGTGAGCACCACCACACCCGGCTAATTTTTGCATTTTTAGTAGAAATGAGGTTTCACCATGTTGTCCAGGCTAGCCTTGAACTCCTGACTTCAGGTGATCTGCCCACCTCAGCCTCCCAAAGTGCTAGGATTATAGGCGTGAGCCACTGCACCCAGCCCATGCGTCCTTGAAGTACAAATCTGTTCAGCTTTTTATGCAGTCATTACTCTGCAGCAATCACACAAAGTGCCATCACTATGGGCTTTCAGTCACTAAAATTCCATTTATGTTCCTTTTTGATAAGAACATAAGAGACTCAAGACTCAATTCAAAGGACTAGAAAACCTAAGTACATTAGCAGGAAGCCTGGAGAACCAAGCACCTTAAGAACACGTTGGGTCTCATGGGGACTGACTTAGTTTGGATCAGCCATGGGTGAAGCAGGAGCAAGAGCAACGGTTGATGTTTCTCAAACATGAGTCTTCTGCAGTAGCCAGTAACTGGGAAACTCAGCTGAAAGCTCCCTCCTCAAGTCTGAAAATCTGTATTTCTTATCAGATACAAACATGAAAAGAGGAGAGGACCACTGAGATGATCAGAATAAAAGTATTCCTTCCTAAGTCATTCCATTGCAATGGAGAAAACTGGCAGGCGAGTGAAATCACTATTTTGATAGTATGTGTGATGCACTGAGGGGCACGACTTTACCTCATTGGAGTTCCTGAGTAAAAATAATGATGTCCTGGACCTTAAAATGAGGAAATACCAGGCCAGAGTCACAGCTGTAATTCCAGCACTTTGGGAGGTTGAGGCACGTGGATCACCTGGAGGTCAGGAGTTCAAGACCAGCCTGGTCAACATGGTGAAATCCCGTTCCTACAAAAATAAAAAACTTAGTCAAGCATGATGGCATGTGCCTGTAATCCCAGCTACTCAGGAGGCTGAGGCGGGAAAATCACTTGAACCCAGGAGGCAGAGGTCTCATGAGCCAAGATCACACCATTGCACTCCAGCCTGGATGACAGAGCGAGACTCCATCTCCGAAAAAAAAAAAAGAAACACCAGACAAATGTAATTGAGGGACATTCTACAAACTAAAGTGACCAATATTTTTCAAAGTATCAAGCTTATGAAAGGTTGGGGAACGGTTTGAAATTGGAAGAGACTAAGGAGACATGACAAGTAAATGAAATGTGGACTCTAGGATTAGAACCTGGGCCAGAAAAGGGGATATTACTTGGATAATTGGCTTGATTTTAAGATCTATGGATTATTTGATAGTATTGTATTATTAATTTTCTGGTTTTGATGATTATGTTATGATTATATGTGATGTTAACATTTGGGAAAACTGAGTGAGGTACACACTAGGGCTCCATCATTTTTTGGAAGTCTGAACTTGTTTTAAAACAGTTAAGGCCAGGTGCAGTGGTTCATGCCTGTAATCCCAGAACTTTGGGAAGTCAAG
Source organism: Sapajus apella (assembly GCF_009761245.1). Lineage (NCBI taxonomy): Eukaryota > Metazoa > Chordata > Mammalia > Primates > Cebidae > Sapajus > Sapajus apella. Next base: position 5,772,334 of record NW_022436961.1, on the reverse strand, counting down.
GAGGACGGATCGCTTGAGTCCAGGAGTTTGAGACCAGCCTGAGCAACTTGGCCAAACCCTGTGTCTACAAAAAATTAGCTGGGTGTGGTAGTGCTTGTAGTCCCAGCTACTTGGGGGCTGAGGCAGGAGGATTGTTTAAGCCCAGGAAGCCAAGGCTGTAGTGAGTCAAGATCATGCCACTGCATTTCAGCCTAAGCAACAGTGTGAGACCTTATCTCAAGGGGGAAAAAAACTAAGTAAGAGGCTAGGCACAATGGCTCATTCCTGTGATCCTAGTACTTGGGGGGCCAACACAAGAAGATCGCCTGAGGCCAGGAGTTTAAGGCTGTGGTGAGCTGTGGTTGTACCACTACACACCAGACTGAGTAAGAGAGCAAGACCCTGACTCTAAAAAAAAAAAAAATAGAAGGACTGGTGTGGTGGTTCACACCTGTAATTCCAGCACTTTGGGAGTCCAAGGTGGGCAGATCCCTTGAGTCCAGGAGTTCAACACCAGCCTGGGCAACATGACAAAACCCCATCTCTACCAGAAAAATACAGAAAGTAGCTGGGCATGGTGGCACGTGCCCATAGTCCCAGCTGCTTGGGAGGCTGCACTCCAGTCCAGGTAATAGAGCGAGATCTCTGTCTCAAAAGAAAAACCAAAACTTAAATCTTTTTTATTTTTTAAATTTTTTTAAACTATGATCAGGAGAACAAAACTTAAATCTTTTAAAGGAAAATTCATTTAAGTTCCAAACTCATCACCATTGGTTCATTATATTTTAGGGAGTATGCAGTATAATTAATCAGATATCTTAAAGATAATCACACTTAGGCTGGGTGTGGTGGCTCACTCCTGTAACTAACGCAGGTGGATCACCTGAGGTCAGGAGTTCAAGACGAGCCTGACCAATACAGTGAAACCCCGTCTCTACTAAAAATACAAAAATGGCCGGGTGCGGTGGCTCAAACCTGTAATCCCAGCACTTTGGGAGGCCAAGGCGGGTGGATCACGAGGTCAAGAGATCGAGACCATCCTGGTCAACACGGTGAAACCCCGTCTCTACTAAAAATACAAAAAATTAGCTGAGCATGGTGGCGCGTGCCTGTAATCCCAGCTACTCAGGAGGCTGAAGCAGGAGAATTGCCTGAACCTAGGAGGCGGAGGTTGCGGTGAGCCGAGATCGCGCCATTGCACTCCAGCCTGGGTAACAAGAGTGAAACTCTGTCTCAAAAAAAAAAAAATACAAAAATTAGCCAGGCATAGTGGTGGACACCTGTAATCCCAGCTACTCGGAGGCTGAGACAGGTGGATTACTTGAACCCAGGAGGCCGCGGTTCCAGTGAGCCAAGATCAAACCAATGCACTCTAGCCTGGGTGACAGTGAGTCTCAAAAAAAAAAATAATAATCATATATAATAAAAACTAGGTAACCTAACAACTTTCTCTTTTTTGTTCCTTTCTCATTCTTTGCCAGTATCTTATGTTGAGATTTTTAAACTCAATTAATATTTCAAACAGCTTACCTGATATTTGTGATTTTTAAATTTTGTTTTGGCTGGGTGCAACGGCTCACGCCTGTAATCCCAGCACTTTGGGAGGGCTAGGCAGGCGGATCACATGGTGAGGAGGAGTTCAAGACCAGCCTAGCCAATGTGATAAAACCCCATCGCTACCAAAAATACAAAAATTATCTGGGTGTGATGGCGGACACCTGTAATCGCAACTACTTGGGAGGCTGAGGCAGGAGAATTGCTTGAACCCAGGAGGCGGAGGTTATAGTGAGCCAAGATCGTGTCATTGCACTCCAGCCTGGGCAACAAGAGCAAGACTCTGTAGAAGAAAAATGTTGTTATATTGGAGTGTAAGGTACTCATGTTTTTGTGGCAATTGGCCCCAAGAACCTCAAATAAGTTGCAGGCCTCTGTTTTAATCTCTGTCACTGTAGCTCCCCAGTTAAAGATCTCGGATGACCGGCTAACTGTGGTTGGTGAGAAGGGCTACTCTATGGTGAGGGCCTCTCATGGCGTACGGAAAGGTGCCTGGTACTTTGAAATCACCGTGGATGAGATGCCACCAGATACCGCTGCCAGACTGGGTTGGTCCCAGCCCCTAGGTAAGCTGGGACCTTAATACGGACATCACAGCAGATAGAGAGGACAGACTATCTGGCTAAGGGCTAAGGCTTCAAGGCGTTGGGTTGACCAGATTGTGGGCATAGAATTCATTTCCTAAGGGTTGAGCTGGTTTGCAGTTCCCAGGATATTTTTGTATTCTTTGCTTGTGAGAAAGTTTTTAAGGAATTTTACAAAATTGACCAAGAAACAAAAAGGAATAGAATCTTTTTCCTTCAGCAAACTAGATTTGACTTGCAATCTTCTGACTTATTGTATATCTTTTTATTGGGACAGGTAATCTTCAAGCTCCTTTAGGTTACGATAAATTTAGCTATTCTTGGCGGAGCAAAAAGGGAACCAAGTTCCACCAGTCCATTGGCAAACACTACTCTTCTGGCTATGGACAGGGAGATGTCCTGGGATTTTATATTAATCTTCCTGAAGACACAGAGACAGCCAAGTCATTGCCAGATACATACAAAGATAAGGTGAGTTTGTCCTCTCCCAGCAGATTTCTGGCTGTGAAGACCTGTGGCAGCCAGTGCCTATTGCTGCAGCTTATGTGTTTTCTCATGAGCTGACCCATGGCTCACATTTTTTCCTAACCTGTTGTTACAACATTTTCAGAATAACAATAACAGTCAGTGCCCAGATAGTCATACATTCATTCTTCTACCCACCTATCATTTGGTTTTTTTTAGTGCACTACAGAGAAAATGGCAGACATCAGGACATTTCCCCACTAAGTACTTCAGGATACATAAGCTAGAGTTCAACCAGTTTAATTCATTCTTTTGATAACAACATTTATATAAAATGAAGTATGGCTGGGTGTGATGGCGTGTGCCTGTAGTCCCAGCTACTCCGGAGGCTGAGGTGGGGATCGCTTGAGCCCAGGCGTTCTGGGCTGTAGTGCGCTATGCTGATCAGGTGTCCACATTAAGTTTGGCATCAATATGGTGACCTCCCGGGAGCGAGGGACCATCAGGTTGCCTGAGGAGGGGTGAACCAGCCCAGGTCGGAAACGGAGCAGGTCAAAACTCCCGTGCTAATCAGTAGTGGGTTCACGCCTGTGAATAGCCACTGCACTCCAGCCTGGGCAACATAGTGAGACCCCCATCTCTTTAAAAATAAATAAATAAATAAGAAAAAAACAAAGTATGGCCAGCCACAGTGGCTCACGCCTGTAATCCCAGTACTTTGGGAGGCTAAAGCTGGTGGATCACCTGAGGTCAGCAGTTTAAGACCAGCCTGGCTAACAAGTTGAAACCCCATCTCTACTAAAAATATAAAAATTAGCTGAGTGTGGTGGCGGGCACCTATAATCCCAGCTACTTAGGAGGCTGAGGCAGGAGGATCACTTGAACCCGGGAGGCAGAGGTTGCATTGAGCCGAGATCGTACCATTGCACTCCAGCCTGGGCGACAAGAGTGAAACTCTTATCTCAAAAATAAATAAATAGTAAAATAAAATAAAATGAGGTATACAAATTTTAAGTGTACATTCACTGAGTTTTGAGTCTGACCTAAACCCCTATTGAAATGTAGGCTCCACTAGGCATGATGATTCACACCTATAATCCAAACACTTCGGAAGGCCAAGCTGGGAGGATTGCTTGAGCCCAGGAGTTCAAGACCAGCCTGGGTAACATCACAAGACCTCATCTCTACAAAAGATTTAAAAAATTAGTATGACACGGCAATCGGTGCCTATAGTTTCAGCTACTGAAAAGCTGAGATGGGAGGATCATTCAGCCCAGGAGTTCAAGGTTACAGTGAGTTGTGATCACCCCATTGCATGGAAAAAAAAAAAAAAAAAAACAGAAATGTACACTCTTACCCTCACTTGGGAAGCTTCCTCATGCCTTTTCCCAGTGAGTCCACGTGCCCACAGAGGCAACCACTGTTTTAACTTTCTTTCCCACGTACTTCAGTTTTTGCCTCTTCTTGAACTTATTTAAATGGGTTCATGTAATTAGTGGTCTTTTATGTCTGGCTTTTGAGACTTATCCATGTTGCTGTGTATATCTGTGGATCCTTTTCAGTGCAGAGTAGTACTCCATTGTTTGAATGTGTCCCAGTGTGTTTATCCATTTTCCTACTGACAGACACTTCGGCTGTCTCAGGTTGAGGCTGTTATGAACAAGATGCTATGAATATTCTTGTACAGATCTTTCTGGATCATAGGATAGTTACATATTTAATTTCATAAGAAATTGCCAAAGTGAGCTGGGCATGGTGGCGTGTGCCTGTAATCCCAGCTACTCAGGAGGCTGAGGCAGGAGAATTGCCTGAACCCAGGAGGCGGAGGTTGCGGTGAGCCGAGATCGTGCCATTGCACTCCGGCCTGGGTAACAAGAGCGAAACTCCGTCTCAAAAAAAAAAAAAAAAAAAGAAATTGCCAAAGTGTTTCCACCATGTATGAGAGTTTTAGTTGCTGACATTTATGATCATCAGCTTAATTTTAGCCATTTTGATGGGTATGTAGTGGTATCTCATGAGTTAAATTAGCATTTCTTTGATGACTGATATTGGGCATTTTTCATGTGCTTTTCAGTCACTCATCTATTTTTTTGTGAAGTTTCTCTTCGAATATTTTGCCTGTTTTTCAATTTGGGTTATGTATTTGTTATTGTTGATAGGAGTTCTTTATATATTCTGGAGTACAGTTCATTGTCAGATAAATATATATGTATATGGGTTTTTGGTTTTTTTTGAGATGGAGTCTCACTCTGTCACTTAGGCAGGAGTGCAGTGGTACGACCTCAGCTCACTGCAACCTCCATCTCCCGGGTTCAAGCAATTCTCCTGCCTCAGCCTCCCGAGTAGCTGAGATTACAGGTGCTTGTTGCCAAGCCCAGCTAATTTTTGTATATTTAGTAGAGATGGGGTTTCACCATGTTGGCCAGAATGATCTCGATCTCCTGATGTTGTGATCCGCCCTCTTGTCCTCACAAAGTGTTAGGATTACAAGCATGAGCCACAGCCCTTGGCCACACGTGTATTTTTTAATTTTGAAGACAGAATATGCCTAGAATCTCTGGAAGGATACCAGCACACTGGAACAGTGATTACTTTTTGCAAGCGAAACTGGGGATATGGGACATAGTGAGAGAGACTTCATTTTACGTGCTTGTATATCTTGGGAATTATTTTTTTCTAACCATCCTTAACATATATATGTTAAGAAATTGAAATGTTTAAAATTAATGTCATCTGTTTCTCTGGGAATGAATAGCCCAATACACTCTTAAGAACCAGTAAGAGCCGGGCACGGTGGCTCACGCCTGTAATCCCAGCACTTTGGGAAGCTGAGGCGGGTGGATCACGAGGTCAAGAGATCGAGACCATCCTGGTGAACATGGTGAAATCCCGTCTCTACTAAAAATACAAAAAAATCAGCTGGGCATGGTGGCACGTGCCTGTAATCCCAGCTACTCAGGAGGCTGAGGCAGGAGAATTGCCTGAACCCAGGACGCGGAGGTTGCGGTGAGCCGAGATTGTACCATCGCACTCCAGCCTGGGTAACAAGAACGAAACTCCGTCTCAAAAAAAAAAAAAAAAGAACCAGTAAGAAAGAGGCGACCCAGAGACCACCTGTGGGAACAGATGGGAAACTAGGATGGGGAAGAAGGTGACCTTCAAACTATTTTCATAGAATAAGAGATTGTCAACAGGGTGGAGTGGCTCACGCCTATAATCCCAGCACTTTGGGAGGCCAAGGCAGGCAGATCACCTGAGGTCAGGAGTTTGAGACCAGCCTGGACAACATGGTAGAACCTCATCTCTACTAAAAATGCAAAGATTAGCCAGGTATGGTGGCATGCGCCTGTAATCCCAGCTACTTGGGAGGCTAAGATAGGAGAATTGCTTGAACCTGGGAGGCAGCGGTTGCAGTGAGCCAAGATTGCACCGCTGTACTCCAGCCTGGGCGACAGAGTGAGATTCTGTCTCAAAAAAACAAAAAGGGCCGGGCGCGGTGGCTCAAGCCTGTAATCCCAGCACTTTGGGAGGCTGAGGCGGGTGGATCACGAGGTCAAGAGATCGAGACCATCCTGGTCAACATGGTGAAACCCCGTCTCTACTAAAAATACAAAAAATTAGCTGGGCATGGTGGTGCGTGCCTGTAATCCCAGCTACTCAGGAGGCTGAGGCAGGAGAATTGCCTGAACCCAGGAGGCGGAGGTTGCGGTGAGCCAAGATCGCGCCATTGCACTCCATCCTGGGTAACATGAGTGAAACTCCGTCTCAAAAAAAAAAAAAAAAAA
>NW_022436961.1:5754777-5765867 GCF_009761245.1 Sapajus apella | reverse complement strand
AAAAAAAAAAAAAAAAAAAAACAAAAAGAATAAGAGATTGTAGACTCAATAAACTTGTCCTTTCTTTCAGTGAGATTATTGGAAAAGATTTGTGAATTTAGCCACTTTTATGGGTATTTTTGTTGTGTTAAGTGTATATATATTTATATGGATGTATTTTCTCATGTTTCTTACTAAAGGGCTTCTGAAAATGTTTTAGCAAACATGTACCGTCTGGTATTTTTTAGGAAGTATATAATAGTTCAAAATCTAGCAAAATTAAACTGCAGAGATTTTTTTATGTCTGTTGTAGACCTCAAGGGGTTAATGCTATTTGTGTGTGGATGGGGTTTTTTCATGATAATAGAGCTGATACTTCATTGTGCCTTTTTTTCTTTCCTGGTTTTCAAGGCTTTGATAAAATTCAAGAGTTATCTGTATTTTGAGGAAAAAGACTTTGTGGATAAAGCAGAGAAGAGCCTGAAACAGACTCCCCATAGTGAGGTAAGTCATGGCCATAAGAACATTAGAATCATAAGGCCTTGAGGGTTAAGACCCATTCCTTCATTATAAAAGTGAGGATGAGGCCCAGAGGGGAACAAAGGGGCATCCGGTAGCCCCACTGGCCAGCAGCAAGCTTACCCTCTGTTTGTTGTGTTTTGCTCCTTATACAGTACCATGCTGCTGCTGTTAGAGGCATGATCCCGTTCTTTCCAGATCACTCTGTAAAATGTATAAAAACAGTGGCCTGGCCAGGCGTGGTGGATCACAAGGTCAGGAGTTTGAGACCAGCCTGGCCAACATGGTCAAACCCCATCTACTAAAAATACAAAAAATTAGCCTGATGTAGTGGTGCACCCTCTAGTCCCAGCTACTTGGGCGGCTGAAGCAGGAGAATTGTTTGAGCCCGGGAGGTGGAGGTTTCAGTGAGCCAAGATTGCACCACTGCACTCCAGCCTGGGTGACAAAGCAAGACTCTGTCTCGGAAAAAATCAAAACAGTGGCCTGATGGGGAATCTACAAGAGACTGAGGAAGCAAGTCCAGTGTCTTTATTCTTTATCAGAGGGGAGGTATCAAGTCCAAAGACAGGGAAACTGGAGTGGGAGAGTAGACCCTGTGATGTGGCCCGGGGCACTAGGGTGTAATGGCTCACTCAGTGTTCTTCAGAACTTTCCCTGCCTCTTCTTCTGGGGTTGCTGAGAACATGTCTACCCAAGGTCAGAGCACAGTCAGAGAAAGGCTGGCACATCTGGGCCAGCCACAAGGACCAAAAGTAAAAAGGGAAGTGGGGTGGAGAGGAAGAAAGTTAAGAGCTGGAAACATTTTTTTCATAAAAATGCTAATGCTGTGAATCCACCCAGGACACTGATAGAAGGAGATGTAGGTGAAATAAAGAAACTAGAGTTTCAGCTGTTTTTGGAAAGAAATACTAAAGAGAAACAGTTACTAGATCTAAAGATGCAATAACCTGAGAATACTGAAGCCCCCTCTTGCTAAGAAGAGAAGGGAGCCTTTTCTGAAGAACACATACAGTGATCAAGAGAGAATATGCAGTATAATTCTGGGAGAGAAAGGACAAACATGAGGATTCAGAGATGTGACATAAGAGTCTTAGAGAACTCCAAAGTTAAAAAGCAGAAGTGAGAACTGACGCAAGGAAAGGGATTGATAGATAAATAAGCATTCTTAAACAGGTGTGGTCCCAGGGAGTCCAGGCTAGTTGCCCAGGTTAGTCTTGAACTCCTGGCCTCAAGTAATCCTCTCTCCTCAGCCTCCCAGCTTAGTTTTATAAATACAGTTCAATGAATAATAAAATATAGAACCATTTGGTATATGTAGCACAGAAATTCAGAAAACAACACCCAGGAGTTTGAGACCAGCCTGGGCAATATAGTGAGACCCTGTCTCTACAGAAAAATTTTAAAATTAGCTGGATGTGGTGGTGTACACCTGTAGTCCCAGCTACTTGGGAGGGTGATGTGGAGGATCACTTGATCCCAGGAAGCTGAGGCCACAGTGAGCCAAGATCACACCACTGCATTGCAGCCTAGGCAACAGAGTGAGACCTTGTCTCAAAAAAGAAAAAAAAAAAGAAGCCTGAATAGTGCATATTAACGTCCTTTGAAAAATCTAAGGTATTATATAAATTGAAGATGATGTTACACAGTTATGTACTGTTGTTGGGTGTGTTATTACCAGTCTTGCAGTAGCACTTCTAAGGTATTTTCCTGGAGAGTTCCTCTTTTTGTTCTTTTTTACAATTGTGAAGTAAAATAATGGTTTTTGTTTCAGATAATATTTTATAAAAATGGTGTCAACCAAGGTGTGGCTTACAAAGATATTTTTGAGGGAGTTTACTTTCCAGCCATTTCACTGTACAAGAGCTGCACGGTACGTACATGTTTCCATCCCATGAACAAAACTGAAGGGAAGCAGGTGAATGGGTCATGATGACAAAGTTACTGGGTGCTGGAAAGAAATCCAAGCAGTCTCAGATTGGCATGCGCATGTGTTGCTACCATTACTGTTTTGTCCAAAAACACTTGGGCGTCTTAAGAAGTATTTGCTGGATAGAAAAAGGTCCTGCAATTAATGTCTGCCGTATTTTTCCCTTGTGTGTGTGGTGTGGTGTTATTGTTCAATGGGAAGAATAAGAATACACATACAAAAATCTTCCTGGTGGGATGTCATGATAACCCATCATTATTAATCATTGTTGTTTATATTGATTTTTTTTTTTTTTTTTTTGTAATATCCAACACGAAGAAGGGATAGTATCATTAGGGCCTGTTGGTTTTGTGTACATATATATATATATATATACATATAAAAAAAAAAGTTGACCGGGCAGGTTGGCTCATGCTTGTAATCCCAGTGCTTTAGGAGGCCGAGGTGGATGGTTCACGAGGTCTGGAGTTCAAGACCAGCCTGGCCAACATGGTGAAACCCTGTCTCTACTAAAAATATAAAAATCAGCCAGGTGTGGTAGCGAGCGCTACTTAGGAGGCTGAGGCAGAAGAATTGAAAGAAAGAAAAGTTAATGTATGGAGATTTCCATGTGTTTTTAGTCTGTCAGTAGGCACCATTGAAGCAGGTTAAAAGAAGGAAATCTTTAGTTTGGAAACAGTGTAAACCAAAAACTGAGACAGATTTCAATCAGTTTAGAAGTTTATTTTGCCAAGGTTAAGGACCTGCCTGTAAGAAAAAAACACAGAAACAGTCCCGGAGGTCCTTGACCTCCTGGGTGCAGATGATCCTCCCACCTCAGCCTCCATAGGTCTGTGCCTTTCTCCAAGGATGACTTCGAGGAGTTAAATATTGAAAGGAGAAAAGGGACTGGGGGAGTGGCTCACACTGGTAATCCCAAAGATTTGGGAGGCCAATAAAGAGAATCAGTAGAGCCCAGGAGCTCGAGACCAGCCTGGGAAACATAGCAAAACCCCCTCTCTACAAAAAATTAGCTAGGCATGGTGGTACATGTCTGAAGTCCCAGCTACATGGGAGGCCATGGTGGGAGGATCACCTGAGCCCAGAAGGTCAAGGCTACAGTGAGCCGTGATCACACTGTTGTGCTCCAGCCTGGACAACAGAGTCAGACATTGTCTCAAAAAAAATACAAAGTAGGCCCGACACAGTGGCTCACACCTGTAATCCCAGCACTTTGGGAGGCCAAGGTGGGCAGATCTCAAGGTCGGGAGTTAAGACCAGCCTGGCCAACATGGTGAAAACCCATCTCTACTAAAAATACAAAAAATTAGCTGGGCTTGGTGGCTGACATCTGTAATCCCAGCTACTCAGGAGGCTGAGGCAGGAGAATTGCTTGAACCCAGAAAGTGGAGGTTGCAGTGAGCCGATATCCTGTCAGTGCTGTCCAGCCTGAGTGACAGTGAGACTCCATCTCGGAAAAATAAAAAATAATAATAATTTTTTTTTTTTTTTTTTTTTTAAAATTTTTAATAAAGACAGGGTTTCACCATGTTGGTCAGGCTGGTCTTGAACTCCCGACCTCAGGTGATCCACCCGCCTTGGCCTCCAAAGTGTATGGATTACAGGCGTGAGCCACCATGCCCAGCCATAAATAATAATTATAATAAAAAGTAAAATAAAGGGGAAATGAGGGCTGTAGAGGAAAGTGGGAAGGTATGGTCATCCACATGTTGCAAGAGAAAAGGAGCAGATAGGGGAACAGCCAATCATGTATTCATCTTGTGCTCAGTAAGTCGGCACTTTCCATAAGATAAGGTGAGCATAAAGTGGCCACCTATGGGGATATTTAACCTTTATCCGTAGGTGTCTGCTTAGTAACAAAAGGAAAGGCAGTTTCTTGCATGACAGCTTTCAACTTAATTTTTTCCTTTTGACAGAGCAAATTGGGATCCTGAATTTTTATTTTTCTTTGACAACAGAAATCCACACAGACCTATTTTAGTTATCTAATTCTTTTTTTTTTTTGAGACGGAGTTTCACTCTTGTTACCCAGGCTGGAGTGCAATGGCGCAATCTCGGCTCACCGCAACCTCCGCCTCCTGGGTTCAGGCAATTCTCCTGCCTCAGCCTCCTGAGTAGCTGGGACTACAGGCATGCGCCACCATGCCCAGCTGATTTTTTGTATTTTTAGTAGAGACGGGGTTTCACCATGTTGACCAGGATGGTCTCGATCTCTTGACCTTGTGATCCACCCGCCTCGGCCTCCCAAAGTGCTGGGATTACAGGCTTGAGCCACCGCGCCCGGCAGTTATCTAATTCTTAATGGACATCAGGATGTTGACCTTTTTTAGTAATATTTAATATATATATCTCATTTGTTCCATTTATCATCCCCCAAGTATTACAGCCATGTTTAAAATAAAAATTTCCTGTGTCAAATTAACTTTTCCAATATTTTTTGTCCGTTTTTTCCGCGCTTGCTTGAATTGAATTCTCTCCAGGTTTCCATTAACTTTGGACCATGCTTCAAGTATCCTCCGAAGGATCTCACTTACCGCCCTGTGAGTAACTTACAAATGCCCGCTTGCGTCCTCAGCATCCTTGGCTCTCGCCGTGGCTGCTGTAGTCACTGTTCCGTTTCTCATTCCTCCTGCAGATGAGTGACATGGGCTGGGGCGCCGTGGTAGAGCACACCCTGGCTGACGTCCTGTATCACGTGGAGACAGAAGTGGATGGGAGGCGCAGTCCCCCGTGGGAACCCTGACCAGGTCCCTTTTTCTTTTCAAACAAGGACTTTCTAGGGAATAATACTGGGGGTTATGTTTTCATTGTAGAACTGTCTCAGATGTTCTCCTAAAGATACTACAGAACACAGCCTGTCCTGTTAGCAAGTTAAAAGGCTGGATAGGACTGCGGGAGGCTGCCTGCCCTTCACCATTTTCTCCCCACTTCCAGTAACTGCCCTTATTTTGTGTGCCAACAACTGCTGACTCCAGGATTGCGTAAGCCCCTGTGAAATTGGTGCTATACCGCATGCCCTGCCAGCTGGGACTTGTTATCTTACTGTATTTTCTAAGGAGTGAACAATCTTCCGAGTAACTAACTTATTTAAGACATTTCCTTCTGTGGGCATTGACTCCATCTCACCTGTTTTCCAAGGAAATGGTAACCTGTTTATGAGAACACATGAAATCAATGGCTGTACATTTCAAACCAATCTAAAAGCTATTTCCTTTTGGTGTGGGTTTGGTTTTGTTGTTCCTTTTGAAATACGCTTTTGAACACTGAGATCCCTGAAACTACTAGATCTCCAGAAGTGTAATTGTGAAAGAAACTTGCTTGCAATTTTAACAAAATGAGAAACTTACCAAATAAAATGTGTTTTGAAGTTTGTGTGACACTTTGCTTCCCTGTAGGTTGAGTGCCTCTTCATGACAGTGTTCAGAAATGGGGGCAGCATGAGGAAGGGAGCTGGCACTGGGAAGAAGAGCCAGGTTTCTGACTTATGTCTTGGCTGCTTTCCTGTTGCTCCCATTCTTGCCAATCAGCCACCACCCCCCCCACACCTGTGAAAATCTGCCACCTTGAGGAGAGGAACAAGAGTTTGAGACAGAGTTTCGCTCTTGTCACCCAGGCTGGAGGGCAGACTCGTGCCATATTGGCTCACTGCAACCTCTGCCTCTTGGTTCAAGTGATTCTCCTACCTCAGCTTCCTGAGTAGCTGGCATTAGAGGCACGTTCCACCATGCCCAGCTAACTCGTATTTTTCATAAAGATGGGGTTTCACCATGTTGGCCAGGCTGGTCTCAAACTCCTGACCTCAGGTAATTCACCTGCCTCAGCCTTCCAAAGTGCTGGGATTACAGGCGTGAGCCACCATGCCTGGCCCTTGGAACAAGAATTCCAAAGAGCTAATGGTCTCCCTCCAGCTCCTCCCTTGGGTTGAGCTGTGGATGTTGATACATGCAGATGATTTCCTGTCTTACTTATCTTCCTTTGCCCTTAGCTGATGGCTAATGGCAATTTCCAGACTATTAAAGACTGAAATTTAAGAATGAGCCTTCCAGCCTCGGTGGCATGTGCCTGTAATCCCAGCACTTTGGGAGGCCGAGGCAGGTGGATCACTTGAGGTCAGGAGTTCGAGACCAGCCTGGCCAACATAATGAAACCCCGTCTCTACTAAAAATACAAAAAATTAGCTGGGCATGGTGGCGCGTGCCTGTAATCCCAGCGACTCAGGGGGCTGGGGTAAGAGAATTGCCTGAACCCGGGAGGCGGAGGTTGCGGTGAGCCGAGATCGCACCATTGCACTCCAGCCTGGGTAACAAGAGCAAAACTCCGTCTCAAAAAAAAAAAAGAAAAAAAGAGAAAGAGGCCAGGCGCAGTGGCTCACGCCTATAATGCCAGTACATTGGGAGGCCGAGGCAGGTAGATCACGAGGTCAAGAGATCGAGACCATCCTGGTCAACATGGTGAAACCCCATCTCTACTAAAAATACAAAAATTAGCTGGGCATGGTGGCGCATGCCTGTAGTCCCAGCTACTCAGGAGGCCGAGGCAGGAGAATTGCTTGAACCCAGGAGGCGGAGGTTGCGGTGAACCGAGATCGCACCATTGCACTCCAGCCTGGGTAACAAGAGCGAAACTCCTTCTCAAAAAAAAAAAAAAAAAAAAGAAAGAGCCTTCCAGACATGGAGGCCCACGCCTATAATCAGCATTTTGGGACGTCAAGGCAGAAAGATTGCTCAATACCATGAGTTCAAGACCAGCCTAGGCAACATACCAAGACCCCTTCTCTATAAAAAACTAGCCAGACGTGATGGCACATGCCAGTAGTCCCAGCTACTTTGGAGGCTGAGATGGGAGGATCACTTGGGCCCAAGAGTTCAAGGATGCAGTGAGCCATGTTTGCCCCACTGCACTCCAGCTTGGGCAACAGAGCAAGACCTTGTGTCAAAAAAAAAAGGTCTTCCTTTTGTATTCCTTTATAGTTCCCTTGTCTAACTTTTCAAATATGTCAGTCTTATAAGGGCAAAGGCAGCCCTCCCAAGATTGCCCAAAGACTTCTGCATTTACCTCCCTACCTCAGTTAATAGGTAGAGTGGCTCACCATGTGGTGGGTGACATGCTCCTGCAGAGTCACCCTGTTATGCTTGTAGCTCTTCTGACTATCTTCTTTTCCTGTTTAAGAGAGTACCCACACTTGAAGAGAATATTGGTGTTTTAACATAGTAGCATTGACTAATATGTTTGTCTCCTGATGAATCACTTAGACACTTTGATTTGGCCACTCCATATCTCTGAACAGGAAAGCTCATATAGATGGAGTGTGATTGGAGGCTGAGCCTCAGCCCTAGACACCTATTAATGCATGAGCTGTTCAAGGGCAGACCTTATAAAGCTTCTGGGTCATCGGAAGGAGTCCTTTGAGGGACTCCAAGAAAATGAGGGTGGTATTATTTAGAGGAAGCTGAACGTTAACTCTTTGTAATATAAATTACCACATATAAGTTGTATACCCACTCTCCATCTGAATTACAAAATTAGCTTTTGTATATATTTGATTTTCACAAATCAAAGGTTACAGGTAATAATGTTCTTCTCAAACTTCAAAAGTGTGTGTGTGTTCATTAGAAGGACTCAGAATATCTACTTTTCACATAGTCCTATATAAAATAGTTTCTGTAATCAGATCAACAGTGACAATTTTTTTATTCCAGTGTAAAATTAAACAAGTGGGAAGATAGCCACAGAGACCACAAAGACACAATTACATAGTTTGAAGGAGGCAATTAGAATCCAGCAAACCAGTGTGTTTGTTAAAAGCCCATTTCTTGACTGTCGGCCTTTCTCTTAAAACTGGAATATATGTTGCTTTAAGGTATCTTTAAACAAGTAACCATTTTCTCTTAGCTCGTAGTGGATAATAATTCCCTTTTAGAAATACTTCTCTACAACTATCCTCTCTCAACTCTGAGGCTCCTGGATAAACAATAATTTTATCCATGCCAAAAATAAACTAAGAAACAATCAGAATAAATTATAATAAATACCTCTATTAGTTGTAAAATTTTAACACCTCAATAAATGCCACAGTGTTCCCACTAATAAATTTTTAATTTAGTTTGTCATACTTTGGTTTCATCTACTCCTTTGTCTTTTTTTTTTTTTTTTTTTTAAGATGGAGTCTCACTATCTTGCCCAGACTGGTCTCGAACTGCTCTCCAACAGTCCTCCCACCTCATCCTTCAGAGTAGCTGGCATTGTGGTAGGCACCACCATGCCCAGCTTCTGTTTTATAATATATAAGCCAGAGCTCTATTTCCAAATGGTACAAATCATCAATGCTATTAAAACAAGAATGGAAAAGCTTCAGGTGGTAATGGTGATTTTTTTCATCTTCCCTATATTCTCATCCTTCTGTGTGTGTGTGTGTGTGTGTGTGTAGGTTTTTTTTTTTTTTTTTTTTTTTTTTTTTTTTTTTTTTTTTTTTTTTTGAGACTGTCTCACTCTATTACCCAGGCTGAATTGCAGTGGCTCCATCTTGGCTCACTGCAATCTCTGCCTCTGCATTCAAGCAGTTCTCCTGCCTCAGCCTCCTAAGTAGCTGGGACTACAGGTATGTGCCACCACACGCTAATTTTTCTATTTTTAGTAGAGACAGGGTTTCGCCATGTTGGCCAGAATGGTCTTGAACTCCTGACCTCAAGTGATCCACACACCTCAGCCTCCCAAAGTGCTGGGTTTACAGGTGTGAGCTACCACGCCTGTCCTCAATGTATATTTTTAAAGCTTAAATTCTCTGATTCCTGGGAAAGGGAATTTGCTTTCACCATATTACCCCTTCATCCAGTCACTTCTCCCAAAATACTAACTTTTAGTCTATTTAAGCAGAGAGATTAGCAGCCCCAAATCAAATCGACAGCTGTGGAATTCTCTCAACTACTAATTGGCATCATAAGTAACAGAAATGTTACCTAATACTGATTATTCTCTCATGTTTGGCACTCTTTCCTTTTAATTAGGTAAAACATTCTCAGTTATAACCTTCATCTTCCAGGGCCCATTAATCAGCTATTGCTTAAGTTCTTTAAGAACTCATTTAGGTTGTACTTATCATGGAAATTACATTTTTATGAAAGATCCTGGTAACAGAGTCTAAATAATTGAATTGCATAAATTCCCAGTAGTTCCTTTCCTTTTAATAAGCCTGACTAATTTAGTTTAACTAATTAAAAGCTTTGTCCTGGACTTCTCTAATGTGACGTTGTAGTCTAGCATAGATTTTTTTTTAAATAGGACAGTATTAAAACATACAAACTGATGTTTTTGTGTGAATTATGATTCTTTATTCTGACTGGTGCCTACAGAAGCAATAGAGAAACTATCTAGTTTTGTCTTTTTCCGTAGAGAAAGCTTGGACTATGTTTCTGGAAGGCACCCACTGTGGGGTGCTGCTTGTTCTGTGGTGTTGCCGTGCAGCGACTGGGAGCAGTGGAGGGCTGCCGGAGACCCTCTGAGATTCTGCTTTGTGCACACACGCTGCCTGCAGGGCATGGCATTCTTGAGCCTATAAAGGAAGACTTCCTGGGCCCTGTGGTTAGTATCCCCCGCGCCCATATCAGCCACTAGCATTTTAAAGATGGTTTTAGGTGGGCACGTAAGGACCCAGAAAAAAAGTTTTACAATGACTTCATGTCATAGTTAATCAGTGAATGACATTACCTTTTAATCCAAGAGCCTCATCCCTGTTTTCTTGGTACTCAAAACTTTTACCAATCTGAATCCTAGTGTCATACTCTGAACACTAACCCCACCCATCCCACTGTCGCCAGATGGAGATCTTAGACTTGCAGGCTTCCAGCGGGATTCTTCTAATCAGCATCCACACCAGTGCAGCTGGGCACAACTGGGAACAGCAGGCTGGTCTTCAACACCTGGCTTCAGAGGCAGGGTAGGACTCAAGGCGCTTGCGCAGGTGGTTGGCAAAATCCACCTGGGTCTGGGACAGGACCTGGTTGATGATGCTCTTGGGCAGCCACCCCTGCAGTAGGAGGTAGGAGAATTTGACCATCTTGTAGGTGATGGCCCATATAGACACTCTTGCACCTTATCACAAACAGGCTGCCAGGGGCTTGGTCTTCA
Organism: Sapajus apella; assembly: GCF_009761245.1. NCBI lineage: Eukaryota > Metazoa > Chordata > Mammalia > Primates > Cebidae > Sapajus > Sapajus apella. Next base: position 5,755,315 of record NW_022436961.1, on the reverse strand, counting down.
AGCTCTGTTAATAGGTGCAGCCTTTGAATTGGCCGGGTCAGGGGCCAGAGGACTGCCTTGCTGTCGTGACTTTCAGAAGCACAAAGACTGGACAGCGTTTCAGCCTGGTCTTCCCAGTTGTGTGACTCTGAACAAGTTATGTCACCTTTTTCATGCTTCAGATCTCTGGACCTAAGTTTCCTTCTTTCCAAAATGATAACTACATACAGAGTTGAACTTTGCTATGAGACAGAAGAAGGCCCAGCACAGTGGCTCACACCGGTAATCCCAGCACTTTGGAAAGCTGAGGTGGATGGATCACTTGAGGTCAGGAGTTCGAGACAGCCTGGCCAACATGGTGAAACCCCGTCTCTACTAAAAATACAAAAATTAGACAGGTGTGGTGGCACACACCTATAGTCCCAGGTACTCGGGAGGCTGAGGCAGGAGAATCACTTGAACCCAGGAGGCAGAAGTTGCAGCAAGCTGAGACCATGTCATTGCTCTCCAGCCTAGGTGACAGAGTGAGACTCCATCTCAAAAAAAAAAAAAAAAAAAA
>NW_022436961.1:5738844-5754677 GCF_009761245.1 Sapajus apella | reverse complement strand
CAAAAAAAAAAAAAAAAAAAAAAAAGACCTGTAATCCCAGCACTTTGGGAGGCTGAGGCAGGCAGATCACAAGGTCAGGAGTTTGAGACCACCCAGGCCAACATAGTGAAACCCCATCTCTACTAAAAATACAAAATTTAGCCAGGATGGTGAGGTGTGCCTGTAGTCCCAGCTACTCAGGAGGTGCCTGTAGCCCCAGCTTACTCAGGAGGCTGAGGCAGGAGAATCGCTTGAACCTGGGAAGTGGAGGTTGTAGCAAGCCGAGTCTGTGCCACTGCACTCCAGCCTGGACAACAGAGCAAGACTCCATCTCAAAAAAAAAAAAATAAAAGAGGGAGCCATCACAGGCTTTGGAGATGGTAGAGTAGCAATTAGGCCATCACTCACAGCCCTTCCTTTTCTTACAGCCTATGATTCTATCAGAATGGAAGAGGATTCTTTGTGCTGCATGGGGGAGGGGAAGAGCCTGTTTTTCTCACTACCGCCTGCCCCCTGGAGCCATCTCCCATGCCCTTCACCTTGAGGTCGATGCTGAGCAGCCACGTGAGTTTGGTCTTGGAGGGACTTCCGGCCAGCGGGTGAAGCACCATACAAGTGGGACCGTGTTCCGCCCTGGCAAATGGAGAAGTCAAGTCAGGAGGACAGTTGCGAGTTGAGTTCTCTCTTGCACTGGCTGGTTACGCCAGTACCGTAGATACACATTTCTAGAGTAACTTGTCTTTTCTAAGTCTCATCAGGGAAGTGCCCTTTGCCAAGGGTAATTATTTGGCAGTTGGCACGGTTACCACCTCATCAGAATAAAGCCTGCTTGTAGCTGGAGCGGCCCCTGAGGCCGCTCGTGCCCTTTAGTTGCTGGATTACAGGGAGGTCAGGGAAAGGATTCAGGCTGGTGGCTGGGCTAGGGCCTTGTGAAATTTGGGAGGTTGTGGTGTTCTAAGTGGTATGGTTTATTTCAATATTTTAGTCAATATTACAGCTGTACCTGAGCATACTAGCCGAATCTCAGCCCTGCCCCATGCTGCAGAAAATAATAAAGGTTCCTAAACTTTCTGAGAGGGTCAGGGCAAGTTGAAGGTTCTTAAACTTTCTGGGAGCTGCCTGGCTGGCCAGGTAGGGCCTATCTTGTCCTTGTCCCCTACTTTGGTAAATAAGTATCTTTTTGCACAAGGAAGCCCTGGTTGGGGATCAAGGGTTGATTTCTTGGAGCTGGGGATGCAGTCCACATGTTTGGGTACACACCTGCAGGCCTGTGTTGGAAGAGGGGGGTTGGGAGCCTGCCACCCGTATTACCTGATGACACCCTTCTGCTCAGGCATGTTCCCGAAGTCTGTGGCCATGCCAGCCAGCACACAGGTAGAGCCTCGGCGCTTGGCACAGCGCACGCTCACAAAGTCACGGGGCCCCACCAGGTTTCCTGCTGCCTCTGCAGCCAGCTCATGGGTAATGACTGTATCTTTTCCAATCTTCTGCAGGACCTACCAGGCCATGGGGAACCAGAATCACAACTCAGCCCGTGTTGAGCTAATCACCCCCCACAGATAGGGGTCCCCTCTTTGATCCACTGTTTCCACTGGGCTCTCCTGGGCCCCTGCCACCCACACTTGGACTTTGCTTACCTTAATCTCCTTGACACTGGGGTTCCACTCCCCCATTGCCTCCATGCGCTCCACGAGCTCTTCATAGAGCCTCTCCATGGGCTGGTCTACCACGACCTCCAGCCGGAACACCTTGCCCACATCTGGGACCACTTTACTCATCACTTTGTCCCCATTGTCCTGTCAAAGAAAGGAGCCCCCAGAAGAAGGTTAGACAAAAATATTCTTTTTGGATGCAGTGGCTCACGCCTGTAATCCCAGCATTTTGGGAGAACCAAAGTGGGTGGATCACGAGGTCAAGAGTTCAAGATGAGCCTGGCCAAGATGGTGAAACCTCGTCTCTACTAAAACTACAAAAATTAGCCAGGCACGGTGGTGGGTACCTGTAAACCCAGCTACTCAGGAGGCTGAGGCAGATGAATCGCTTGAACTGGGTGGCAGAGGTTGCAGTGAGCCAAGATCGCACCACTGCACTCCAGCCTGGGTGACTTAGACTCCGTCTCAAAAACAAACAACAACAAATATATATATATATATTTTATTTTTTTTAGCCTAGGTCTCATAGATGATAACCAGGCAAGGTGGGAAGGAGAACAGCAAAGGAACTTTAAGCTGAGCACGAGGAAGCCTGGAACTGTCCTAAGATAGAGTCGGTAATCATTGTTGCCGTGGCCTTGTGCGTCTGCTGACGACTGGAGGAGGTTTACCTGCTGTCACTGGGCCCTTTTTTACATTTTTTTCTTGTTTTTTTGAGACAGAGTCTCTCTCTGTTGTTGTCCAGGCTGGAGTGCATGACAGTCACGTGCAGTGACATAACCTCAACCTCCTGGGCTCAAGTAATCCTTCTAGTTGAGTCTCCCAAGTAGTTGGAACTACAGGCATGCATTTTTATTATTATTATTATTTTTTTTATAGAGATCTCCCTGTTTTGCTCAGGCCGGCCTCAAACTCCTAGGTTCAAGCAGTCCTCCTGTCTCAGTCTCCTGGCATAAGCCACTGCGCCCAGCCCCCCTGGACCCTTTCTTTTGGTGGCGAATGATGGTGCTATGGGTAGGTCCCACTGAAAAGACCCTTACTTGACTTCAGAAGCTCAAAGATCCCAAGAGAGAAACCTGGGAGTGGGAAAAGTAGTTTACATCAGCTTAACTAGATACATGGAATATTGATGAGTTCTTAAAAATTTGTTTTAGCTCAATGCCTCATTCCACACCAGAAGAACGTGGGGCCAGAGAATGCCAGTGATTGGCCCAGGAACCCTTAGCTAAGAGCAGTGCTGGCCTAAGTCCCGGGTTCCTTGACTCCTAAACGAGTAGTCTGGTAACTCCATTACTCTGAGAACTTAGGGAAGGAGGGGTTCTACCTGAACTTGGATAGTGGGCAGCATGTCAGCTTTTGATGAAGGTAAAGCCACCATAGTCTCCATAACAGAGCCACCAGCATTTACTGTGAACCTGGTTACTGTCCCCAGTGATGGGGCAGTGCTCAAGCGCAGAGAACCTCAAGTCCATGGGCCACTCTGTGTTTAGTCCAAGCCTGTTTCAGGGTAAGCCCATGTCACCCCAGCAAACCCCGCCACAGGTGGGCTGACAGCACAAGACAGGGCACTTTGGTATCGTTAGGAGACCTGACCCAGGGTGATGAGGACTCGTGTGCACTTAGGAGTCCCCCTTGCATGGTCCCTGCCAAGTGGGTCCACAATGCAGTCCTATCCTGTAGCTAAGGACACAGGAATAGTGTTTCTCCAACAGGACTCTCCAGGGTGCCTTCTATGGGGGAAGAGCGTTAATCTGAATATATTCTTGGGAGAGTTCTCAAGTTAAAACCACTGGCTGCCCAGTGACTGCTGTGAGACAGGAATCCTGGGAAGAACAGTAGCCCCAGCTGGCCTTGAGGATGGCAGTGGAGCAAGGAGGAACCACAGGCTTCTCCCCCACGCTTACCTGCTGGCTCTCCTTCTTCCAGCCCTCCTGGTTGCTTAGGATGCCCAAGGCTTTCTGCATAGCCTCCTCCCCCTGTTGGAGATAAGCCAGCTCCTGGTCACTGTAGAGAGTCTCTTCCAGCCGAGAACCTGGGGTACACAGCCGAAGACAGACAGAGCTTCCTTCATCTCCCAGCCTCCACCAGCTCTCATCCCTGGAACTCTGGGTCTGTTCTTTCCTCTGAAGAGCCAGGACTAAAGCCATAGGGGCCAGCCTGCTGGTCGAGTTAGACACAGCCACCACAGGTGACCGGAGGGGGATCTGACCTTGAGGAACTCTAGCTGGGAATGTTCTGTTAAAATGAAAAAAGGGCAGGAGGGGAGCCAAAGCCATGAACCACATCACCCTCCCAGGAGCTTCCTGCCAGCACTGGGACCCCAGAAGCCTCAGCACTTACCAAGCAGAGAGCTCCGCCGCCGAACCTGGTTAATCCATGCACTAGGGGTGGGGCCCCCCAGGGCCCTCCGGTTCAGCTCCTGGCCGATGGCCATCACAGCCTGTTGCCTCAGCCCTGCAGGGAGGGAAGAACCCTTTTCTAGGAGCTGGAAAGCCTCTTAGAGATGGACCATTCACCTCCTCATCTTGTCACAAGTGAGGAAGTTGGCTTGGAGAGTGACTTGCTCAGGAGCACACAGGATTATAGCAGGGACCTGAACTAGACCCAGGCCCCCAACTCCCGCCGCAGTACTCCAGGGTCCAGAAATCTAACTTCCATCTAGGGTGGTCAGGCCTGGCCCTGCCTGGAGACGGGCTGTACCAGAGCCTGCTGGATTTCCTGTCCCTAAAGGGGAAGAAGCTGTGTTTAAACAACCAGAAAAATCCTACTTCAGAAGGAGAATACAACCCCTGAGGTCTGTGTGCTTGCATGCATCTGTGCTTGCATGAAGTCTGTCTGCTTACATGAGGTCAGTGTGCTTGCATGACGTCTGTTTACATAAGGTCTATGTTTCCATGAGGTCTATGTGTTTCCATGAGGTCTGTGTGCTTGCATGAGTCTGTGTGCTTGTATGAGTCTGTGTGCTTGCATGAATCTGTGCTTGCATGAGACTGTGTGCTTGCATGTGACTGTGTGCTTGCATGCATAATATGCTCTGTGTGCCCCTGGATTCTGAGCCAGGCAAGTCCTATCCATCTAGTGAGGACAACCTTACTGCTGGCTGCAGATCTAAGCATGGCTTCCTGCTCTAACAGTAGCTAATTCAATCCACTGTAATTGGAAAGATTGTGTCTAGATTGACTTGTGTAGCCTTCAGTGGCAGCAGGAGATTGATTCAAATGACCTTGGGTACTAATCAGCTCTACAAAAGTGGCCTCTTGTAGCTGGTTCCTGCCTCTTCCTGGCTATTGAGTGGCAACCAGTCTTCCCAGCCCCACCGTCTTCTCTGTCTCTCTCTTTTTTTTTTTTTTTCAGGTGGAGTCTTGCTCTGTTACGCAGCTGGAATGCAGTGACTTGATCTCGGCTCACTGCAACCTCTACCTCCTAGGTTCAAGCAGTTCTCCTGCCTCAGCCTCCCAAATAGCTAGGACCTCAAGCACACACCACCACGCCCAGCTAATTTTTGTATTTTTAGTATAGATGTGGTTTCACCATGTTGCCAGGATGGTCTCAACCTCTTGACCTCGTGGTCCGCCTGCCGTGGCCTCCCAAAGTGCTGGGATTGCAGGCGTGAGCCACCGCGCCCGGCTGTCTTCTCTTTACCTTGCCCTCCTGTCTTACTCCCCTGTCTCTTCTCCATCTTTTCTTGCCTGTGGGAGTCAAGTCTAGTAATTACCCTGCCACTGTGGGCAAGACTTTCCTAGTATCCCTGCTACAAGCCTTGTCCAGCAGTAAAAGAAGGCAAAGTCAGAAATACTTCAAAAAGATGGCTGGGCATGGTGGTGCATGCCTGTGGTCCCAGCTACTCAGGAGGCTGAGGCAGGAGAATTATTTGAACCCAGGAGGCTGTAGTGAGCCAAGATAGCACCACTGCACTCTAGCCTGGGTGACAGAGCAGATACTGCCTCAAAAATAAAATAGTCCGAGCACTGTGGCCCACACCTATAATCCCAGCACTTTGGGAGGGAGAATTGGGCGGATCACCTGAGGTCAGGAGTTCAAGGCCAGCCTGGTCAACATGGTAAAACCCTGTCTCTACTAAAAATACAAAAATTATCCAGGCATGGTGGTGTGCACCTGTAATCCCAGCTCCTCAGGAGGCTGAGGCAGGAGATCGCTTGAACCCAGGGGGTGAAAGTTGCAGTGAGCCGAGATCTTGCTACTGTGATCAAGGCTGGGCAATAGAGCGAGACTCCGTCTCAAATAAATAAAATAGGCCAGGCCTGGTGGCTCACAGCTGTAATCCCAGCACTTTGGGGGGCCAAGGTGAGAGAATCCCGTGAGCCCAGGAGTTCAAGACCAGCCTGAGCAATATAGTAAGACTTTGTGGCTACCAAAAAAAAAAAAAAAAAAAATTAGCTGGATGTGATGGTGCATGCCTGTAGTTCCAGCTACTCAAGAGGCTGAGATGGGAGGATGGCTTGAGCCCAGGAGTTTGAGGCTGCAGTGAGCTATTATTATTCCACTGTACTCCAGCCTCTGTGACAGAGACCTTGATTCAAACAAAGAAAAGGTAGAAGAAAAAAAGAACAAAGGAAGAAAAAGGGAAGGAAGAAAGGGACGGAGGGAGGGAAGATAAAAAGAAGAAAGAAAAGGAGAAAAAAAGACTGGAGTTCTAGAGGGGAGACCAGAAATTATAGAACCTGGATGGGATACATCTTAGTAACCAGCCCACTTCTTCGGAGGGGAAAACTGAGATTCAGATGAGAAGAAACTTGCCCAGGTTCACCTAGTAAGAGGTACAACTAGGATCAGAATCGGGTGGCCTGAGCCTCATCCGAGAGCTCTTGGCCAACCCCTCATCGCCTCCTTCCCGCAGCGCTCACCCTTCATGTTGCGCATGTGTCTGTAGGAGCTCCCGGCACATAGCTTGAATGTCGCTAGCAGCATTGTTTCCTGGAAGATGTGGCAGTGGTGGGGCCGCTGCTGCTGCTGCTGCTTCTCTCAAGAGTGGTTCTTCGTCCTTCTGGAGCCCCTCAAGCTTCACCTCTGAGTGCCGCAGCTGCAGCCTGGACCTGGTGTTCTGCGTCTTAAATACCCCCCGCTGAAGGCTGTGCATCATCATCAGGAGATAAAAACGCCATCACTCACTGTGCAAAGGAAGGGGTCAAGGATAGAATGATTGCCTCACACTGTTGCTTTGGCCATTTGTGGGGAGCGCAGGGGGAGGGTGTAGCGGGGAGTGGGGAGGCCAGGGTCAGGCTGGAGAGACGGAGGGGAGAGAAGCAGCGGCTGCTGGGATGGGGGCAATTTAGATGAAGCCAAGTGCAGATTTCTAGCCCTTGTCCTCAGAAACTCCATGCTCAGCTGATCTGGAATTGAGGCTCAGAAACCTGCATTAAAAGAGAAGAAAAAAACTTCCCTTGGCCAGGCACAGTGGCTTACACCAGTAATCCCAGCCCTTTGGCCGAGGTGGGCAGATCACTTGAGGTCAGGAGTTGAAGACCAGCCTGGCCAACATGGGAAACCCTGTCTCTACTAAAAATATAAAAAATTAGCCAGGTGTGGTGGTGCACACCTGTAGTCCCAGCTACTAGGGAGGCTGAGGCACAAGAATCACTTGAACCCAGGAGGCAGAGGTTGCAGTGAGCCAAGATCACACCACTGCATTCCAGCCTGGGCAACAGAGTGAGACTCCGTCTTCGTACATACATACATACATACATACATACATATATACATACATACATACATACATAACTTTCCAGTGGTTGCAATGCATGTGTTGTGTGTCCACACTACACTTTGAGAACCATCTCAGGCGAGCAAGCCAGGGTGTTTAACAGGCAGTAGAGACCATCCGGCTGCTGTTCTGGGTGAGGACCCTGAAGTCCAGAGAGTGGAATTGACTTGTTCGAGGTCAAACAGCTGGCCAGGGGCAGGGCCAGAACAACAACCCAAGCCTCTGGGCTTCAGGCCATCTGCACAGTTCCTCCTGCAGTCCCCAGGACACTTGGTATGTTCAGCTGACCATTTATTTACTCATCCATTTATAGAAACAACCTTTCCCAAAGCCCTGTCCTGAGTGAGAGTTCCTCTCGGGTCTGTGCTGGAGCAAGAATCACCTCTCATGGCTGAGTTGGGGGTGCAGCCTTATCAGCTTACAGCAGCGAGAAGACCTGGGCCTGGGCCATGCCCGCACCCTTTCTCACACTTTTCCCCCAGTAGCTTTGGCTGGATGAGCTGGGCTGAGGGTCTTGGTATGTGCAGAAGCTTGGAAAGACAGGGCATCGGGGTGTTCACCCTAGTCTTTGCACTTCGGAGGCCCTGTCAGGCTGAGCAAGGCCCTGGGAGGTCTCTGCATTTCCCACTCACCCTCACCCAGGCACAGCACGTGCTGGGCTCTGACGGAATATCTTCCCTTTATGGTGACCTTGAGGCTACTTTTAAGCCAGATTGATTCACTGGTCAAGAATATTGGGAGTGGAAAGACTTGCACTGGAACTGCCCCTAGCCAGGGCCCTGCTCCCTGTGTGAGGGGGTTCTGTGTCCTCCTACCACCTCAAGGAGGCAGAGGGGAGCCCTAAAAATGGGGAGCAGTACCGGGGCCCCACACACTCTCACTGTCTTCCCCACTCCAGACAGGGTGAAAGGGACAGGATCTGCTCAGAACCAGGCCTGGCACCTGGAGCCCATACAGAACAGGGGAGTTGTCCTCCCGACCCGATTTCCACCCTGGTGAGGCAGTGGGCGGGGTCCTGGAGCCCAAACAACTGGGGAGTCATTCCCCCAACCCCTGATTTCCACCTTGGTGAGGCAGTCAGGGGAATCCTGTGAGCAGAGGCTGCCCAGAGGCACCCGGCCCCTTCCTCAAGTCCTTCTCCTCCCGGAAGCCTTCCTAGACCACCCCCATCTTCTGGAATGACTGGTTCCTCCCACCACACCCTTACGGTCAGTATCACTTGAGGGGCTTAGCTCTGGTCCTGATTTGTTGACTGGTTTGTGTGTGTTTGCTTATCTCTTCTGTGGAATTATCTCCCCAAGGCAGGTGCTGGGTCCACCTTCCCCCTTAAATGCTGCCCTCACCCTCAGCACTCAGCTCCATCAGAGACACAGGGGATTTTTGCTTCTTCTCTATTAAATTTTTTTTTTTTTAAATAGAGATGGGGTCTTGCTATGTTGCCCAGGCTGGTCTTGAACTCCTGGGGTCAAGCCATCCTCCTGCCTCTGTCTCCCAAAGCGAGCCACTGCGCCTGGTGTGTTCCTCCTCTATTAAGTGACCAACTGGGAAAGCAGCTAGGCGAGCAGGTACATCCTTAGAAACCTGCCTGAAGGCATTGTTTCCAGCCCTCAGAGAGTCCACAGGAGGACAGAAGGGCCTCTCCCCCTCGGCCAGCCTGTGCCTAGGCCCTTTCAGAGAGGAGGTGCAGTGGATGGGCTGGGCAGGCCAGGTACCAGCTCCCCTGCCTCGTCTCTGATCTGCTGGGGCATGTGCCCCTCCCGCATATGTGTGCCTGCAGGCCTGCCTCAGCAAGGTCGGGGGGGGGGGGGGGGGGGGGGGGGGAGTTGGGAGGCGGTTATTATGGGACATGCCATGCAGATGATCATCAAGGCCCTGCTGCTGCCTTTCTGTGGAGAATTATGGCTTTTCTGAGAGGGGAGGAGGTGGGAGGATCAAGCCTATGGCCATGGCTGATGTCAGAGGCTGCGACTGACTCTGGAGGGAGATTGGGAGGTGGTGCTGAGTGACCTCCGCAAGGGCCAAGGCTCTCTTCCTCATTCTTTCCAGGCAGAATGACTTGTTAACTCTTGCCATCCCTCTGAGCAGTAAGGTGGCAAGAGCAGTCTGGGAATTTCCTCTGGTTCTGGACCATCTGTATCTGGCTCTGCTTTTTGATGAGGGCAGGGCTTCCAAGAAAGGAGGCCAGATGGCCACAGCAGACCAGGGGGGAGGATAGCCTGGGGCCCAGCTCAGGTGGTGTGGGTGTGTCATGCTGGAGAAGGCCCCAGTCCAGGGGAGAGAGCCAGGGCTTTGGAGCAGACAAAGGGGATTCCAATCCCTCCCTTCCCCCCTCTTTCCTTCCTTCCTTCCTCACTCCCTCTCTCCCTTCCTTTCCTCCCTCCCTTCCTTCCCTCCCTCCCTCCCTTACTTCCTTTCCTACCTTCTTCCCTCCCTGCCCTCTTCCCTCCCTCCCTCCTTTGTTTCTTCCTTCTTTCCTTCCTTCCTTCTTCCATTTATTCAACAGCCCTTTCCAGAATGTCCCCAAATAGCGGTAAAGCTAGGATGATATGACTATTCAACCATATGACCCAGCATGGACAGTCATAGGGCAGATGAGGTGTTTTGGAAGTAGAGATGATGGAACCTCTAATTCTAGGGGGGAGGGAAGGAGGAGTGTTAATGGATGGCTTCTGGAATGTACAATTGGGAGTCAGCTAGGTTTATGGAAGGGATTGAAAATAGAGAGGTGATGGGACAAGGGTTTCCAAGGTAGAGCAGTTGGCCAGCAGCTTGGAGGAGGCTCTGAGGGCTGAGCTGGCTGTCGGGGGAGCTTGGGCCGTTCCACGTGGCGTGGCTATGGGGATTGTGGATGTTGGTGGGGTGTGGTGAGAGCTGAAGACTGGACTTATCTTGTGTTTTTTTTTTTTTTTTTTTAAAGATAGGGTTTCTCCATGATGGCCAGGCTGGTCTTGAACTCCTGACCTCAGGCGATCCACCCACCCCGGCCTCCCAACGTGCTAGGATTACAGGCATGGGCCACCGCGCCCGTCCTTGAAGACTGGAAAGAGGAAGAGGTCAGAGTGTGTAGGGTGGGAATGGGAGGATTCCTCTTCAGGTTCCCAGGAGGCAGAGGCTGAGGTCGGGGAGAGGGATGAGCTTATCTGGGCTCCAGCTCAGAGAAGGTGCAAGCAGCTCCTACCTATGGCTTTAGTGACCTGAGAGTGTCAGGCAGAGTTGGGGATGCATGGGGTTTGTGTTCAAACGAGCCCCTAGTCATGCTCCCACCTTAGCAGCCCACTTCTTTCTTTTCTTTTCTTTTTTTTTTTTTTTTTTTTGAGACAGTCTCGCGTCGTCACCCAGGCTGGAGTGCAGTAGAGCAATCTTGTTTCACTGCCACCTCCACTCCTGGGTTTAAGTGATTCTCCTGGCTCAGCCTCCTGAGTAGCTGGGATTACTGACATGCACCAACCTGGCTAATTTTTTGTATGTTTAGTAGAGATGGGGTTTTGCCATGTTGGCCAGGCTTGTCTCAAACTCCTGGCCTCAAGTGATGTGTCCACCACTTCGGCATCCCAAAGTGCTGTTTCTTTAATCTGAACTTCCTTACCTGTAAAATCGGGATGTACGCAGAGCATGGTGGCTCATGCCCGTTTTCCCAGCACTTTGGGAGGCTGAGGCAGGCAGATCACTTGAAGTCAGGAGTTTAATACCAGCCTGGCCAACATGGCGATACCTCACCTCAACTAAAAATACAAAAATTAGGCCAGGCGTGGTGGCTCATGCCTATAATCCTAGCACTTTGTGAGGCCAAGGCGGGCAGATCACGAGGTCAGGAGATCGAGACCATCCTGGCCAACATGGTGAAACCCCATCTCTACTAAACATCCAAAAAAATTAGCTGGGTGTGGTGGTGTGCGCCATAGTCCTAGCTACTTGGGAGGAGGCAGGAGAATTGCTTGAACCCAGGAGGTAGAGATTGCTGTGAGCCAAGATCATGCCACTGCACTACAGCCTGGGCGACACTGCAAGACTCCGTCTCAAAAAAAAAAAAAAAAAAATTTGCCGGGCATGATAGAGCACACCTATAATCCCAGCTACTTGAGAGTCTGAGGCACAAGAATCACTTGAACCCAGGAGGCGGAGATTGCAGTGAGACAGGATTGCACCACTGCATTCTAGTCTGGGAAACAAATGAGACTTCATCTCAAAAAAAAAAATAGGGATATGCTTTTTATTTTTCGTAGAGATGGGGTCTTGTTGTGTTGCCCAAGCTGGTCTCTGTGACCTCCCACCTCAACCTCCCGAAGTGTTGAGATTACAGGTGTGAACCACCACACATGATTTTTCTGTCTTTTTCTTAATCCTCTCAGGTTAGTTATATGGTTTAAATGAGGTAACAAATACATCAATAGCTCACAAGATAAAGTCCAGAATTCTTAGCACAATTCCAATTTGACCATCCCAGTACTCACCTGGATTCTTTCCAGCAGCGTGCAGCTTCCCCTATGGCACGTGCTGCCATCTGTCTGGTGCATACCTTCTTCACTCCAGGGATGCTCGCAGTGCAGTCTCCCCTCGAGGCTGTCCTCTGTGCCCCTCTTCACCCTACTCTTTAATTAAAATTCAATATTTTGGCCAGGCACAGTGGATCACGCCTGTAATCCCAGCACTTTGGGAGGCCAAGATGGGTGGATCACCTGAGGTCAGGAGTTCAAGACCAGCCTGACCAGCATGGTGAAACCTCATCTTTACTAAAAATATAAAAATTAGCCGGGTGTGGTGGCAGGCGCCTGTAATGCCAGCTACTCAGGAGGGTGAGGCAGAATTGCTTGGCGAGAGAGAGAGAGAGAGAGAGAGAGAGAGAGAGAGAACATCAAAACAAACAAAGCAATCTCTTGCCCAGCACACAGAGGGGGGAGAGAGAGAGAGAGAGAGAGAGACCATCAAAACAAACAAGCAGAGCAATCTCTTGCCCAGCACAGTGGTTCATGCCTGTAATCCCAGCAGTTTGGGTTAGGATTACAGGAGTGAGTCACCACACCCGGCCAGGGGTGCTATTTTATTTTATTTTATTTATTTATTTTTATTTTATTTTTTTGAGACGGAGTTTCACTCTTGTTACCCAGGCTGGAGTGCAATGGCGCGATCTCGGCTCACCGCAACCTCCGCCTCCTGGGTTCAGGCAATTCTCCTGCCTCAACCTCCTGAGTAGCTGGGATTACAGGCACGCACCACCATGCCCAGCTAATTTTTTGTAGTTTTAGTAGAGACGGGGTTTCACCATGTTGACCAGGATGGTCTCGATCTCTTGACCTCGTGATCCACCCGCCTCAGCCTCCCAAAGTGTTGGGATTACAGGCGTGAGCCACCGCGCCCGGCCAGGGGTGCTTTTTTAAAGAGGCAGTCAAGGGAGGGGAAATGTGACAGAGATCTGAAGATAGTGAAAAGGATTCATGCAGATTTCTGGGAATAGCATAGAGATTGACAGATTCAGTCCCATCAGGGGCACAGGTGATTTTCAGGAATTGAGAAGAAAGATATGAAAATGAATGTGGACTTAAAAAGATTTAAAAAAAAAAAAAAAAAAAACTTGGTTTCACCGTGTTGTCCAGGCTGGTTTTGAACTCCTGACCTCAAGCAATCTACCCTCCTTGGCCTCCCAAAGTGCTGGGATTACAGGCGTGAGCCACTGGCCTGCAAGAAACTATTAAAGATCAAACAGAAGTGTGAAATGTGACTGATCCTGAAGCCTAATAATAGAAGAGTCCAGCAATGGTTGGGGAAGAAAGCAACTAGACTTCAGCATCTGCAAAGACTGGCTTAGGTAAGCTGAGGGCAAACCATTGCACTGGGCAGTCAGAGAACTAAGAAGGCAGCAGGTTGTCTGGAGAGTTTTATACTTTAGGTCCAAGTCTTGGCCGCTGGCTGCATGATAAAGGTCTAAAGCAAGACATTACACACAATGACTGAAATCTTGGAAATTCTTTTTTTTTTTTTTTTTTTTTTTTGAGACAGAGTTTCGCTCTTGTTACCCCAGCTGGAGTGCAATGGCGTGATCTCGGCTCACAGCAACCTTCACCTCCCAGGTTCAAGCAATTCTCTTGCCTCAGCCTCCCGAGTAGCTGGGATTACGGCATGCACCATCACACCCGGCTGATTTTTGTATTTTTAGTAGAGACAGGGTTTCACCACATTGGTCAGGCTGGTCTTGAACTCCTGACCTCGTGATCCACCCGCCTCAGCCTCCCAAAGTGCTGGGATTATAGGCGTAAGCCACCGCGCCCGGCCAGAAGTCTAATGGTTTATAGGTATTTTGGGCAGCTTTGAAACCACCTGAGCTCATAAAATGTTGTTTATTTAATACTATAAAATAATTCACACACATACAGGCCGAGCATGGTGGCTCATGCCTGTAATTCCAGAACTTTGGGAGTCCATGGCTGGTCCATCACTTGAGGTCAGGAGTTTGAGAACCAGCCTGGCCAATATAGTGGAACCCCATCTCTGCTAAGAATACAAAAATTAGCCAGGGTGTGATGGTGTGTGTCTATAATCTCAGGTACTCAGGGAACCAGGGAGGCACAGGTTGCAGTGAGCCAAGATCACGCCTCTGCACTTCAGCCTGAGTGACAGAGCAAGACTCTGTCTAAAAAAACAAAAAATAAATAATAACACACATACAAATTAGATATAAAACCTTATGAAAAGAACATCTTTGCTTAACAGATAATAAAAGGAATTACCTGGAATAATGATAGTTTTCCTAAAATTAATGAGAGTCAGAGGATGACTTATTCAACTAATCTGCTAATAAGCCAATTTTATACCATGTCTCCGCCTAGTTGGGCCCAGTCTAACAACCCATGCTTCCTTCTGTTATTTTTTTGAGATGGATTCTTGCCCTGTTGCCCAGGATGGAGTGAAGTGGTGCAATCTCAGCTCACTGCAACATCTGCCTCCTGGGTTCAAGCGATTCTCTTGCCTCAGCTTCCAAGTAGCTGGGACTATAGGCGAGCACCACCACACCCGGCTAACTTTTGCATTTTTAGTAGAAATGGGGTTTCACCATGTTGTCCAGGCTGGCCTTGAACTGAGTTCAGGCGATCTGCCCACCTCGGCCGCCCAAAGTGCTGGGATTATAGGCGTAAGCCACTGCACCCAACCCATGCGTCCTTGAAGTACAAATCTGTTCAGCTTTTTATGCAGTCATTACTCTGCAACAATCACACAAAGTGCCATCACTATGGGCTTTCAGTCACTAAAATTCCATCTATGTTCCTTTTTGTTAAGAACATAAGAGACTCAAGACTCAATTCAAAGGACTAGAAAACCTAATTACATTAGCAGGAAGCCTGGAGAACCAAGCACCTTAAGAACACGTTGGGTCTCATGGGGACTGACTTAGTTTGGATCAGCCATGGGTGAAGCAGGAGCAAGGAGCAAGAGCAACAGTTGATGTTTCTCAAACATGAATCTTCTGCAGTAGCCAGTTAACTGGGAAACTCAGCTGAAAGCTCCCTCCTCAAGCCTGAAAATTTGTATTTCTTATCAGATACAAACATGAAAAGAGGAGAGGACCACTGAGATGATCAGAATAAAAGTATTCCTTCCTAAGCAGCCAGCTACTTGAAACTGTGACTGAAGGGGGAAATCCCAGTACGTATGTAGATTCTAATACCTTTGAGAGCAGAAACTTAATTTTGTCTATTCATTAGAGGCAACTCAAACTTGGAAATAACATGACACTTTTGAGATTCATATTTTATTTACAAGTAAATGAAGAATGTCCCTGTAAACTCTAATTTGGGATACAAAGAACAATATAAAGTAGTTGCTGGCGCCACAGTGACATGTGAAGGAGTCTATGCCACTGTTTCTTGAAAGAATGATTTTGTTATTTAAAAAAAAAAACCCACCTACATGATTTCTTCATGTTGCATGTGTAAAAGAATGAAAAATAAAAGTGATTTTTCAAAACTCTACAGTCTCTGATCAACTGTGTGAGGTGGCCAGGATGTCACTTTCACTCTGTGACAGCCCCTACTCTTCAAGAGCAGCAGCCTCTGGGCAAGACTTAGTACTCATCCAGAGTATCTGCTCGAGGAATGGAAAGACCTCGGTCCTTCAGGGCCTGCACTTTCAGCTTCTCTGCCTCCAACTTGGTCTGCTGTTCCACCCTTTGCTCTTCTAGAATTTCTTCAATGGATACTTGCTGGAGGGGTGTGTCACTCTCCTTTTCCAAGTTCTACAAAAGAGACAGGTTTGAAAACTTCACCTGAAGACCAAGAATAGAAAACATTACCGATCTAAAGGCAGATGGATTCCTGTATCAAGCTCGAATTACTTTTCATAACTGTGACAGGACTGAAATATCCTTCTCCTAGGTAAGTTTTTCAAATAAGTGCCTGACAACACTCCGGTAAGATACATACTTACGATAATAATAGTGATCAGTATTTTTTTTTTTTTTTTTTTGAGACGGAGTTTCGCTCGTTACCCAG